>NC_056731.1:1428267729-1428602729 GCF_019279795.1 Protopterus annectens | reverse complement strand
GGTATTGTGGAAGTGGGTTGATGTGTAATAATTTTGTTTTTGTCTGCTTTGAGTTCGCTACGGATGCCTGATTTTTTTTCACTAAGGATGGCTAATTTTGGTTATGGATGTACAGTTTGCATTTGGTATTTCTGGACATGAGTTTTGTATATGAGTTTGTTAGTCTGAAGGGAGATTTTGTGTAGCATTGTTTCCTGGGATTCCAAATGTCTCTGGTGCAGTTTTCTCATTGGGTCAGTCATTCTAGGCTTTACCTTGTTTCATGGTTAATGTTCCCCTCTTTGTGGTGAAAGAGCTGAGTTTTTGGTTATTATGCCACATTTAGTTCATGTTTCCAGGCCCCTCTTTTCTCATCATCCATATTGTTGTGCACCATTTTCATGAGTTGTGGTGGTTTCCATGCCCTCAGTGTTGCTGAGGGGTTTCTGGACATCTTTTTATCATTATTGGTGCTAGTGGTTAAGAAGTAGTTTTCCTTTTGCTGGAAAGAAAAGAGGGAGAATGAAAAGGAAGAACCAAGAGGAGCAATGGGATTTGTGGGTGGCTTGATTGGTCTGCTTAGTTCACTGGTGGTGAGCATTTTGGTAATGGGTGCAGTTTCCCAGGCTGTAAATGGGCTGAGAGGCAGCAGAGTACAGTGATTCATTGCCATGCATTCTCAGTTGTGCCAGGAGTCATTAAAAGTTCACTTGTTCTTTGATGGAGAATTATAGATACATGGAATAGGTGAGAGGTTGTGTGAACACAGGCAGAATGATTCTTGACAAAAAAATAATAAAGTTATTGGAAATGTTGTTTGCGGTAGCTCTTTTTTGCATTGGACAGTGGCATGCTCACTCAGTAGAAGAAGGAATCTGGACTCTGTTCTTGTTCTGTGGAAACTGTAACAGCTGACTTGAGTTGCCTGCCACAAGTTTTGTACCCACTTACCTTGCTGTGCCTCTGTCCTTGATTTTCTGAATCGTCCCTGGCAGCATGTTGTGCTCAGGCAAAATTTTCAGGTGATAATGTTCCCTAATGGGACTTTTTCAAGTTGCACAGTTCTGTTGAATTGCTTATCATATTACCATTGAAGATGACCATCACCTGATGTTCCTGTTGGTCCTTTTTGCCATGGCTTTATTGAACATTGGTAGACCATCTGATATTGTCCATTTTGGGTGGTTGGAGTGTTTCCAGGCTGTTCGGGGGTAAAAAAAAAATTGTTGGTATGCATTTGTGGTTGTGACTGGGTGTTGGTCAATCCCCTTTTCAGAGTCAAATAGCCTGAGTTGGTGGTATGGGGTTTGCTTTGGCCTTGTAGATTGTGTGGCAGATGGCGGTGGTTGTTGAATGGGGTGATTTGATGCATACACGGCTGATGTCAGTGTCTGGGACCTTTTTCTAATGTTTTGTTTGAAGTTTGCTCTCTTGTATGTTTTTGCTGTCCTGTCAGCAAAGTACTTGCTGGAACTTGTGGCTCATGGATTTAAATATAGCTTGGTTGGTATGTGTAGTGGTACAGTTATGGTTAGTGGCCCATAGAAGTGTCGGGAGTTGGTACTGATTTGTGTGTCTTTGTTGGCCTCAAAGATGCGATAATTGTTACCAACACTGTAAATTTCTGTTTTGTTTCATGAGATAATGGCATGAACTATTGTGTTTTTTTAGCATAGCACCAGGGCTTTCACAGTTTTGGGGGAAAACTCTAACAGTAATGGCAGCGGTGCATTAGGATGTAGCCTTTACTTGTCTCTCCATGCCTTTGAACCACCTACAAATTATTATTGAGGGTGAGTTTACGTGTATAATTATTTGGTAGATGAATGGCCAGAATAGTGGTAATGCCTTGAGGAGTTTTGTTGTCTTGGGAATGCATCTGCTGAGGTGCTGGGGATGTTTCATTCCCTCATCACACAGAATGGCTTTTGTGGAGTTTAATTGTGGATGATTTTGTGGGGGCATGGTGATTCTTGGTGGGTCAGTGTTTGGTTGCAGTCAGCCAGGCTGTAGGCTCAGTTTGGGGTATTTTTTCAGGCTGTGAGGCACCCATAAGTGGTGGTTGTATTTGCATATGCTTGGTGTAGTGTTGGCCATAGGGAGTGCTGTGCCTCTTGGCTGTCCATGTGTTTGCAGAATTCCTGGGTTTTGCCTTATATTTTTGGTCATTCCTCCTGGGGGCTGAATCTCTGATTTTGGAGGGTTGCAGCACATCAATGACAACTGAAGTAATAACAGGCATTGAAGTTTCAGACTTCCTATCTTTCAGAAAATGCATGGTAACCCATTATCTTTTTGTTCTAGTAACATTTTAAGTTTATAAGAGCAATATTTTAAAATTTGTCCCTATTTTGGAGTCTTTTGTCTCCAATGTTTTTGACTTTGTTCAGATTTTTTGTTGAGAAGTTGAGAGCTATGGTGGGAAGTATCATTGTGGGATACCTATGCAGTGTACCTCTTCCCTCTCTTTCAGAGGATTTTCAGTTGTCTTTTCTTTTGGAGATCAAAATGAGATCACAGATGGTAGAAGTATAGAGTTGGCATCAGCCATTGGCTCGGAGGAAGAGGACTTAAGTGATGGATGCTACTGTGGTGGCTGTTTCAGTCACTGGAGTGGTGCGCAATGAGGGCACAGGTAGTGATACATTGTTAGGTGCTCATTTAGGTGTGTGGGCATGTAAGAATAATTGGTATGGTGTGGCAGTAGTGTGGGAACAGGTAAAGCAGATGTTTCAGTTTGATTTTGGGGAGTTTGGGGTCATCCACAGGTGAGGTGGTGTCACAACAGCATGAGGTTGTGTCTGTCTTTGGGATCCAACTGGGTGATTCAGTAGCTATGCATGCCCTGGGGCAAGGGGGGTTTGACCCCCTCACATACAGCTTTTAGTTAAAGGAATGATCTGGAAGGGGGACTATGTAGATATTTTGAATAATTGATGTGGATGAGGTTTCAACATCTGATGTAATCAAAATCTGCAAGCAGTAAGGACGTTTTGCAGCTTTAGCAGCCTTGTGGCCAGAGGAGGATAGGTAGACTGTGGCTAAGGATATGGAGCAACTTTATCTTACCCTTCATTTTTTACATGGTGATTTGGTTGGAGAAGGATATCGCCTTGGCCTTACTGCTCCTGGTTTATTTTCTCACAATCTGTGGGGCAAAGCATCTGTGAGAGGGGAATGCCTGGTTGCAGTATGATCAGAGGTTTTGAAAGCAGAAGGTGGTGGATCAGTCACTGCACTGGGATGTGAGACATCTTGATATTTGGCTAACCACTATGGTAGATATTCTTGGAGTTGTTAGCAGCGGGGTTAAGTTATGGGGGTTGGGATGGGTGTATGCCAGGTTTTAATGCAGGGTGTTGCTCATGGGTGGCATGTAGGTTTTCACACATATGGTCAAACTGTGTGAGTATGCATTCAGCTGTGCATGTGGCAGACAGGAAGGCACATTGGTTAATTAGAGTTTGCAGAAGCCTGGACTGGGTGGCTTACCCTCATCATTTCTTGGATTTCAGGATAGATGGGGCAAGGGGAATTTCTGAGCAGAGAAGGGGGTGTCTCTTCATGGGTCTAAGAGAAGACCAGGGGATACATTTTCCCATGAGCATTCAGGTATTGTCAGCTGCTAATGCAATTTCCTGATTCAGCAGTTGCAGTCAAATTAATAAATGGGTTTTCTGAAGGATTTTCTATTAAATCAGGAGTGGAAATGGAGGGGTAAACTTGTAAGTATCTGTATTCTTTGCAGGGAAAGGAAGAGATTTTGGAAGGCTTGGTGGAGAAGAAATGGCAGGCAGGTAGGATATTGGGTCCATTTGATATTCCTCCCTTTAACAGTTTTAAGGTTTCTCCATTGGGGATGGTTCCTAGGAAGTTGGCAGGGAATTTCATTTGATTCACCATTGATCTTATCCTGAGGGGAATTTGGTGTATGTTTTTAGTTCAGGAGCGGACGTAAAGTCAGTTATGCATATTTGGACAGTGCAGCTCATTCAGGAGTTTATGGATCCAAGGTTGGTAAAGGTAGATATTGAAATCGTTTATCAAGGTTCCAAGGTTGGTGAAGGTAGATACTGAATTCATTGTTTCGTTTATTGCTGGTTTGAGAGGATGAGTGACTGTTGGTGGTCAGGGTAGTTGGGCTTAAGTTTTACTCTGACAAGGCTATGCCAGTGAGATGCTTGGTGGCCTGTGTTATTTTGGGAAGTTTAGTACTGCACTCCATTAGATTTGGCAGCAGCAGTTGGACGACTTCTTAAGAGTAGGTGAAGGGTCTGATGGGTATGACAGAGCACTGGAAGGTATGTGGGTGTTTTGAGGATGTGTGAGGTTTGAAAGAAAAGATTCAGTGGGTTAAGGATGCTGTGGAACTCTTGGGCTCCTGAATTTTGGATGTTGGACAGTTCATCTGGGTCATTTCTTTTGTGGGTTCATGGCCTTTTTGCTGAATCGGGGGAAGCAAACATTATTGGGTGAGAGTTAATGCTGACTTTAGCATTGTGGTTGTCTTTGTTGGAGCAGTTTAATGGTTCAGGTTTTTGGCAGGTGGATTGGGTTGCTCAAGAAGATTTGCAATTGTTTACAGATGCAGCAGGAAGTATTGGAATGGGAGCATATTTTGGGGGGAATGGTTTGTGGCTCACTGGCCAGCACGATGGAAGGATGATTGGAAAAGGGATGTTGACTGTTTGGAGTTAGTTCCAATTTGGTTGGCATCAAAGATCTAGCAGTAGAGGTTGTGGGAAAAAAGGGTTAATTTTCATTCCTGCAATTTGGCAGTGGTATAAGCCAAGGGTGTTGCCAGACAAGGTGTTTCAGAAAGGCTTGGAATAATCAGATGATTGGTATAGGAATCCTGGGAAGCTTTTAAAAGGAAGGTGTATGGTTGGACTTTGCAAGATTATGTTAAATTTGTGTTGCAGCTGCCTGAGGAGAAAGAAGTTTGGTGGTAAGGATTGCGGTTGAAATATTTGGTTCAGGCTTGGGAATAAGATAAAGCAATTCAATTGTTCAAAGTTGACTTAGTTGTGATTAGTATAGCTGCATGGGTGGCAAGGTTATGAGACTTTACTAAATCTTGGACTGTGGTTCGTATGTTGAAGGGTTGGGTTGGGTTGATAGTGTGAAGGCTGACAGAGGATGACTATTGACAAGATAGGTTTTGAAGGCTTTGTTACAGAGATTAGCATTGGTAATTGGAGAGTAGTTGTGTAGATAACAGATCAGTTGGGGAAGGGCAGTTTTAGGTATTATTGGGAGATAAAAATGATTAGTGTGTCTGATGGGTTATGTTAAGAGGTCGCTGTGGTCTTATGTTGGTAGTCATCAGGACTTTAAATGGTAGGGGGCCAGGTGATGACATGTAATCAGTTTTATATATGATGAGGAGAGCTTTTTGGTGTCTTGGATTTTTGGGAGAGAGGTTTGTCACTCAAACTTTGTGCATTGGAAGGGTATCGGGTTTAGAGAGGGACGGTAGATCAATTGAAGTCATTTAAGAGGGTTGTTTGCTGGTCATCAAAATGCTATCTTGTTATATATTAGATTTCATGAAACAACCACAAACACCACCACGGACTGCGATGTTCTTTAATTACAAAAAGCACATATAAAATGGGTAGAACCCTAAAAACAAAAGAAGCTAGGTAAAATCCCCTGATACTTCATCAATGATAAGCGCTTTTGGATTAACCTTCTTCAGATTGTAATGAATTAAGTGGGGAAACACTTAATAAAGTCATTGATGACCAATCAAAAGGTAGCAATGGACCAACGCCTTCTTCTCAGATCGAATCAAAAGTGAACCAATGAAAATGTGTGGATATGCATGCTCCTTCTATTCTAACAAATAACCATTAGAATCGAATCAAAAAGTGAACCAATGAAAATGTATGGATGTGCATGCTCCTTCTATTCTAACCATTAGTAGGCCTTCTATTTTTCAGTATAGGGCGTAGTGGAACAACTGCTTTTAAACCTGGAGGCTTGGCCGCTCTCAGATTTATAATCCATTTGATTTCATTCCTTTCCATAGCATTAGTAATGTCACTTTGTCTCATTCCTACATGAGTGTTTTCCAAAACTTTGAAATAAAACCAATGAGGTGGAAAGTGCTTGATGTGAACTGCAAGGCAGTTTTTCAGGTCACAGTTCCGAATATCACAGTGATGCCTCAGAACTCTGTTTTTAAAACATTGATCAGTTTTTCCCACATAATATGAGGGAAATTCTGAACACATAACTAGATATGCTATGTGAGAGGTATTACAATCTGCTGTGCAAGAAAATTTGTAACTGATTTTACTGATGGGGTGGATGAAAGTGTTGCTAGTATCTATAGTGTTGCAAGCCGAACATCTACCACAGTGAAAGGTCCCTTTCTTCTCTCTTATAGGGACATTTTTCATGCCATCTTTAAAGCATAAAAGGCGTTTTCAATTCTTTTTATTTTTAAAGGTGAATCTAGGCGTCTTACCAACAATCTCACGAATTTTGGCATCTTGGGTTAAAATAGGCCAAAATTTCTTAATAACTTCATAGACTTCCTGGCAATCATTAGTGTATGTTAAAGTGAAGTTTAGAGGACCTGTTATATATTAGATAACTGGGTATGATAACTGGCTTGGTATTAGATTAAATTTTTCTTTTACTAGGAAAAAATACCTCAGTTTTGGTCCTTCTCATATTAATTTTGTGGCAAAAGGGGCTGCATCTAGGACAGATGGCACACAATGGGGTTTGCATTTTTTTCAGGTGGCATTGGGCTTCATAGAGTCCTGGTGGTACATCTGACCTGTAACAATTTGAGAATAATTCTGATGCTACAGTTGGTATTTAGGATAAGTGAAGATCTATTTATTTTAGACAGGATATACCCAGGTATATGTGCTGTGTGTCCAGAGGTAGTACCTTGGTTATTTTGGCATTGGAGAGTGCTTATCAGTTTGTTAATTTAGGCTAGTAAGGCAACTGCCTGCTTTGGGTATTGATATGAAAGGGCATTGTGATGTCAGTGACAAGGATCCAGTTTGGTTCTCAGATGATGGAGTACACTTGAATGAATTTGTTTTGGACCTCCTTAATGGTTTGTTTTTGGAGGGTTTGGTGAGGGTTTTGAAGTGAATGGGAGGGGGGCAGTGTGTATCAGGCTGGTTGGCAGAGAAGAGGGGTAGGCTTGTCCCTGTTCTGTTCCCTCTCTGGTGTTGAATGTTTAATGCAATGAGTTGGGAAATGAAAGTGAGCACTGGGATGTTGCCTGATAAGTAAAAATAAGCGATGGGAGGTGGGGATGCTGCTTATTTTGTTAGGGTTAGTGGGATTAAGCTGCCCTAGTAAAAGGGGGTTGGATGCTTAATTCATCAAATTGTGGAATGAAAGTGAGTGATGGGAGGCTGCTTGATAAGTAAAAGTAAGCGAGGTGGCAGTGAGGACACTGCTTATTTGGTTAGGGTAAACAAGGTTACGCTGCCCTAGTAAATGGTTATATGGATGTTCATGCTGTGAGTAACAAATTAAAATATTGTTCACTAAAGTTATGTTATGAAAATTTAATAAAGGTCATCAAATGTCATTTGATGTGGTGTGTTTATTGAAAGGGGGCCAGGACAAATGAGGTTTGGGAACAAACCAATTTGTCCAGAGACATCTTTGGGTAAGGGTCAGGTAGGTATATTAATGGGAGTTAAGATGGTAGTAGAAGAAAGTTAGTTAGTGTGGTGGGGATGGAAGGGCTAAACTGGGAAGTAGGATGCTTGGGAGGAAATAAGGTAAGTATAAGGAGGGGCTTAACTGGTTTTGTGTGATTGTAACTGGGTAAGGGATCAAATTTTGGTGTAAAGTTGCTTCCCGCCCTTCTTCCCCCTTTTATGAACATTGAGGATTATGGAGTATTTTATAGTTTTGGTGTTTAGGAAGGGGAAGAGGGGTAGACTTGTCCCTCTTCTGTTCCCCCCCTGGTGTTGAGTATTTAATTCAATGAGATGGGGAATGAAAGTGAGTAATGGGATGCTGCTTGATAAGTAAAAGTAAGCAAGTGGAGGTAAGGATGCTACTTATTTGGTTAGGGTGAGTGAGAATGTCCCTAGTAAATGGTTATATGGATGTTTATGCTGTGATTAATAAATTAAAAGAGTGTTTAATAGAATTTGGGCAGCCACATTGGTGCAGTGGTTAGCATTGCTGCCTCACAGCAAGAGGTTCTCCAGTTTGATCCTCGGCTGGGGTGCCTTCTGTGTGGAGTCTGCATGTCCTCCCTGTGGTCGTGTGGGTTTTCTCCATGTGTTCCGGTTTCCTCCCACATCCCTAAGACATGCTGTAGGTGGATTGGACACTCTAAATTGGCCCTAGGCATGAGTGCATGTGTGTGTGTGCCTTCTGTGGAAGGTTGTGTGCTGGGCTAGCAACTCGGCACTGTAAAAACCCCACTGCCAATCATGAGCGGACAAGTGATCCGCTGTGGCAACCCTTAACCGGGAAAAGCTGAAAGAAGAAGAAGTGTTCAATAGAGTTATTTTATATAAGTTTAATAAAGGTCATCAAATGCCATTTGGTGTGGTGTGTTTATTGAAGGGGACGGGGACAAAGTTTGACATTTCACATAGTTTTTACTCTCATTATCTTACAGTGCACCCTGTCTTTTTTCCTTTTCTTTTATTCCAGTACTGTTGTCCTCTGGCCTAAGGCAAAACTTTGTATTCATTCTTGTAACTGGTATGTCTCAGATAGATTAAGACACTTTGTCTTGCTTTCAAAAAGTCATTTTTGTGCTGTTTAAGTAAGCAAGTAATTGTTTTCATTATTTAATGCCACACTTAAAGGTTTAGCCATAGTCCCAGACTCCTTTTCTTGCCTGACCCAAACTCTGTTGCTCTTCTTTAAAAGGGATATCCCTTTTAACTGTTCTTCATGCTCCTTTGCAGACCCTCCTCCGTTTCTATTTGTAATGTTTGAGTAATGTTATTTTCACAGATTAGCAACTCATTCCCTATAATGTAATGTGTTAATGTGAACAAAATTTGTGACTAAAGAGGGGGAAGCAATAGTTTTTCAATTGATTTCAGATGTACATCCCTAATAATCAGTGGCACGGCAATCCACCGTCTGATAACCTGCCAGTGTATATAGCAACCTGCAGCATAACATTTCATCTTGCAAGTAAAAAATAAATAAATAAAAAACAGAACATTTCTAGAATATACTGTCTGTCATAAATTGCACTTTGGATCAAATAGAGGGGCTTTTTTATAAGCATAACACAGCAGCTGTCAAAAATGTTACCATCTGTATAAGGAAGGAATAGCAATTGTCAGGAATTCTTAACCAAAGTAGTACCTTAGCTACTTTGGATGGGTACTCACAAAGCCTCTGTGAGCCTGCCTTGTCTGACGTTCATTATAGCAGGAGGACATTCTTAATGTCTGGTGTTCTGGATCAACTGTTAATGGTCTAATAACTGATTGCTTAGTTTCTTTCTATGAACATATGAGTCATAGTATAGAAACTTGGAAAAAAAAACATTGTGTTGGTGTCAGTCTGCAAAAATAACAAGAACTGCCATGAAGGGTGACACACATTCTGAGATGCTCTTATTGTTGGAACTGCAACAATAATCAAGAGTGTGTAAGATATTCCTTCAAGGCCAATGCAGCATTATCATCTGAGCTTTTGTTACAGCCTGCGATTTTATGCCGAATCCTTGATCATTAGAATTTATTGTGCCCATGTTAGATTTAAGAAAAGAATAAACACCTTCTGCTTTTCATAATGTGCATAGTCACACCTTGAAAAAAAGAATGACAGGTAATCAGGTGAAGGTAATGATGTATACATGATCCTTTTGATGACAGTGTAGTAGACAGAATTATATTTAGAAGAATTATCTAGTGCACAAGCTTTTTTTCCATTTGGGCAGACAGATTTTAATATAAATATAGACATCAAGACAAAAAAAGAACTAAATGCTATTCATTTTAAGTGTGTGAGGACTGTACATGTAGTACTCTTCTAAGCGGAATCCTGTCTGCATGACAGTATTTGGATAACCCATGCTTTTTAATTATGCATCCCCCACAGTCTGACACTGCATAGTTTGTCAGTGCTGAATGTACTTTGGCGATTTGAAGATACAACAATAAGGTATATACTCACTGGAAACATTAGTAAGTAGCATTACAAAAAAGAATATTAAATGAAAGAAAAATACCATCATATATGTGGAATTCAAGTGGCACAAAACACAAGATACAGCCATAGAAGACAAGCTGTTAGCATCTGCTTATGTTCCATTGAAACAAGAAACACACATTACTGATATAGTAGTAGTCTTGACAAAACTGGAAAGGAGATACTTGCAGAGTGAATGCATTTAGCCTTGAAAATGCATTAACAGTAAAATGTGGATACAGCACAGTCATATGACAATGGGCATGTATTTTTATTTCCGTGTGTGTGTGTGTGTGTGTGTGTGTGTGTGTGTGTGTGTGTGTGTGTGTGTGTGTGTGTTTGTGTGATCTGTGTAACATAGACATGGAGACAAAGTGGAGACAAACTCAAGCAAGACTGAAAAAGTGACAACTTGACAATGCAATGTACTGGTCTGTGGAAACCTGTGCACCTCTTCACCCAAGATATAAATGTGAACAATAAACTGCTTTCAAGGCAGAATGAAAACAATCATTTGGACAAATGCACAGAAGAATGTGTTCATGAAAAACATTTCACAATATATCATTACAAGAAAATACATATTAGTGTATATCTGAATACTACTGACAGATGGGTATTTGAAACAGGTTGGAGTTGACTGAATTCAAAATGAATCTAGTTGTGGATAGTGTCACAAAGGACTGGGCCATAAGAGGAAGTGGGATGGAGAATAGTGCTGAGCAATACCACAATGTATACATATTTTCTGATTTAAAAAATAATAATAAGGAACTGACATTCTAATGCTTATATTTTTTCTCTCAGAGCTAGAGTTCAAAACTATATTTTTATTTTGGATATATAGTGCTACACTTAGCAATGCTATAAAAGGGGTAACATTGCTGTAGATGCTAACAAAGGCATGGGACAGGTAAACATATTACATTCTTCTGACAATGATAGCTGAGATAGTAAATATTAAAGTTGGAAGATTGTTCTCAGATTGCAGCAAGTAGGTCTGGAAATGTTATAAATGCATGTCTTCTTAGCAACAGTTGGATATCTCATAAATCTTTAAAAGGGGTTAACATTTTAGCATTGTTACTATGAAAATTAACAGCAGATTTTTGTAACAAACCATAACCTCAAAGCATGCATGCTATTTACCTAACACTATCAAATTTTTGGAGCTATGTAAGTAACAACACTAATCAATTTAGTGCAATTATTCTTAATTACAGAAAAAAACTGAAAAATGCTGTCATTTTGTTTAATTCCATGACACAGTCAGATCAAATTATTGCTGTTGGCAGCATCTATTCTGAATTTTTGTACATCTATTAATGTATAAACAGTGCTCATAGTAATAATTCTAAACATAAAAATAATATTATGCTATTAGCTGAATAAAATGTAGATGAGGTTGGAAGATAAATGTACTATACTGTACTGGAAGCAAACCTCCATAAGAAAATTAATTAATTTACTTTAACCAGTGTTAAGGTCAATAGACCTTTTCATTTTGTGAGTCCCCTATATTATTTAAGTAAGTTGCTTTAGCACACAAACTGTCACTCAAAATTAATATTTTAAAATGAATATATTACTAGTAAATTTACCTGGACATGCAATCCAGAGTATTCTATAATATATATAGTTAGGTTATACAAGTAAAGTACTTTGCATCTGCTACTGTTTCCAGATATGCAACTAAATTCTTAACTTTGGGATGTAACGAAATAGTCCTAGTTTACAAAACTATGAATGATGAGCTATCTCAGTATATAACTGTTAGGAATATATTAGGTTTATCAAAGTAAAAAAATATGAATGAAAGAAAGGCAAAACAAAATAGAAATTGGTGGGGGGGGTGCAATGTGGCAGAGAAAGAAGATTAGCAAGCCTGAGGAGACAAGTAAAATGAGAGAAGAAATGCCTTGGCTGTTATAATCTAAAAGCAATAAGCATAATTAAAGGAGTGAAAAGGGCAAGTCAAATTACCTCAGATAAGCACAATGCTAATTTACATCAGTGTCCCTGGAGATTAGAGTGACTAGTTACTTTCAGTTAATCAGATATAATTAATTAAATCACACTGCTAAAATAAATGTCAACACTGAAGGAAACATTACTGAATTTTAATAAGTATTTAGAACAATCATGTAGAAATTACTATAACTGTAACAGATATATAGTTGTCTTTGTATCTTGCAGGATATTAAAATTAGACATAGCCAGCCCAGCTGATATCACAGTCTAATGCAGTGTCGGTCTCTTGTCCTCTGTCATAAAGACTTCTGCAAGGAGGCGTACAGACTGCTGAATGTGTAGTGAATGGAGCAAGGTAAGAAGACAATTAAGGGTTCCCCTGTCATTCACACCTTTAGCACCTCTTTCCTTTTTCTGCCTGTGTATCACATAATAGTTCTAATCCAAAATTCATCACAAGCTATAACACATAGAACTATGGTGTTCGAGTGCATCATTATCCACAAAAATGAAGAGCTGTAAAGTTTGGAATCATGACATGAGACTGAAATCTGTATAAATAATAATCACTCTTAACCTGTCTTATCTGTGTAGGACATGTGACAAAAAAGATGTACCACTATGACTATTACTTGATGAGCACACTATTAACTGGAATATGCATAAAAAACTAAAACAAAACGTTATCATATAACAAAGTCAAGCCAAAATGTTAGCTTTTCAGGTGAGACTTTAAAGAATGAATGAATAATTATCTATAGGACCAGTTACAATCCCACATTTTTATTTCAATAGCGTACATCTTTCTACGTCATATAATTAATTAACAAATTAGCAAAAGAAAAACTATCTTCATCATCCACAGTCAAGAAAATAAGTTTGTCCTTCATCTTCTACAAGTAAGAAAAGAATTACTGTCTTGATCATCAACAGTTGTGAACATGATATAACATTTTCCTATATTGTTGTAGTGTTTAGAGACTATGGAAATGTACACACTAATGTCATATATATGTGTGTGTGTGTGTGTGTGTGTGTGTGTGTGTGTGTGTGTGTGTGTGTGTGTGTGTGTGTGTGCGTATGCGCTTTATATCACATGAAACTTGTAAGATTAAGAAGATAGATATGGGTTATAAATAGGAATTGACTCTGTACAGTCTTTGCATACAACTGTTCACAGTACATAGATAAAAGTATTTTGCAGCTGTAGTATTTCAGTGGATTAATATGTTAACCAATGTAGCTCATGATGAGGAAGAAAATTAGCCAGTTAGAAATAAGCGAAGACTTTACAGAATCACACTTACATACATTGTGCACCGAGCAAATCCCAATGCAGTCCTGATCAGCCCATGACTGTGCAGTTATCAGAGTGTAATTTCACGTGCACCTTCACATGATATTTACTTTTTTATTTATGAGAACTGTCTCACACTGAATAATGACTCTTACAAACAGCTTATAGATAGTATACACCCACCATAAAAAATGGTTAATTAACTGCCTTTCTCAATCTTTTTCCATTATTATTCATACACTGAAAAATGGTTAAATATTAGAAATACAAATTGTCTCAGTATGACTGTGAGATTTTAACTCTGCGCTCAATACATGCAACAGAAGTTGTATGCAGTGCATAGAGTGCTGTGATTATACTGTGCTATCAGGAAAGGAAACACTTGTTAAGTGCTTTTCTAGCTTGAGACCTGATCATAACACCACTATTTAATTAAAGGTTGCTACACACCCCTAAGTGCTGTTATAATGAACAGTGCTGACTGGAAATGAATGGTGACAGAAGGTGCAAAAGCCTTTAAAAGTTTTAACTTCACTCTGCAACATTTATAAAGAAAATGTGTAGCAGACTGAAGTGCCTAATAGTTTTTAAAAGCTGTTTTACTGTTTGTCACAGAAGAAATTCATTTTTGTCTGCAGTATTTCTCAGTTGTCATTGATTTTGCATGATGTCCGTGATTTTTCATCATATTTTTGTCCTGTCCTTCTTAAAATCTTTGATTTTTTGGAAAATCACTAAGGATTATAGTCAGCCTCTGACTACACTCAGAGTTTCATGCTTCGTTTTGTTCAGAAATATTGATGTAAAACCCATTGTTCTATAAGCTTTTTAGTGAATTACAGCAAAACTTAAAAACAGTCCCTGATTTTCATCCTTTCTTTGGAGGTTTGGGTTTCACATCAGAAGTGACCACCAGCAAGAGGAAAACACTGAGCCTCTACATTTTCTCTTTTTTTTTTTTGTTTCTGTTACTGGTAGTATGAGGGAAGATAAAGCTCCATGCACTACAAAGAATTATGATAGGGGTACTGATCATAACCTTTTATTATGTGTGTTGGACATGGATGTCTAGGTTCACCACTCCAGTTTCACTGTCTAGGTGAACTTTTTGGCAACCTTGTCTTGGTGGTGACATTTTTTGCATTCATGCCTTGAATACAGAATATGAGGGTTATGATCAGTGCCCAAGCACAATCCTCTATGTTTTAGCAATGCAGTATAGTCTATAACATGTAATCATAACTGCATGTATAGTAGGTATTGAACGAAACTGTGGCATGAATTAAAAAGGACACAAAGATGGTATAGATAGAGTGTTAATGCCTATGCAGAAAAGTAAATGACAGAGAAATACTTCAGCTGAAGAAAAACATGTATTTATTGTTTATTAAACCAGATGTAATTGCAGACAGCATGATTTCCTTCAAGGCTACCCTAGAACTGCATCAGCTATTATTTCCCATACTATAAAATAAAGTGCAAGCCTTGGAATATATTTGCATTTATATGTCTGCACACACACACACACACACACACACACACACACACACACACACACACACACACACACACACACACACACACACACACACATCTCTCTCTCTCTCTCTCTCTCTATATATATATATATATATATATATATATATATATATAGGTAAAAACCTGCGGTGGTGGTGCTGCGGTAGCATTGTCACCTCACAGTAAGACGCTGACCGGTTCGATTCTCAGCTAGAGTATGTTCTGCGTGGAGACATGCATGAATGGGCGTACCTTTGTTGAAGGTTGTGCGACAGGGCTGGTAACTTGGCACATAAAAATCAACTACCAATCATTAGCGGACTGGAGTTCCGCTGTGGCAACCCCTAACCGGGAAAAGCCGAAAGACACAACAACATATATATATATATATATATATATATATATATATATATATATATATATATATATGTGGGTGTACTGCAAATTGTCAAATACTCACTTTATTGAATTGTAATTTCATTGAGCCTCACTTATCAGCTGTCATTCTGTTCAACTCTGGAGCTGTGAAAAGGAAGACCAGGGAAGTAAACAGTTGCCCACCATGGTGAACTTTTCCCTAACTCCACTGTAGTACAATCTCAGAGTTAGTATATTTAGTTAGGAGGGGTGCTGGGGGCTGACACCCCCTACTTGGAGTTTTTTATTTTTTTCTGTTATTTTCTCCTGGTGGTCAGGTGGTTCCTTTCCCAGGGATTCTTTTTGCAGCCCCAAGAGTTTAATATAATGACAGTCTGTGAAGTGATATTTGATGAAATGGCATTTGATAAGTTGAGTATTCAACATTTTGCTGCAAACCCATATATATATATATATATATATATATATATATATATATATATATATATATATTTTTTTTTTTTTTTTTTTTTTTTTGCTCTTGCTGGTGGTCACTTTGATGTGACATCCAAAACCCATGTACAAAATAAAAAAATGGGTGGGGTTGATACTGTCATAGCTATAGTGTGTGTGTGTGTGTTTGTAAATTGGCAGAATGCACATTTGCATGACACATAATTCATCTAAATATTTTGATCTAAAACACAATTGGTCAATACCACATTTATGTGAAAATATTTGATCTAAATCTATTTACTTAATAGATGGGAGGTGCTGACAGATACAATCAGGACATTTTATTTTATTTTCCTATTCTGTGTACATACATTTACTATTCTATGTATATACATTTATTATTTTTTGACTAACTGTCATATCATTCCTAGTCTGTGTATGTATGTGCATTTATTATGTAAATCTTGTATAAGTGCTTTCTACTCATTCGGTAAAATGGAGCATTTCCCCAGGTCCTCCACTGAAAATAGGACTTGTGCCCAGCCTGATTTTCCTGATAAACAAAAGCAATAAATAAATAAATAAATACATACATACACTGTATGGAACATAGTGCCCACCATTTGAATGCTTTAAGAAAACCTTGCTCAACACAAAACACAGATCACTGCTTTCGATTGTACAGCACTTCTGGTGCAATGTTTTAGTGTGTGCTGGCAGTGATTCCCTGTTTTTGAGAAATTTCTCATGTACTAAAATTTTTAAGTCCATGGAGTATGTATATATGTTTATATAATAATAGTAGAGGGTGTGGGAGGTGCAGGGGTGCTTGACCTCTACAAAAAAGGTTTGAAGATTAACTTTTTCACAAGCTCACAGATTCAGCAATCTTCCTCATTAGTGACTATATTGCTCATGTTCTTTTTTTACAAAGATATTGTGTTTAGACTCAAGATTTCACACAAATGTGTTGGTGGCCAATTGTGTTTTAGATCAAAATGTTTAGATGAATTCTGTGTCACACAAATGATGTGGAATTGTATACATCTAGCAACCTGTACACATCCTTTCATTCCAAAACATTTTCTGAGAAATCAAGTTGAAAAGCATAAGGCAAAGAAATGTAAATATGTTGTACAAGCAATTAAAACTGAACAAACAATAATGTTATCAGTAGGAAGTCTTCTTTGCAGTAGTAACAGTCAGCACATTCACAGGCGTTAAACCAATGTTATGATATATTATAATGCACACAAACCCAAAATGTTTTTTTTTTCTAAAGTTTCACAAACAAATTGCCATATAATGGAAACTATGCTACCTAGATGTGTACTGTCAGTGTATTTTGTTAGCCAGACATAAGCTTTCACATGGCTCCTCCCTGTATGCCTGCTTGCAGAGATATTTATGGAAAAATGAACAATTATGTTTATTTGTATAATTAACTATATAAATATCCCTGGATATCTCTTATGAGGTCCATCTTGGAGTGCAATTACTAATGACAGTAATTGCACTCTAAGTTGCAGTTACTGATGTCCATTATCTCTCTCTCTGTATAAATATATATATATATATATATATATATATATATATATATATATATATATATGGGTCTACTTCAGAAGATTGACAAATCAAAAGACTGAATCCCAAAAGACTGAAAATTCAAAATACTGAACACATTTGTAATGCAGGGGCAAGCCCCTCTGCACCTCTCATGTAGGAGGCTGCCCCCACACCACCTGCTAATTATATACACACCAACTCCAAGTTCACACAACAGTGGAGAAGGGGCAAACTGCATCATTCAGTATTTTGAATTCTCAGTCTTTTGGAATTCATTCTTTTGTTTTTTCAGTCGTCTTAAGTAGACCCATATATAGCTATATGTGTGTGTGTGTGTGTGTGTGTGTGTGTGTGTGTGTGTGTGTGTGTGTGTGCATGTGTGTACAGACACACACACACACACACACACACACACACACACACACACACACACACTTTGTAACTTTTGATTGAAAGCATATTTGGAATAATCCAAAAATACTGAATCCTAATGGCTAAAGCACCACTTCATTTGAACTCCATTTGGTCAAATTGAAGTAAGTTTAACTGTCCTAAAATCAAAAACAAGCATTTCAAGATTATGATATCTTAAAGCATTTCTTTGCACGAGTAAGTTTCCATCTTGCCCTCATGTTCCCTTGCCATAATATATAAACCTTGTGGTCAACACTAGAGTACAAAAGCCTACACACACAGAATCAGTTTCATTGTACAAATAGAAACCTCTCCAGCAGTTGTTTTGTATCTATAACAGCAAATGGCAAAATCACCAAAGAAAACTTCTGCATGTATTTCTACTTGTCACTTTTGGACATTCATGTAACAATTCCATGTTTGAATAAATGAATATTCAGCCAAATAAACCTTCCAATAAATGTTTTTTTCAAATATTTTGCATTGCGTGCTACCCACTTCACCTTCATTCATGTTCTGCACCCTACATTCCTTCCCTCACACACCATAGAATCATTTTCAAACCTTACCATGACTCCACCTCTTCTATCTGCTACCAAGCAGTATTTTGCCTCCAACCAATCTCCAATGTGGCATCCAATCTAAAGTATCTCTACAAATCCAATACTCATTTATTAACTAAAAACACATATAGGCCTATGCCTCATATACAACTGCCAATTAAATATCACATATAAACTCCAATGAAAAAAATATAGTTATTTTTCTGGACCTCTGACCTCCTCTTCTAATACCGCTGTAGCATATTCCATCTATAGTGCACTCACTCCTCTTTCTATACCTTTTCTCACTAACTCCTCTATATTCCTCCTCCTTCTTCACCCACTCCCATGAAATAATGCCTGTTGTTCACCCACTCTCATCCTCAGTGTTATAAGCCATAGCAGATGTATTGCCCTACCTCCTCAGCATGATCATTTCATTTATCATTAATATCTCCCAACTCTCAATTTTATAACTTTTCCCCTTCATTTCATACAGTGCCTTTTTCAGTCAAACAACCCAACTAACTTCCACCATCATAACAGTAGTAAAATTCCTTACTCTCTCACTTATCATATTATTACTAATGGCATCTTTTTGCTTACTCATCAGTGTTGCACGAGAATAACAAAACACTTCCCATTAATCCAATTATTTAGTTCCTATCCAATCAAGTCAATATACATTCATCCCCCAAATATACTCATTAAACTGACTGAATGTGGACCATCCCTGAACAAACAACAGCTACCAACTAAAAAAGAAACTACTTTCTATTCCCTAGCAATCAAAATAGAAAAAAAACAACTGGAACATGTTTTCTTCTTTTGCCTGTCCTTCCTCAAGCTTTACCCTAGGATGCAAATATAAATCCTGGTCCCATATCTATGCAGTCAAACCCTGTTCTATTTTTCACATACACTCCTCACCATCTAGCCACCTGCTTATATGTAAAGTAAAACTCATTTCCTACAACTTGATAGTCCAGGCCTACGTCTACACCTCATCGTTACTAATCAGTATTAAGCCATCTGACTTCATTCAGCCAAACAAAATGAAAAGGACTATGAATTGCAAGACTTTCCTCACCAAGTGTAAGAAACAAAACATATTTATATGAAGTATGAATAAAAGACACCATCCATACATCCTAGCCTTAAAGACAACATGTGCCCCTCAACTATATTAATCAATACCTAGAACTTATTTATAAACAGCCAGCATTCTGCTGTTCATTAAAAAGCCTTCCAAGCTAACTACCAAGTTAACTGAAGTTAACAATCCTACCAATGAAAAGTCGCACAACTGAAATATAACTTCTGCTACAATAGTCAGTCATATAAAACTTAATGTAGCAACTGTCTCTACTCACCACTGACCAATGCAAATGTCTTTAAGGCAAATTTGAGAATATAATAAACTTTACAAAACAAATGTATAGTTATGGAAGACTTCAAAGCAGACATGCTTGGACCAAAGTAATCCAAAATCAATACTTAATGTGTGACAACCTGCACTCAAATTTGCACTTCCTCTAGACATAACTACTTACATCACCTATAATATTTTAGCATATTCTACATCATATAAAAAAGCATCCAAATTATTTCCAGCTCAGTAAATTATCATATCATAATACTGACTATGCCAAATTTCAAAAGTCTGTAAGAAATGGACTGAATGTTTTTATCGTATAATTATCGAGAGCTGTGCTGAACATGTGCTAAATATCTTAATTTTCTTTTGTGTGCCAAAACTTCTTGTACCTTTCAGAATAAAGGTCTGCATACACTATAAATCTGATAATGGTGGTTTATTATATAGCAGCATACACTGGGGGTAGATGAAGTAATTTAACAAGATCTGAACAAGTCTCACTGTCTCAAATAACAGTGCTGATAAACTGATACAGACTAACACACACTGAATTATGCTTTTCATAGTAACCCTGAATTCATAATTGTTCCTTTTCTCTGTAATGGTAGAATTAACATGCTCCAGGTAAAATGGACACTCTAAATTGATCCTATGTGTGAGTGTGTGCATGTGTGTGCCTTCTGTGGAAGGTTGGGTGTCAAGCTGGCAACTAGACACCATAAAACTCAACTGCCAATCATTCTGCAGACTGTTATTCTGCTGTGGTGACCCGTAATAGGAAAAACTGAAAGAAAAAGAAGGTAGAATTAAAACAAACTGCCATGATTTTTGTAGTTTCTGAAGAGACAAGACATTTGATCTGACTTTTGTACCAATTCCCTTGAGTATTTGTACCAAACTGAATTTCTGTACTCACTTTCCTGGATATCAGTAATGGCCTGAACTGAATTGAACTTACTTCAGTCTGGAAAGTATCTCTGATAATACTCTATGAAATTCCTACAAGTTCTATGCACCCTTTTAACCTTGGTACTCAAGCCTTGTACTGTCTAAACAAGTTCTGTTTTTGTCCCAGGTGTTCTGCACTCTCTGTTAGCACATTTCATCCTCATCAGTGCTTTGGTCTAAGGTTATTGTACTGAACTCATTTGTATCCTTCACTAAAACATTCTTTTTTATTTGATCTGCACTTTATGAAACTGTATGTAAAATGTGACATATAAAATTAAGATATCAACCTGCTTTAATATGGCTGCAAGTCTATGCCTATGCAAAGAGAATACTTTATTTCAGAAGGAATTATTCTGGAAAAACTAATGAATAGATTCTTCTATGCCCTTATTCAATGTACCATGTTATGTTTAACTGATACTATTTCCTACTAATTACTAATTGTGCAATATTCTAACTGTTATCGTGGGATGTTCTTTTTGCTATATGTTGGTCAGACATTGTTCACAACTGATTTTCTCTGCAAATATATCTATCTATCTAGATGCACACACACACACACACACACACACACACACACACACACACACACACACACGTGTGTGTGTGTGTGTGTGTGTGTGTGTGTGTGTGTGTGTGTGTGTGTGTGTGTGTGTGTGTGTGTGTGTGTGTGTGTGTGTGTGTGCAAAACATAAGTGCTACAGGTGTTCCACCACATTGGCTTTTTAATGTCTATTAAAACAAATGTGCTGATTAATGCATTTAGACCAAACAGCCAGAAACCCAGCCATGAAAATTTCAAGCCCCATTTGAGAGAGAGGGAGAGAGATAGAGAAAGAGATTCTGGAAACTGGATATGTGGCTAGGATGGGTATGAAGAAAGCATCCAAATAAACATCATGGATACACTTAAAGAGGTGCAAATGAACTATGTAGCAATGCAAAAAAAAAAAAAAAAAACATACACGTGACATCTAATACCCTACAGTAGTACTTGCATCTATATTTTAACCTTAAAAGGGGAGGAGATTGGTGTAAAGGAAAGCATAAAATGGGGATACAGCAAGAAGAGGAACATGCATAAGCAAAGAAGAAAGGTAAGATTGGGAATGAGGAGGGTGAAGGAGGTGTATTTTTCTCATGAGGGAGGCACCCATTAGTCTATTTGGAGATAGAAAGGTGTGGAAGATGGATGGAAAAGACAACGGATATGAAGTCATTCGGGTTTACAAACAGGGGCACACAACAAAATATTAAATAGAGGCAAAGACTGACACAGGAGATGCTGATACACCTTGGGGTCAGAGGAATTATAGAAATTCAGATAAAATAAAGACTGTGGTGGCATGGTGGACTGGACAACAAACTAAAGATGAAGGCAACTCACAAGGAAGGGGAACACAGGAATGAGGGTTAGGGTAGAAGTATAAACTGCCTTTAACTGCACAATGTGGGCTAGATACATCATTATTTCAGTCAGCATTTTGATACCATCTCCTTGAAGTGGTGAAAGCAGAGCACCAGGCAGTAGAGGAATTCTGTATGCTGTTCAAGAGCCTCCTGCAGTTGGCCAATGTGGGCTTCCAGTCACTGTGCATTTTTAGTAGTGCCACCACAGTGAACAATGGTGTTCCATGCTGATGACTGACTATCAGAGGCCACAGGGGAGGCAACCATCCTTTCCTCTCACCACCATCCTTCCCCTCCACCACACTAAATGGAGAGACAAGCCTGGTGTCAAGTGAAGGGGCAGTAGTCCGAGGCTGGGATCAGTGGGGAGATGACCTGGGCCACACTACTGACCCAGGTGTGGCAGATGCTGTTGGAAATGGAAACATAAATGGAGTGATGTAAAACAGTAACTCTCCTACAAAATGTAAAGTATAGCAACAAAGAAAGGGAGACGGTGGTAGAAAACAAAGTTATTATTTCATATCTGACACATGACATACCAGCACATTACAGAGAAGTATATTACTCAAGCAGTAAATAAGTTACTATGAGATGTCACAGACTCCTGTCTATCTGCATTATACCATGCCAATGTGGCATGATGTGTAGGCATGTGTGCATGGCCAGAACTCATACTACCTAGTTGGAATATGTGTGTGCAGGTGTGTTGAAGGAAGTGTGGACAATTTTGTCTTGTGAAGAAAAAGTTGTGGTCTTTCATCTGATTTTAATTTATCTGGACCCCAAACAAGCATACTACAGATAAGTGTTACCCATCAGCATGCATTAAAATTAAACATATCAATGCAAATATGGGCATACAGAGAAAGCATTAACTGCAGGACCAAAAAATGTGAAAGCTAATGGCCAGGGGTTCACAGCCAAGATTCAATATTGATCTACAATCTAACAAGGTAAAATTACTACTCTCAAAAAAACACATACCATAAAAAGTTATCTAGAAAAAAAATGTCCATCAAATGCACATACCTTTATTACCCTCAGACAAATTCTGGTTCTCTCCCCAAAAGAATAATTTTGTGTGCATTATGCAGTGTGCTCATATGCTGTATATAACTGTATCTGTCAACACACTGATCCGTACAAGTAAGCAGACAGACCTATGTCAATGTGCAAATGACAGTGTGCAATATGACTGTGCCATGTGACATACTTTTGTATGTGCACTGATCAATGCCCATGTCAGAAATGTATGACTGCCCTAATAGATGTGACCTCCTTAAGCTGTTGCATTTGTAATTGCTATGAAAACAGTAACTGTGTACTTTACTTCATATCTGAATGCACAACATATACCTTATTAATATATGGGCAATTAGTTCCACTTGCAATATGTAACAGGCAATAATGCAACAAAACTCTAACAAATACATAGACATAAACACACTGATAGTGTGCACACATAATTTAATATATGGACAATTAGTTCCACTTACAATATGCAACAGGCAATAATGCAATAAAACTCTAACAAATACATAGACATACACACAATATTGGCAGAGATATAATAAATAATAGGAAAATGTGTAATGAAGGGAGCACTACAGAATCCTGAAAGCCCCAAATCCTGAAGACCAAAATCCTGATACCAAAATCTCAAAAGTTAAAAATGCTGAAAACTCAAAATACTGAAAAAACACAGGATAACCAACACTTACTTTATTCCAGCACAAGTACATACAGAAACATATTACCCTTCAATTATACACAGGGGGCAAGCCCCCCTGGACCCCCCATGTGGAGGGCTATGCCTCTCACACCCCCTCTACTTAAATATATCAACTCTGAGATTACACTTCACTACACTAAGTGCAACTTGGAGTTGATATATTTAAGTAGCAGGGGATGTGGGGGGTGCGCCCCACATGGGGGGGGGTGCCCCCTGCTTATACTTGGACAAGAGTAATATGGTTTGTGTTTTATTTGGTTCTGTATGTACTTGTGCTGGAATATAGTAAGTGTTGGTATTCTGTGTGTTTTCAGTATTTGAGTTTTCAGTATTTTGAACTTTCGAGATTTTGGTCACAGGATTTTGGTCTGCAGGATTTTGGGCTTTTTGGATTCTGTAGCGCTCCTGTAATGAAACATCCAGATGCACCCAGTCTCCTAGATAGACACTCCGTTCTCCTTTGTTAAAGGGGAATGTTCTCCAAAACAGCCTCCTGACCATAAGACAATGAAAAAAATATATGTATAAAAATCATAAATGACATGTTTAATATTACCTTATATAAATTACAGGGGTGTTTAAGTGATAGGCAAATATTATCACTATTTACAATACATCTCAGTGGCTCTTGCTCAGATCTCTTCTTCCCACCAACTAAGAAGGTCAAGATGGCAAGTCTGCAGGTCTCTGTTCAGGTACCTGCACTCCTCTCTGGAACAAAGTATGCCAGCGGTTTTGAAACTTCCCTGGAAAACTGTGCAAGGCATCCAGTTTTTATTAGGATACCTTGAGAGGAGTCCCCAGTCAGTTACTCCCAGTAGTTGCTTAAGACAAGAATAAAAATGTCTTGCTTTCATTGTAGTGCCATCAGGGATCCTTGATAACCTCACTGCCCTTGGAAGCCATGGCTCTTCACAGGTCATATTCTAGAAACTATGTTAGACCTCTTGCAGTCATATTTCTTCAGCTTATCTGCATGACATGCAAGATCGGGCCACTAGTTAGCATATCCAGTTGCTGTTTAACTATTCTTTAGCATAAAAAAGGGCAGTATGACATTGTGGTGTTGGGGGTGTACACTGTCAAGGAGAGTGTCTACTTCAGGCATAATGGCTGTGTTTGCAGATTTGCTGTTTAGTCTTTTTATAACACACAGCAATTTAATACATTTATCTCTAGCCACACTGAAGTCCCTCACCTGCTCATTTATGCTTGCCTTTACAAGTGTTCCTGCAAATGTACATAGGTGGACAAGCCTCTGAGCATGGAACTTGTCACTGCTAAAATGAGAAAAATGTACAATTTAGGCATATTCATTAGATGGTGCCTCATTTGCATCACTGCCATACTGGTTGCTTCAAAATTACATAATATAAACTCCTGCATCTTCCATGGGCCTCATTGTGCTTTGCAACATTGCTTACAGCAACAAATTGAGATTGTAGAGGTTGTAAAAGTGCAAAATGTAAGTACAGTTTTGGTGATGGAAAGGTAAGTGTATTTGCACAGAACTGATATCACATGCCTCTTCTTTTGGCTGGTGATTTTCCTGACAGAATGTACTTTTACAGATGTGTGTTATATTGTTGCTTAAAAATACATACATACTGACAGTAAGGGGGGAAATTACTTTTTTTGTAAAGAATGCAATAGCACATACATTGAGTG
Organism: Protopterus annectens; assembly: GCF_019279795.1. Lineage (NCBI taxonomy): Eukaryota > Metazoa > Chordata > Ceratodontiformes > Protopteridae > Protopterus > Protopterus annectens. Next base: position 1,428,577,323 of record NC_056731.1, on the reverse strand, counting down.
CTTCTGTGGGGTATTACACTGGCCTCCAATACATTTCATATTGCTATTTGTGTACATACATTCCATGCTTCAAGCATAGAGGTGTTCAGTGTCTGCTAGTCTAACAATGCCTGAGTGCATGTAGCAGTATGTATTGCATAATGTTTGTGGTTTTGTGTGTGTGGGGTGGCCCTTAGTTTATGCATATATCACTGAGTGATACACCTTGTAGATTTTATCTGAAAGTGTGTGTGTGTGTGTGTGTGTGTGTGTGTGTGTGTGTATGGATTACAGTAGAGGTAATGTGTTCACCCTCCTAGGTAATGTAGCCAATTTTCTCCCAGCATGCCATATTCTTTCTGCATCTGTGAAAAGTTAGTACAGTTAGCCACCCCTCCTGAATCAACATATAAATTGATAACATTAACAATGATTGCATGCTGACTGGTTGGATAGACAAGTCAGGATGTTTACCATATATTAGACATCCCCACAGGAAGAAGTCACCTTAAAGTCACTTTCTCCTCCCAGTTAAGCATTACATTTTACTGTCAAAAATACATTTCCCATGGTAGCAAACTGCTCATTAGACCAAAATAATATAATATATTTCAAATAAACACATTTTGATGTTAGGGGTACTGCTATCATGCAATTACATGGGATACCATGCAAACCCTTACAGAGTGAAAAGCAGAAATGGCTGTCATTATTTAGTGACATCAGGCTTCAATGACTTGCCAGAAAAACTCATGTTTTATTAAGATTAGAAAAAAAAAAATGAAGCATACATCTGGATAATCTTTGAAAATCTAGACATTTACACTACACAATATATCAGATACCATCAGATACCAGATTCTAAAAAAAAAAAAAAGGCAGAGACAGCAATGTATAGTGCAGCTAATCATGTGAACAGACTTAGAACATGCCCAGTATATGCGCTGGATGCCCCCAGACTACCAGAAAACATCTGAAGAGCAAGAAATGTATTTTATACAATAACATTATTTAGAAAATGTAAGACCTTTTTCTTAAATAATGTCATTGTAGAATAGTAATAATCCATTCTTGTATGTGGGTAAGACGGGATTTGTTCCCATCTGACATTGTTTACACAGGCTTTACCCCTGTGATGAAAGAACGCCAACCATGGGTAAACCCTGCATTATCTATACACAGCCATGGATTATTCTTAAACTCTGTCAATCTATCAATTTATCTAGCTATCAGTCTATGCATATACAAAAATGTGTATACACACACACACACACACACACACACACACACACACACACACACACACACACACACACACAGACACACACACACACACTCACATACATAGATGCACACTGATACATATATACACAGTGTGTATGTGTGTGTGTGTGTGTGTGTGTATAATCATAATGTCAGTAAAGCCAGCGTACATTACATTACTGTATTATATATAAATCTGCGGGGTTATGTTTGGCTGCCAAATTAGAAAAAACACAGACCAAAAGACAGCAAAAGGAAAACAGCAAATGGGACAACCTTTGAACTACAACAGCATCGAAAAAAAATACTTTGAATGGCCATAGTTGGCTAACATCGCACACAGAACCAATCAAGGTGGGGGCTACACCCCCTCAACCCCCTAATGTGGGGGCTAGATTACAACAGGGTATTCCTTCACTGGTAGGGGAAAAGAGAGCAGGCTTTGTGAAGGATTCTTGTGTGATATCCACTGGCGCCTTCTTTTGGAGTTCCTAGAAGGTGTAAAGATAATAGAAGGGAAGGCAAGGACAGTCCTTTTTAATATTAAAATGCCCTTCAGCATTGTTTGATGGTGGTTTCTAAAATATATAGTACAAAGCCATCCTAAGAGAAACTTCCATCACATGTTTCTATACTTGTACTATAATCCTTATATATAAGGGTGACAGTGGATGGAGGAAGATCGATGACAGTAAATATACACACAAGCATGTAGCAGGTCTGTGTATTCTTACCTCATTTATTTTTTTCTGGTAGCTGAGGTGGTAGCCAAAAGGGTTGTAAATAAATTATAGTCAAGAAAGAGGGGAGATGTCACTAAGTTAAAATTATTCCCTGATGATTGTATGCTCAGAGCGGAAGGCATAAAATATAGGTTACCTGATATCTTGCTCATTGCTTTTAGACACAAGTCAGGATTACAATATTATTCTCTCAAATGAGTCACTGTCTGTGTAATATCAGATGACAACACCATTGGGCTACTAGCAGCTGGAGGCATGCAATGTACTTAGGACAGAAAATGTACACTAAATGGAAGGACACGGTAACAAAAACTAGGCAGAGCTACATAATAAGATAGGAGCTATACTGGATAAATGGGTGAGTAAGTTTCATTTACTTAAATGAAGACAATAGATTGTGAAAATACTCATCCTTACTTAATTTCCTCTGTTCAGCTAGGTACATTTCCATCATTCCAGGGAAAAGCAATTTCAAAAGCTGCAAGGGATATGCAAAAGATTTGTTTGGAGGCATAAAGGGAGAAGAGTTTTACTTATGGTTCAAATGAGTTTAGGGTATAGAAAAAGCCTGATTTTGTTCATTAATATTAATAAATTGCATTAGTTAAGCTGTTAAATTTATGGCAGAGTACAGTGCTAACATATGCACAATGGCTTCAATAGGAAATAGGCCAATGTGGGTATGTGCAAGCTAAGAGGATGAAATGGGTTAGAAATAACTCCAAAAAAGATGGCAGCAAAGAATGTGTTGCGAGGAGCTTGCCTGGCAAGCAATATGAAAAATGTGGAAGTTTATTTAAAAAAAGAAAAAAAATAGGAATAAAAGAGAAGGAAAACTGAAGAAACTTAAACATTTCAGAACTAAATGGGAGATAGTAGTAAGTGATATTTATAAGTCGATAAAGGAGAGGTGGCTAATTGGATTCCTTTTCACAGGTGCAGGAAGAGTATGGCATACTCACAGAAGACTGGCTAGGCTACTGTGGATGTTGCACACCATTGCTGTGGTGAAGTGATGAAGGTGAGTGCAGGAAGTCTGAGATGGAAGAACTTAAATGTACCTTCTGAGTGGAACACTGCAGAATGACAGTATGTTTGCAGGGATTTGCATCAGGGAAAAGTTACAAAAAAAATGACACTTTAAGGCTGAGAGAAAGGTAAATAAAACAGAGTGGAGCAGTAAAGAAATGGCAGGAAGGATACCGTTTTCTCAAATAACTTATGGTTGTAGGCCTGGTAGCCTAGGTACTCATCAACAATGTGTTTGGCATAGATAGCACTTGACACTAGTAAAGGTTAGACAGCAGAGTCTGGATTGAGTCAATATGTCTATTGGTTATGTGGACAGAAGGAGGAGGACAGGGAGTTTCACATGTGGTAGGAGTGACGTGGCATAAAACTTTTACTGTGCACATTTGCAAGTGTAGTTTTCAATGTTTATAGTAAAGTTACACATGGGTCATATGAGTTTCCTTTTTTGGAAGGTGGGAGATGATTAATCAAAATGGACTGGTGAATACATGGAATTGCGGGGATTGTAGTTTTAATGATGGAGGCAAAAACTTTAGCATTACATTCTCCGGCATCCACTGAATATGGAATGCATGCAATCCAGTCATAAAATCAGAAAAAAAATGGAAAATAAAAATTAATTTAGGCTTTCTTCTTCACTAGAATTTATAGATTTTTTTCCAGACATGCCCATTTCAGTTTGGGCCAAAATTCCATGACCAACAGTGCGTTTTTCTTAAGGAAAATGTCCGCAGACCACTTAGATTTTTCCCTTTTAACTCATTTCATATCAGCTATTTCACCCTTGCTGTGCTGTTTGTTGTCAGGCACAGTTTATTACCTGAATTGCACTTACATATAGCTATTTTTATAATATAAATTTGTTCATTGTTAATAAAGTTCAGTACTGCCATTAGACTGAATAGCAAAGTCCAATATACCATACATAAAGTCAGTTTTCATTATGTGTTGCTGTTATCTTTTCTTCTATTCTCCATTAAATAAATGAAATTTACTATAGGCACCAGTGTGGTTGTCTTCTCCAAACTCTGCCTTTTAGTATAATTTTAATTTCCTCCAGCTCAGTATTTGTATTAATATTGCAACCTGTCATATAATATATTGTCAATGTTATATAACATTTTCATTTATTTTCTAATATTGTATAACTGTAGTGACACATTTTCTATACACTACCCTTCCCACCTCATTCAAACTCTGCAGGGATAGTTGTCTTTTAGCAAGGGGCTTCCTGCATTTGATAATTGACAGTATCATTCTGATCATCTGTTTTGACATTTTTCTTTCACTAATACTATATGATGGGAATAATATTTGATGGTTGATTTGGAAACAGGGGAATTTCAGCACAAAGAAAAATTATGTGGCTGAAAGAAAGCTCTCAAAAGAATACTATTTAATGACATAAGCAATATGCACAGACATACTAGTAAAACAATATGAAATAATAGAGTACAACATTTCGTAAAAAAAAAACATGAGTACTATAGACAACTAGGTGTATGGTACTTGCAAACAGTGGTGCCTTTTGACAGATAGATAGTAGTCATAACTTATCATATTTGTCAGCCCTCATGTACCTGCATTTCACCTGTTGTTGCAAAACTTTATATAGCTTGTTTAATTATTCTGTACATTATTTTGCCATTATGCAGGTTCAGATCAGTAATAAACCTGATAAATCTTTTAATATTAATCTGTAGTATATGAAGTAGGCTTTGGAGCATGTCCACTTATTTTTGAGGAATGAAAGAGGTTGCCATAAGACTTATATCCCCTTCTCACAAAAGTATGCCAGAAGAGCTTTTAAGGAAGTCACTTATTTGTTATATAAAGGGCCAGAGCACTGCATAGTTTACTATAAATAAATAAATAAATAAATATTAAATAAATAAATAAATATATAATTTAACAGCATGAGGGAGGTAATAATGAGTTTAAATCTTAAAAAACATTTACATGTAGAGAAATGGGGTGTTTCAGTATATGAGTGTGACGTGCAGGTTTGTATATAAATATTCCCTTAAAAACTCATATTAAGGGATATAACAGATATTAAAATAAGTTTTAATCTTGAAGGCAGGTGAGGAGTTCAGATTTGCAAGTCTCTCTGTAAGCTTGGAGGATAATAAACAATGACATTTTTTTTTTATCAAGAGTCATGTTTATATATTTAGACTGTCCCTTTTAGCACTTTTTTTAATTAATGAATGGACAGATGAACACATGTAGAAAACAAGAAATGGATAAATCAAGAATTCTTCTGTGAAATTTTTGCTTCATTGTTTGACAAGATATTTAAATGATGGGTGGATCAAGCAGGGCAGATTTCCTGTTACTGAATTATATTTGAAATAGACTCAGTAATATAATGTTTGTGGAATACATTGTAGCCCATGACAAAATTCTTTCTTGTGATTAAATGGAGAGTGTGTGTCCTCCGTTTTCTTTGTGCATGCTACTGCATGATGCATGAGAGAATATGAGCTACCTCTACTTTCTTTTCAAAAGTTATAAAAAAAATCACAGAATGTAAAAAAATAGCAAAATTCCTTACATTGTACATATCTATGCCATTGTGTTCATATTGCATTTTTCTATAGTTTGATGTGCTTTGTTTAAGATGGCATTACAATAAGGCACACCAAAGCACCAACCATGAAAATGAAATACTACGGCCACACAGAGTATAACAGGGAGAATACAGTGCCAAAAATTTAAAATATATTCAGATAAATGTGTACTTTCATGCACAGCCTCTTCCAGCAAGTTTTCACAGACATGCACACAAACATGCACTGACATGCACACACACAGTTTCACACAAGTACATGTATATATATTGTTTGTTTGTGTCTTTTGGCTTTTCCCGGTTAGGGGTCGCCACAGTGGAACTCCGGTCCACTAATGATTGGCAGTAGAGTTTTTACGTGCTGGCTTGCTGGGCCTAACGCACAACCATCAACGAAGGAACACCCATTCACACATGTCGCCACACAGAAGACGCTCTGAGAATCAAACGGGCAACATCTAACTGTGAGGTGACAATGCTACCACAGCACCACCACCGCAGTATTAAATACATGTATATATATAATTTATATAATTTGTATATATTTATATATATGAGCATGACTTACAAATACAGCATGTGTAAATCAAGTTAACATTTTTATTTTGAAGTAACTGAATTTAAAATAATTAGAATTGAAGGATGACAAAGTAGACTGATGAGCAGAGAAGCAGGCATCACAGCATAAATCTCCTATGTCTTAAATTACTCCCTGATCATTAAATATGTAAGACATGGAAGACAAAATGAGAAGTGCAGCAAAATGTGGATAACTAATAGCATGACCTTTTCTTTGTTTAATCTACTACAAGAACCTGGAACATCTACAGCCATTAAGATGTCCAGTCCCTCTGCCAAAGTTTGCAGTCAAGAGGTTACTGTATATCAAAGCAAATGTCACATTTCTCTTTCCAACTTCGATGTGATTGAATAATTACTCCAAATTTTAAGTAGTAATGCATAATATGTATCTTTTCTGAGATAAAAAAGAAACAGTATTCTCCATTACATCCAAACAGGGTGATGCTGAAAATATTTCAGGATTAAATGTACTATTGGGAAGGAAAAGGTAATACCATATCAGACAATCAGAAGGAATCAGCTATTAGAAATACTATGAAACTGATGCCATATAAAAAAAATGAATATACACCCAAATCATGATTTTTAATAATGCATACCATACACCTGTACACTTAAACAAATTCAATCCATCTAAGTCACTTTACTGTTCCTTCTGCCCTAATAAAGAGGCAGATATCCTCCACATCTACTGGAGCTGCATAACAGTTTATAAACTCTAGTGCTCACTAAGATTACTCAGAGAAATCAGACTATTCAAAACTCACTTTGTCATGGAAGACAGCAATACTGCATATATTCAAAAGCAAGAATAATAATTTCTTTAATCACATAATAATAACACTATGCACCCTATTAAAATCTTACAGAGCAAATAACTGGATAGACAGATCAAGACTAACCTAGTCAGAATACAAAAGCATGGCCAAAAAACATATATTGGCTAAGAAGCTTTATACAAAACTTCAGACGAAACAAACATATTATCAGAATTACTGCAAAACGTTAATTGATATATTATCATACATTGCAAGACAAATGTTAATAAAACAAAGATAGCAAACCCTAGTAGCAGCATTATCTAAGGTGACAATTTTTTTGTAAATATTTATATAAGGTTTAGTAGAGTAGACCGATATCTATGTTTAGGTTGGTGTTATACTTCTAAATCTGCTCTCATTTGTTACTATAACATACAAGTGAAATGTTAAAATAATATTACTATGACTAACATATAACATAATCATTTCCTTGTGTTTATCCAATACTGCATTCCTAGCTATTTTGAATGTTATTTAGTAAAGTGTGCATTATCTGATGCATAACTTCCTCGTCTTAAACATTCTGTAACATTCAACTGTACCACAGTTACATCTTGTTCATCTCTCTACTTGTATTTTATGTGAGAAAATATTCAATAAAAAGATACTGGCAAAGATTAACCCCCGGATTCAGCAAGCAGCTGTACAGAAATAAGTTATTCCTGCACAGCAGGGACCATTCCTGTACAGCACGGCAGTGCGCCATGTATATGCATGAAGGCATGCTGCTGTGATCTAAAATGGACACTGTTCTGTGTACGAGCACAGGGGGTGTGTTTGAGAGCAGAGCTCTCACAATACACATGCACCCTGCACTCCAGAACTGCCTTTCAACAATTTAAAATGAGCAAGAATGCTTGTAACACTGCCAACCCATCAGGATAAGAAATCTGGTCAAAGCCATAAGGGGCAATCATCCCTACCATACCAAAGGTTGATAGACTAACACATTTAGCATAAGCGCACAGTGCACACCTCCCAACCAATCAGAGTAAGGAATGTGGACAAAGCCAAAAGGGACAATCATTCCACAAAGCAGAAACTTGATAGAATAACAGGTTCATCATTAGCAGGGATATAATGAAGGGTAAAAATAAAAAAACACAACAAATAATTTTTTTTTAAACATGCAATAAAGTTTAAGCATAGCTGCATGGGTGTGCCCATTGCTTAGCTACACTTAGGCCAGCTTAAACAGCACAATAAGTTAAATAGCAAGAGAGATCCAATACAAGCAGAACTGCAATAGTGTAGTGGTGAGAGCATGCGTTTCTAAACAGCCATTCCCAGTTCAATCCCCACTGTTCCTAATTTGGATTTTACACGTGAAAGCAGTACATAAACATTTTTTTTTATAATTAGCTACTAAATAACATATATTTGTTAACCAGAGTACTATAGTAGGTCCAGATGTAAGGTGTCAGTTTAATACAGTTGTGAAACCCCCATATAAACACAATTGCCCAATACAGTATAGTCACACATGAATAAATGTAATGAAAGCACATTGGGGGATGTCAGGGACAGTAAAAAAAATTATAAAATGTAATAAATGATGAATCAGTCTGACACAGCAGATAGTCTATAAAATAAAAAATAAGCAATGGTAAGCATTGCACAGCTCTGCTCACCAGGTGTAAACACTGTGTAAATATGACTGTTAAGCAATGAGTAGCCCAGCTAAGTGGATTTGACAATTGGTAAACAATGCTGAACCTGCCCTTTAAGCACTGCAAACCTTAGCTAAGCCGGTTTTCCCATAGCTTAGCTTAGCTCAGCATATTCAAAACCGTCCAATCACAGCAAAGAGCAAGAAATCGGCTGTATTTATACCCCGCAGGTGGGAATACAGTTGCTGGTTGCAGCTTCCCACTGTAGGCAGTAGGGCAGGTGTTGGCAAGGGCATGCGCTTCCGGGCGCAACGCTGGGGCATACAGGAGTCCAAGGTCATGGTAGGACTCTGGGCAAATAACCATGAGGAGAGACTGCTGCAGGGCCAGTACCAGGGCTCCCAATATAAATTGGAAGCCTGGGACCCTCTCGCCCATGACCTCACCAGTGACACTGGTATCCCTCGGACTGGTGAGCAGGTCCAGCACCACTATGCTGATTTGAAGAGGAGGAAGAGGGAGTTCTTGGATGAATGAGTCCAAGAAGCAAGGCAGAGGGGTGATGTCCCAGCAGTGTGTAAGTATTCATATCAATAACTGCTTATCAGAGTCCAGCCTGTGTATTTGATGGATAGGTATGGCTAAATATTTCTCTTTCCCCTTTACGGCTGCAGCTGAGTAAACTGTGAATCAGGAAGCCCATGCAAGTAGGCTGCAAAGGCTGCATCGCGAGGCTGGTGAGTAACAATCCTGCTTATAGTAGTCATACCAAATAAATATAAAGATGTAGAATATCACCTGGCTGTATATAAACTGTGTATGGGTTGTATTGAATAAACCAGACAAAAACAGCAATATGACAGTAATAGTTCCATACAGGTGATATTTCAGTAAAACTGTAACTGCCTGGCAATAAAGTTCTAAATCCTGGACTGGTTGTGTTTACTCTGGTATTGTATGGCATTTAGTGTTGCAATCTCTGAATAGTAATGTTGTGTTAACCACAGTTACCCACACTGTGCTACATAAAATATATGTCTAGGAATGTCTGTATAAGACTGTTCATAGGTTCATACTAGACTATCTGCCCTGGGGCATTTATAAGCCTAGCCAGAGTGTGTTTGGCTTTCGCCACCCTTTGACTTGAGTTTACTGTACCCTTTTTAAGGTTGGTTTACTGTGCCTCTGACTAGTAGTGACACGGAAGTAATCCCCAGGGTAAACCTATGATTCCCCATCCACTCATCAAGATTCCTCTTGAAGAGAATCAGTGAGGGGCACTGCCTAACATGGACTGGGATTATATATATATATATATATATATATATATATATATATATATATATATATATATTCTTTCATATCTGTAAAGCTCTTTTCAATGGTGAGAATCAAACCTTGCACCCTGTGGTTGAAAGGCATACACCTTAACCACTGTACCATTTGGTCTTTCAGTTGTAAGTACAAGGTCTGATTGTACAACCAAGAGAGACTTAGAAAGAAAACACTGAAAAAAACAGACACTGGTGTCTAAATAGCTAACTCGGATGAAACTCAAATTGTTGTATTTTTAGCACACATAGCAATGGTTTGAATCCTGGGAGTGGTAGAAAGTTGTATGCATAATCATACCTCTCAACTGTACAGATTTTCACAGAATGTCCAGATAATTGGCTTATATTTTTTGCCTGTTCCTCTGTCTCCCTGGCAAATCACTAGGATGATCTCAGAATTGCAGTCACTAAATAATGACATACATTTGATTTTCAGACCTCAAATCCTTCAGAAAATGTATATTAAAACAAATCCTGTTAGTCTAGAAACTCTCCAAGTTTATAAGAGCAATATTCAAAATATGTTACTATCTGTATCTCCATGTTGCCAAGCTTTTCCCAGATGTTGTGCATTAAGAGATTGAGAGATATGTGCTCAATTACAACTAGGAATCTAGGAATATATGTAGAAACAGTTAGGCAGTGTTAACAAACATTCCCTCCATAGGTCTACCAGGTAAGATAATTAGAATTTAGCTATAAGACAGTAGATGTATACACTGGGTACAAACATACCACTGCCCAAACCAAGACCATAGAGTATTGTAATAATACCTGTAGAGTAATGATTAGAGCAATGATCATTAAACTTGTGAGTACTGCAAGGATATATAATTTGTTAATTATCATCTCACCCCCACCATATCTGCAACAATAATCTAAACACACAAATCAATGGGTATGTTTACAACAAGCCTACTGTTGGGGCATATGTACTATTGTTCAACAAATATTGAAATGTGTTTCTATTAATGTTCCATGTTAAAATACTATCACTGGTGGCCTGTTGCTATCAATGTAACCGGCATGCTGCTGTTATAATGGCCACTGTGGCTCCATATATGCATGTGTTCTGTCTGTTATGTAACTGTTCCAAATCTGGTGTTTTGTTTGGGTTAATGGGAATATATATGCATGCTGTTCTAACTAATGCTGGATTGTGTTAACTATTACTAACCCACATATGTTCTAAAACTGCAACATCATAGCACAGTTAGGAAGGCCGGTCCCAGTGGACCTACTTCTCTCACTTCATCTGGCCATGGCACCGGGCCCCTGCACATCTGGGACCCATCCCAGGGCCTCCTCATCTGCTGGTCCTGCAACACCTTCGGGTGGAACCACCTTAGGGGATGGGACTCACCCCCCCGGGAGTGGGCACGGACAGGATACTGTCACCCAAAGTCAGGTCCGGGGTTTGGTGCTTAGTGAGCTCCAAAGGGAGTTTAGAGATCGGCTACACCAGCTTCAGGGCTGCGTGGTGCATTTAGAGGGTCAGCCTGCCCCTCTTGCTCAGCCCCCAGCACAGTCACCTTCTGGGGCATGAAGGTGCAGTGGCCACTGCTCATGGGTGGGGACCTCAGTCCCACTGTTTCCATTTGGGGGCTCATGATCTTCCAATTTCCAAACATCCCTCCCAGTCAAAAGTATTTATCCCCCACATGTGTCATATACCGTCCCTGTATGGAGTTTTGTCTGCCTTGTCCATCTTCCTACTTTACCTAGTTCTCCAAATATGCCTACTATCCTTCCCCAACATCCCACTCTCACCCTAAAAAAAGGGGCAATCTGTCCCAAACATAGCTGTCCATTTCACACGTGTCCACTGGACACATGTATTCTTGTCTAATTGGCTTCACAACCCATAATTGTTGTTGTCATCCCTCTCTCAGGGGTTTCAGTGAACAAATATACCTCCAAATTCAGTATATATGCACAGCTGTTGCTGTAGAAGAAATGGACAGCTATGGACCTTCCCTACACCTGTCCTACACATCCCGAGATTCTTTCCCTACTGTCAATCTGTCTTTGTGTCCACTGTTTCACGACTTTCGCATTGCCCATTTTTTTTTCTTTTAAATAAATTAGCATGCAGTAAGTAATTATAAGCAGTAGTAAGTGGGATTAAGCCTGTTTTCATGGTGCTAAGCAATGCCTACACAAATTAAGCACTTTTCAGGCTAATTGGTTATAAGCATATTTATTCAGACGTTAGCTTTGCTTGCCAACACGTAAACCCACGCAAACCCACTTACAACTGCTTAAAAGTGCCTTAATCACTCTGTATCTAACAGCCATTGTTCTTCCCAGCAAGAAAATAATCAGACTTTGCAATTCTCGAATCCAGGACCTTGTAGACCATAGCCACAGCAAGTTATCACTAAGCCATTTGACCTGTAAGTATGGGTGATGTTTTCTCAAACATATCATGCAGCACAGTCATTCAGCAGTAGGGAAATGTATTTATATATGTATATGTATATATAGATATAATATAATATAATATATATATATATATATATATATATATATATATATATATATATATAGTGCATTTCAACATCGGATCCACACTCTGAACCTCTCACTGCAAACCTTCTGACCAAAGGCACTGTAAATGGGGGTGAAGGTGCCCAAAACAGGGATCTCTTGTAATTATTGCCCTCATCCCTTCCTTCACAGCTGAACTGTTATGCCTTGCAACAAAATAACCAGCACTTGCAAGTCTTGAACCCAGGACCCGGCACAACAAGTTACCAGTAAGCCATGGTTCCCTATCAGAAGCTTGAAACACTATAAGCCTGAAAATCAAAATCCTGAAAACTATAGACTGAAAGTTCAAAATCCTGAAAGCCCAAAATCCTGAAACTAAAAATCCTGAAAACACAAATAATGCTAATATGTCACTATAAAGACACTAATATCTACTAACAATAGCAAAGCCACAATGATGTCAGTATGTCCATTTTGTGTTTTCAGGAATTTTCAGGCTTATAGTGTTTCAGGCTTCTGATAGGGAACCATATATACATATATATATATATATATATATATATATATATATATATATATATATATATATATATATATATATACATATATATATATATACAAATATACATACACATACACACATACACATAAATATATATATATATATATATATATATATATATAGATATATATACATACATGTATAACTATATAAATACTTATATATATATATATATATATATATATATATATATATATATATATAAAGAATGTGTATATAGAGGGTGCACAGCATATCAAACAGCTATTATTCCTACAGTTGCCACCTTTTCAAATGGCCAGTGTCTGAGTCTTTCCTACAAATGAGAATTGTTGCATGAAACATATACCGACACACAATGCAAAGGACATGGCACCACACACAGTTTGCATACATATAAATGTTTATTTGTGTACTATTTCAGTTGTTTATGCCATTTCTTATAACATTTAGGTGTCTGAAATACATAATAACTGATTAATGCAACTCTCAAAGAAAACATATGATACAGTAATCTGCAAAACATAACATACTTTGCTTTCTAGGCTAACGCCTTCAAGTAGTACAACAGTGAAAAACACTCTTGCCTTGAAGATAAGAGTCAATCAACACTTAATTACAGATGTAGTTCAACAGCCTCCAATTACACTCTCTACTCATCCCCTAGGGACAAAGGTATCAGTTGTCACAATGTAAATGTATCCATTACATAACAATGCTTAACTTAAAACGTCACTATCACACTGGCAAACAGAACTGTGTGCAAGATAGTAAGCTCTAGCCCACCACTGTTATATGGACCCTACCCCACGACTTGTGTGGGAGTTTACAACATCACTGGAATGATAGCAGGAATATCAGCACTAAATAATGATAGACCATTACCTATCAACCTCTTACTGCATGACATCTGGACAAAGCCTGGTATATAGGTGGAGGACAGAGGCTGAAACACAGGGCCATATTTGAAATATTGCTATTATACACTGTAAAAGTTGCTGGTGTTACAGGATTGGTTACAACATACCCTTACTCAGGAATATGAAGTCAGAAACATAGATGGATGTTGTCATGTACTGATAGTAATCAATGGAGAGAATGCCACTGATATGTCAGGGTCAAGACCTGTGTGGGGAACATAGCTAATCCTCTGGCCATCATGTGGATAGGCCCACTGTTGAGAGCTATGCAGACAGACTGCATTCCATGCAAAACTAGTATGTACACACAAACCCTGTAAAACTAGCAGTATTCAATGCATATAACTGCAATACTCACACACTGTCCCTAGGTCTTAAACCTTATACAAACCTGCACTTGGCCTGTGTCCACAAGTCCTGTTGTAAGAGTTATAGCTACCTGCCACTGCCCACACACAGGAAGGATGTCTTCTATACAGGAAAGGTAGAGGGACAACGCCCACATGATGTATTTATTTATACTAGTGGGTTGCTATCACATTGGCTATTGGAAGACCTATCCAGCTGCCTGTACGTGATTAGCAAGTGGGGAATAGCAATTGGTGCAGAGGTCATCACCTGAACATGAGCATCACCTACAAAAGCCATGCTTCAACCTACTCAAACAAGCTTGATCCCAGTAGTGGAGACACACACACACACACACACACACACACACACACACACACACACACACACACACACACACAAAAAAAAAATAAAATAAAATACAAATAAACAAAACCTCAAATTACAAAACAGGAAGACATCCTGTACACATAAGGAAGTTGAAGATAAACCAGGTACTTACAACATGTAAGCATGTAATCAAATGTAGTAATTGGTCTGTAAAAATGGGATAGATGATTATGAAAGACATATATGTGCCATCGATACTTGCTGTAATGATGTCCTGCTGAACAAATGCTATGGACATAGCATCTGGCTCTGTCTGCAGTGGGCCATACCTGTCAACTGTGCTGATCTGCACAGAATGTCAAGATTTAGCCATTATAGTGTTTGATCTGTTCCTCCAAACATCTATATTACTCTGGCAAATAGCTGAAGGTGGATGTCATGAAGTCATGACAGACTCATGAGTTTCAAACCCCACCACCTTCAGAACAGTCATGATAATATGAAATGTATTCTGCACAAACTTCACAGGTCTGTAATAGGCATATATATAATCTGTCCCCATATATCCCCCACTAATGTTAGGCTTTCTCCACATATGATGCTCTAAGAAGTGGATAGGTTGGGTCACAGGTGAGAAGCCTAACACACCCTGGAAAAGGACAGCTCACATATGGCAACCACTACTGCGTCTGTCAAACAGTCATGTCTGTGTGACTGATAGGTCAGTTAATGGGATGTTGCCCATATCCATTTGTTACCTGTGAATATGAGTATTCTACATGCTTGTATTGTAAATCTAGGATACCTATATAGGGCATGAGCATAGTAAAGCACTGTTGCAGATGTGTGTGTTCGGTCAACAAATGTTAAATAAATAAATAATAAAATAAATAAACTGCATGTGATATATTGAATTAATAACATTCAACTGTATAGAGTTCTTCTGGACAAAGTTCACAATTGTGACAGATATCTGTAGTCACTTACACATATACTTGTGTTATGGCAGTTATATGGTACATTATCAAAATTGACTTCCCTGTGTTGTCACTCAGTAAGGTGGACCAATGACCAAAAGTCCTGGTATAACAGGTTGAGACATGTGATTGAGCTGCAAGACTGTAAATACAGTGTGCCATAATGACATGGAACACAAATGTGTTCCAGGTATCCACTGAAAATGTGTATGTATGCGTATGTTTAGCTGAAAGGCACAAAAGTAATAACATGAGTCACAAGCAGTCCGGAAAATAGGATGTGCATGTTGCACATGTGTGTAATATCACTGTCACTGCATACAACAAGATAAAATGTGTACTGCTACTGATTATTGCATTGCCATGACATTGATATGGGTACTACAGCAGGCATGCTTATCACATAGTAATCAGAGAAGTGTACAACTGTGTTATGACCCACTGTCCATGTCTACCACTAACAGCTATATCAACCCCTATATACATTGGATATCAAAGTGTACACACCCCTTTTGGAATGCCAGGTCTGTGTGCTGTATGCCAATGAGACCACAGGAAGTCATGTTGAAATGTTTCTCACCTCAAATGTGACCCATAACCTGTACAATTTTATTGAAGAAGAAACAAAGCTGTTACATAGAAGGTAAGTAACCATTGCCAAGTGAAGATGTGATATGACGTTAGAGTACAAAGACAAATGGATGCTGTAATCATCTCAGCAGGTGTTTACACAACATACAAGTGTAAGGGTGTGCACACACATTCAACTGGCTTACTGTACTGAGTATTACTTCTCATATGCTGGAGGGACAGGTTCATAACCCAGAGACTGCCCATGCTATGGAATAGGCTTCCCATACATGTTAAGCAGATCACCTCACTGGCACTCTTCAAGAGAAATCTTGATGAGTGGATGAAATATAGAAAATTCAACACAGGGATCACTCCAGTGGCTTTACTCAACAGAGGCACTGGGAACTAAGGTGGGGTGGCACAATGCCAGGGTAATCCCATGGGCTAGGCTTGTAAAGGCTCCAGGGCCATTAGCCTAGTACACACCTATGAACCTATGAACCTATACATTTCCACAGGACAGGTTGTTATGTTCCCTATTGAAATGAGTAGGCTATAGGACACATAACAGGTGGGGATTGTGTTGACCTGTGCTTTTGTGTGGTAATGTTCCAATTGCACAAGTATCATGCATTGTAACAGGGGTGTGCACACTTCTAAATTTTCATGTTTTTTCTCAAACCATTCATGACCCAACTAGAACTAACAAATCTAACAACAAAGAAAGCATATTGGATTGGATTCTGATAAATAGTCACCAACATACTTATACAGTAGGTACACTACCAGATGATTTAAGTGACCATGCTCTTACTTACCTAATCAGACATAAAACTGCTACCCCTAACCTAACTAAATACAAAATGGTCAGAACAAATAAAAACTTTAACCCTGAAAGCTTCCTAGCAGAACTCAATGCTTGCAACTGGTCCCCTCTTAAATTGCTGCCTCTTGATGATGCTGTAGCTTACTCCAACTCCAAGTTCCTTTCAATTCTAGACTCTTATGCTCCTTAAGATCTATTAGAATAAGATCAAAACCTGCCCCTTGGCTCTCAAAATATAGACGGCATAATATTATCCTGAAAAACAAACTCTGGACCAACTACCTTAGCATTAAAGATCCCACCGACCAACTTAACTTTAGACAAATCAGAAACTCCACCAAAAAAGCAGTACTTCTAGATAAAAGCAACTACTACTGCCATTTACAACAAACTAACCAACAAAATACACAAAAGTTCTGGGCAGGAATAAATAGTCTCTTAAAACCTGGCCACTCTGACACCCCTAGCCCCATAGGCACTTCCCAAAACAACCCTAAACAAACCGCTAATGCCTTCAATAAACTATTTACTGAAACTGTCCAGTCTGTTGCTAATCAATTATCCCCCGATATCACCTCTCAGTCTACCACCCCTAACACTTCTATTCCCACATTTCAACTGCAACCAGTACCTACATCACTTATCTATTCTCTTCTCCACAAACTTAAAGCCTCCTCTCCATCTGCTGACCTGCTGCCTGCTCAGTATCTAAAAACTGCAGCCAAACCACTAGCCTATCCCATTTCCATTCTGATTAACAGAACCATTGTCAAAGGCTATATTCCTTCTGTCTGGAAGATTTCACATATCCTTCCCCTGCATAAAGGTGGAAATTCAACAGAACTCTCAAACTACCGACCCATAGCCCTACTCTACCCCTTGGCTAAAATCATGGAAAAATGCATTCAAAAACAACTTATTAATCACCTGTTGAATAACAACCTACTTGCTAACTGTCAACATGGCTTCAGACCTTTCCACAGCACCACTTTAGCCCTCCTTTCCTTTATTGACTGTATCAACAAAAATTGAAATAATAATATCCTTACCTCCGCTCTCTTTATTGACCTATCCAAAGCCTTCGATATGGTCAATCACCAGATACTCTTAAATTTACTTAAAACGTTCTCACTAGACTCAAGAGCTATAATGTGGTTCCACTCCTATCTTCATAACAGACAACAGGCAGTGCTCTGGCACAGTAACTTATCCAACCACCTGCCCATTACCCTCGGGGTACCACAAGGTTCTATACTTGGCCTCCTTCTGTTTTCTATTTTTATTAATGATCTTCATACCAGTATTTCCTCTGCAACCTGTATACAATATGTTGATGATTCTACTTTGATTTGTTCTGCTTCTTCCCCCTCCCAACTACACTCTATCACCCAACAGACTTTCCAAACTGTTGAAACCTGGTTCCTAAAACGATGCTAATCCTAAACCCCAAGAAAAGCAAACTGTTACTGTTCTCCCCCACTCGAAAATCCTCTCCTCTCAACTTCTCTGTCTTGTCTAGTAATGGCATTAACATATCACCTGACCCCACTACCAGGCTCCTCAGTGTAGAGATAGACAATAACCTGTGCTTTGACTAACACATCAACAACACCATAAAATGAGTTAACAGAAAACTAGGCTCCCTGTATAGAATTAACCCATTCCTTACTCCACTTACCAGAACTTCCATTGCCCATACCCATCTGATTTCTTCCCTCCTTTATGCCTCCACTATTTACACATACCTGTCCAAATCTAACCTCTGCAAACTGGCTGTTGCCTATAACGGTATTGCTAGATTTGCCTCTGGCTCTACTTTTAGTACCCACCACTGCATAAACTTAAAGCAATTAGGATGGCTTCAGCTGCAAAATCTGATCTTATATCACCAGCTCTCCTTAGCCCATAAAATCCCCTACAAACCCACTAACACCCCTATACTCACCTCCCTTATCACTCCTTACTGCAACCTTAAAAGTCTATGTTCTTCTAACAAACTGCTTATATCAACTTGCAAATCTAATAACTTGGCAGGCAATTCCTTATTTTCAAACACAATAGGTAAAGCCTGGAATTCTATTCCTGACAACCTCACTGTTATCTCTTCTTTTTCCTGTTTCAAAACCCCAACTCAGAACTCACCTCAAAACTCACTGGCTCTGCCCCTGCACTAAAAATAAATAAAATTTTGTGCAAGTGTTTTTCTTCTAAAATTTCTAAATTTTTCTAAGCCCTGGTTAAAGTTCCCAATTCATATTATACTAGGCTTCTGAATTTAATAATTTTTTTTCCCCTATATTTAAAAATGTATTAATTTGTTGGGCTTTCCCGTTCAAGATGATTTGGGGAAATATCTTACATGTTCCAAAATGAAATTTAAAAAGCCAGGATTTTTCCCAGATAAGTCCCTGAAAATCATTAATCCATTTATTAATACTTTATCTTTGGGGGAATTGAGGGACAACCCTTAATGTCTACAGGTTGTGTCCTGCACCCGAACAATATGCAATTGCTGATTTTTCAAACGGGACAATCAGATTTTGTCCTTGGGGAGGACTTTTGGGGTTTTCCAAACCACCCCGGGAAAATCAATGCACTTGACAGCTGAAGAAAAGGAAAGACAGCATTGATTTGGGTGGAACCCCAAAAGAAGGGGCAAAGTAAGGCCCCAAACTTTAGCCATGTTGCAAACCCCTTTTTAACTGTAGGTTAAATCTTCTTTCTATGGATTAAATATGGGGCTGGTTATGTTTTGGATGAATTTAATTTTTGTTACTTTATGTCTGAAACTTCTGTACCTGCAATGTGCATGACTTCACTATTTTGGTCCTGGACTTTTTTACAAAGCCATGTACTGGAGTAAAGAAAAAATTTTGCCCGGACACTCGTGTTTTGGCCCGCATTTGGGCCCGCAATTAAAACCCCCCCTAAGCCAGTTTACCATTTTGTGAATAGGGAAAAATGGTCCCTGATCTGAAGGAGTAAGGTCCCGAGTATCCCCACCTTCATGGTGGTGATGAAAAAAAGGGAAAAGGCCTACTTTGACAAAACAAACTTAATCAATGGCTAAGTTAATCCCTTTAATTCAATGTTTCCCCTAATTTGGGAAACAACCAATTCCAATTTTTCAACCCGTAGACCTTACTACAAAATTGTAATTGGAATCCTTGGGAAAGGGAAAATTTTGGGAATATTTAACCCTACAATGTGCAACACCACAATTTTAAGAGCTGTGTCTTTGACAGCATTTCCTTCATTTAAATTACAGTGGGTATTCCCCAGAATGGTTGCCAAAAGGGTTTCCAGATTTGCCCCTTTTTGGGCAGGGGCATTTGACAATTTTTACAACCCTAAAGGTCCCAATTTTAAATAGCTGGAAAGGGGTGTCCTTAAACCATGGGATTCTCAAACGTGAGAATTTTTTTAGTGTAAAGAATATGGAAAATTTTGTTTAATAAAGTCCTCCCAAAGTAAAAATTTGAAAAGGTTCCCCCAAAACTGGACTGCGAAAACTTGGGGTTGGGAATGCTACCCGTATCCGGTGCATGGCATTGCCTAACTTTTGTGGTTTATGGGTATTAAGATAAAGTTTAAGGAAAAAAACAGCTTCACAGGGCTATGATTATTTTCCCAAAAATTGTTTATGATAGATTCATGAAACTGTAAATTTTTTCCCTGTTTAAAAGATAATTTCCGAACCCTACTACCCGCCATCATTTTTATTCGGCCATTCCTTTGGGTTTTTTTCATTAAGCAGCTTGTAGAAGGCAAATTTGGGTGAAATACATTTTCCCCTGTTTCAAAGGGTTGTTTCTGAGGTTTGGGGGTGTCATGCTAAAAGTGAAGAATTCCAAAAATTAATGGCTGGATTAAAGCAAGCAATGGAATTTTGGGACCATAAAGGGTCACTGTGACCTGGGTTTTTACCTCCAAGTGGAAACAATAGTCCTGCATCGAGAGGTTTGACATTTTCATGATCCAATAATGGAAGGAAAGGAGGTATTTTAGAATAGGACTGCATTCACTTAAAGGTCTTCCCATTGTTTAAAGGGGGATTAAATTTACCTCAAAACACTATTCAGACCAATAATCCATGATGCAACTTTCAAACATGTTGTAAGTTTCATCCCCCGGGGAAATGGATTTTGAAGACGCTTAACCCAAGTTTGATCTCTTTTCCCTATTTGGGGTATTTTTGGGGAAGGATTTTATTGTCATACCTGCCTGGGACAAAAGAGCCCCATTCTTTCCCTTATCCTAATTCCCCATTTTTGTGGTAAAAAGTCCCTAAAAGATCAACCATTTGAAATGGATGGGGGCTCCCAGCATGGCCCCTGGGGATTCAGGAATGTTAGAAGACTCCTGGATATTGTCCAATTTTGGAACGCATAATTTTCCTTGGGGGGGAACTGGGGAAAATTTTTCCACAAAAATATCCAGGCCCCCAGGAGTTGCTAAATAAGTTCCCAAAACATTTTGCAATTTAAAGGTGTTGAGAAATAAACCTCAGTTTCAAAAGCTGTGGGGGCCAAATAACCCCCCGGGCCACCATATTTTCCTTTGGTATGACCTTTAGGTTTCTTTCATTACAAAAAGGGGTGAAACTTTGAATTTGGAATGCCTTTTGGGGCCCCTGTTTAAGACCAATAAAGGGTGAGGAAGGGGGTTTATTAAAACAACAGTGAACTGAAAAAATCCAAAGCTATGAATGGCTGATTGAACACATCAAATTTTAAATTTGGCCCCTAATGATACGCAAAAAACTTGGACCCCAATTCCAGGTGACCTTTCAACTCAAGGGGGGGGTTTGTAGGGTGCCCAAAAAAGGGAAGGGAAATGGGATTATAACCCTTAGGAATGTAGCTGATTTACTTCATGTGCCAAAAATTTTTTAAGGTGTGCCATTATGCCCCACATAGACTCTTTAGCTCTCATGACTAACCGTTTAACGCATTGGGGCAAGGTTTGTCCCTATGGGGGTTTTAAGTTTTCAAAGCGTTTTTGGCCCCTTCTTCATGGAGGGGATTTAAAAGGGTTTCCCTTATCCCTTGTTTGAAGGTTTGGGTATTTTGGTTTTATTGCCATACATGCCTGCTTTGGAAAATTTCTCGAGGCAGGTTTTTTGCTGCCTTTCTAGGTATTTCAGAAAAAAAATAGGGGGGTGGAAAAAAAAATTTAAAATTTTTGCAAAGGGGGTTTTTTTAGGTGCCTTCCCGTGCTTCAGGGCCAGCTCTTGTAATGGGTCAGTGTTTAAAGGGTCCCCCTTAAAAAACCCTATACAAATGTTTAAGTTGGTAACAAGGACGAGATTGGGCCCTTTTTTGTAATTATTTTATGGAAAATAAGTTGTTTTAAAATTTTTGACCCCATTAAATTTTTGGTGTTTGTGGTTTTGTTTGGGGGTTTTTTTTTGGGGGGTTTTTTTTGGGAAAAGGAAAAAATTTAAGGTTTTTACTGTGAACCCCCCGAATAAGGGTAATTCCCCAAAAAAAACCAAAAAAAAAAAGGAAAAAATAAAAAAAAATTTTTCCAAAACCACAGGGAAAAAAGGGGGCCTTTTTGGGGTAAAATTTTAAAAACCCCCCCAAAAAGCCCCGGAGGGGGGGAAAAACCCCCCCCCCTCTCTGTCCAACCAGTGCTTTGTGTCCCTGGGGTCCAAAAAAAATTTTTTTTAAAAAAACCCAAAAACCCGGAAAGGTTTCCCCTTTTTCCCCCCCCCAAAAAAAAAAATAAAAAAAAAAAAAAATTTTTTTTTTTTTTTTGGGTTTTTTTAAAAATTTGGGGTTTAAAAAAGCAAAATTTTAAAAAAAATTTAATAAACCAAAATTTAAAAAAAAAAAAAAAAAATTTTTTAAAAAAAAAAAAAAAAAAAAAAAAAAGAAATCTTTTTCTAAAAAAAAAAAAGGGGAAAAAAAAAAAAATTTTTAAAAAAAAAAAATTTTTTCCAAAAAGGGTTTTTTTAAAAAAAAAAGGGGGGGGGGTTTTTTTTTTTTGGGTTTTTTGGGGGGGTTTTTTTTTTTTTTTTTTTTTTTTTTTTAAATTAAATTTTTTTTTCCCCCCCCCGGGGGGGGGCCCCCCCCAAAAATTTTTTGTTTTTTAAAAAAAAAAAAAAATTTTTTTTTTTTTTAAAAAAAAAAAAAACCCCCCCCCCCCCCCCCCCCCCCATCTTTTTTCCCCCCCGGGGGGGGTTTTTTTTTTTTAAAAAAAATTTTTTTAAAAGGGTTTTTTAAAAAAAAAAAAGGGGGTTTTCCCAAAAAATTTGGGGGGGGCCCCCCCCCCCCCCTTTGGGGGGGAAACGGGGTTTTTTAAAAACATTTTCCTTTTGGGGGAAATTTGGGTTTTTCCCCAAAGGGGCTTGGGCCCCCGGGGGGTTTTTTTCCCCCCTTCCAAAAATTTTTTTTAAAGGGGCCCCCAAAATTTTTTTTTGGGGGGTTTTTTTTTGGGGGGGTTGGGGGGGTTTTTTTAAAAATAAAAAAAAGGGGGCCCAAAAAAAAAACCCCCCCCCAAGGGGGGGCCCCCCCCCCCCCAAAAACCCCGGGGTTTTTTTTTCCCCCCCCCAAAAACCCCCCCCGGCAAAAAAAAAAAATTTTTTTTTTTCCCCGGGTTCCGGGGCCCCCAAAAAATTTTTTTTTTCCCCCCCGGGGGCCCCCCTTTTTGGGGCCCCCCCAAAAAGGGGAGCCCCGGGGAAAAAAAAAACCCCCCAAAAACCAAAAACCCCCTTTTGGGCCCCCCCCCCCACCCCAACCAAACCCCCCCCTTTTCCAAAAACCCCCCCCAATTTAATTCCCCAAACCCCCTTTTTCCCCCCCCCCAATTTTTCTGAAGGGGGGGTTTAGGGAAAAAATTTTAAAAAATTTTTTTTTTAAAAAAAATTTTTTTCCCCCCTTTTTTTTTAAAACAATTTTTTCCCCCTTTTTTGGGCTTTTTTGGGAGGGGGTTTTTTCCCCCTTTTTTTGGAAATTTGGGCCCCCCCCCCCAAGGGAAAAAATTTTTAAAACCCCGTTGGGAAAATTTTTTTTTTAAAGGGGGGGGGGCCCCCCCCCCTTTTTTTAAAAGGGCTTTGGCACCCCCAAAAAAAAAACCCCCCCCTTTTTCCCCGGGTTTTTGTTTAAAAAAATTTTTTTTTACCTGGAACCCCTTTTTTTTTAAAAAAACCCCAAAAACCCAACCCCCCAAAATTTTAACCGGGAAAAACCGTTTTTTTTTGGGGGGGGGGTAAGCCCCCCCCCCTTTGGCCCCCCCAAAAAAAAATTTTTTTTTCCCCCCCCAAGGGGGGTTTAAAACAAAATTTTCCCCCTTTTTTTTTTTTTAAAAAAAAAACCCCCCCCCCTTTTTTTTAAAAAAAAAAAAAAATTCCAAAAAAAAAAAAAAATTTTTTTTTTAATTTAAAAAAATTTTTTTTTTTTAATTTTTAATTTTTAAAAATTTTAAAAAAAACCCCCAAAAAAAACCCCAAAAAACCCCCCCGGGGGGGGGAAAATTTTTTTTTTTGGGGTTTAAAAAAAGGGTTTTGGGGGGTTTTTTTTAAAAAAAAAGGGGGTTTTGGGGCCCCGGGGGTTTTAAAAAAAAAGAAAACCCGGAAAAACCCCCCAAAAAAATTTAAAAACCCCCTTTTTTTTGGGTTTTTTGGGGGGCCCAAATTTTTCCCCCCAAAATTTGGGTGGATTTAAAAGGTTCCTTTTGGGGGTTTTTTCCCCCATCCCAAAAATTTGGGGGGTTCCCCCCTTCCCCTTAAACCCCCAAAAAAAAAAAAAGGGGGGGGCCCTGAAACCCCCAAAAAAGGGGGAAAAACCCCCCCCCCAAAAATTAAAAAAAACCCCCGGGGGGTTTTTTTTAAAAAAGTTTTTCCAAAAGGGGGGGGGGGTTTTCCCCCCCTTAAAAAAAACCCCCCCTTTTTTTTTCCCCCCTTTTTTTTTCCCCCTTTTTCCCCCTTTTTTAAAACTCCAAAAATTTTTCCCCCCCCAAAAAACCAAAATTAAACCCCTTAAAAAAAAATTTTTTAATTTTTCCCGGGGGGGTTTTTGGGAAAAAACCCGGGCCCCCAAATTTTTAAAAGGGCCCCAAAACCCCCCTTTCTTTTTTTTTCCCCCGGTGTGTCCTGAGTTTCCTGTTAAGTGAAGAACATGACCAGGCCTTGTACAGTATGGTAATGGGGGATGTACTGGGTTTTAATGAACAATACATAGTATGACATACTGTCATATGCACATTGACAAACACTTACAGTCATAGACACATTTGACAGACCTGGGTTTAGCATTGCTAACTGCCTTGTCAGTGAGTCAATTCTGTTACAGAGATTTTGCACACAACACATGCATCATTGGGCTGAATAGTGTAATCGGTTACCTGTATGGTTGATGGTGACAGCGGTCATCATACAGTGGACCTTGGGACATGTACTGGGGGTACAATGGCGTAAAGACAGTATACCCAGCACCCACACCCCACATTGGATATTGTACTCACTGAAACCCATGATAATACTCTGACATACCCACAATCACACATTGACCAGGACTGCAATACAACCCCTTGTCTATCTAATCAGTGCTACTAAAGGGATATGCATTTATTGCACATGCCACAGGGATAGTAGGGTGAGGGTTTGTCATGGCTCTCCTAAAAATGGTTCGAACTGCCCCAACTCCTCCTTCTCTCTCAGCTCCAAACCATACACTCAATCCTATATCAGCCATCTTTCTGTCCAGCCTTACACTCTATCATCTCCTACTATGCTCCTGCAAGAAACCTCCATAGCTCTTCCCAAGATCTTCTAAAAATTGACAAGCCCAAATCTAAAGCAGGATAAAATGTATATAGCTACCACCCCTCTACTGAATGGAACAAACTTCCCCTCGAGAGTCATAATCCCAAACAGTTTAAGCTAACACTAAAGGAATATTTCAATAAGAAATGGATCTGCCACTGCTTAAACCCTCCTTGTAAACTTTCCATTCTGAACCTTTCCTAAGCTATGTACTTCTCTCTGTAATACTCATATAGAATCTGGTCAGAATTGAAAAAAAAAAATCACACACCTGACTTTTGTACTTTATATTCCTCTCAGCGTACCTAATATATGTACAACCAATTGTTATTGGTATAAGATGTTGCTGTATTCTACTTGTATAAAATCTGTATTAACTACTTAATGTTATATTTGTATGTAATGGAGCTTTTCTCCCCGGGCCTCTGCTGAAAACGGGCTTCAGCTCAGTCAGACATTCCCGGTCAACAAATGTAAAATAAATAAATAATGTCAGCAACATCATTATCCCTTATAATGTATGGCAAGGTTTATTTGATTTGGAGAATGTGGCCTCAGAATGCTGTCTCCTACAAATATGCACATGCACACACATACACAAACTTGCCAGGACTCAGAGGGTAATCCACACCTACCTACCCATTTGTAGAACAGTGTTATGCAAGCTCCAGGTAGCCCATAGATGAAGAATGTAACAAGGTGCATTTTATGTCAATTACAGCAGCAGCCATTTCTAAGTACAGCAATGGGGGGTGTAATGGGTGAGAAGGCCCTCAGAGTATTTACAACTACAAGTTTACAAACACACAGACACTGTTATTCTCAGTAATGCACACTGACACATTTGTCAGTACTGATGTCCATAGGTGCTGGTGTTCCTAGGTGTGTACCAGGCTAATGTCCATGGAGAGATGATAAGAGTAGGGCATGTGGGTGCACTGGTATCATGCCACCTGACATTTGTCAGCAGCCATCTATCAACTGGTGCCACTTGAGTGATTCCCAGGGTGACAGTTAAATTCAAAATCCAATCATCTGTTTTTTTCTCTTACAGAGGGCCAGTGAGGTGCTCCAATTGAGATGTATGCAACATATATTGCATAACATGGCCAGTGTCTGGGTTAGAGACCTGTACCCAAGCATGGTCTGTTGACTGTGGTAGTCTGGTTGAGGTATCCATGGCATGTGGTGCATACAGAATGGGGTTTCCTAGCTGTGGCATTCATAACATAGCTGGGCAGACATGTCAGTGTCAGTCAATCAGATACTGACGGTAAGCAGTCAAGATGGATACCTGACATCTGCACATTTGTACAGAGGACAGACATAAATTAGCTAGCCAACAGGTTATGTATTAGGATAAATATTTTGACAGATAGATGTCTGACACTGATAGGTATGTCATTACTACATGACAGCAGTCTTCAATAAGATGTCCTAAATACATAGTAGTCTACAGTTAATATCAACATATCAGATCAATATCCAGTAGGAGATACAGCTCAAACACCAAGAACACGATAGTCAGTACTTTGCATGCAGGAGTGTATTGTTCCAGTACAGCAATCTGCAATCTATTCTTACTTGGATAAGCACTGTTAAAATTAGTAATGTAATGATACAATACATGCAAGTGTGACTGCATATAACCCAGGATACTACCCATGTATGAAACACATAGAAAGAGAAAAGATTGTGGTACTAGCCTTGTATACTCAGGTGTCCCATACAGTATACTCACACCCCTTGCTACTGTAATGACAGCACATCAAAGCATGTTATGTACATGGAATTAAACACACTTATTAAAGATGTCATTACCCTGCTATTTTATCAGACAGGAATGTGGTCACTGTTTACCAGGTTTGAGCTATGCTTAGCAGTTACAGCCGAGTGACGTCTCCAGGCGTTTCTGCAGTTACACCCTACTGCTCCTCTAGGTGTCAAATATTGCCTGTTCATATTGGCATTAACAATTCCAAAACCATGTTACATACAAGGAATTGGAAAATTTTGTCTTGAAGCATTCATGATAGCAAACACAATTGTATTGATATATGACCTCTGTCAATGGGTATTTGTTAAAAATGTAAGGTGATAACTTCAATTTTTAAATGCTGAAGCCACGCCCACTAGGAGTTAAAGGTGCACACTCAAAAGAGCTCTACTGGAGGGAATGAGTTTAACACAACACTAACCTATGTTTCGTATGGGGGAATACACATTTAATTGCAAATATAGCAGGCACTACAGGCATGTAACAGCACAGAGTAGCAGACACCAGTGTGAAAGTGCATACCCACAACCAATCTCAACTCTGTCACAGTCGCATTATGGTAAGCCTAATTAATAGTACAGTATATGGACTGTGTGAACAAAACCTTCCTCATATTTACCACTCACACACTAACCCTACATATACTGGCCCAATTCACAGTGTAGTCTGATGCCTGACTGTGGTATGGGACATGTCTCAGTCTGGCCCCACAATCATATACTCTGATAGGGTACTAGAAACTGGAGCAGCATGCAACATTAGATACATCAGGACCAAGAACATTGACATCTACCCCAGTCTCTACACAGGCCAGATAACATATTCACAATACACTGTTACACAATACTGACACTCTGTCAACAATCACCATAAGTACACAGACCTCACTACTGTATAGACTACAACAGAATGTCCAGGTTTTGTCCTCAAATATAAGGTCTCCTATACATAACATGTCTGGTAGTCTGATATATCACTGGCTTGATGTCAGGAATGATGTCAGTAAATAATGATATACTGTCCATATGCACCTCTTACTGCATTACGAATGGACAAAGGGTGACAGGCTTGGGGGACAAAGGCACAAACACAGGACCAATAGTGATATATTGCTGTGATAAACTGAGAAAATTGCTGATGTAACAGGGTTTGTTGTGACATATCTCTTCTGAGGGATATGAAGTCAGTAACACACATGGATGTCACCATTTACTGACTGCAATCATCAGAGTATGCTACTGCATTTCTAAAGATAGAAAATATGTGAGTAACACACCATATCTAAGACTCCAAACTCTGGCCAGTCTGCAGATAGCCCTACAGGTGAGAATTTCCCCAACCACATAACACTGTCATGTCAGACTTTAAATCATGCAGAACAGCCATTTCCACACAAACCCTGTTAAACCAATATTACTTCAAATGTAGAACAGCAATACTTACATTCTGTCCCCATGTCTGGAAAATCCCCCTCCAGTTTGTTGGCCTGTCTCCACAGTGTTTGTTTAAGAGGTATTTCTACTATCTTCTGTGATGCTGTTTGTCAGACACTCACATGAAGTCCTGCTCACAGTGAAGGAAAAGGGACAACACCCTCATGAACTGCTTAGTTATAGGAGTGTGGTTTTATGCAATAGGCTATAGGAATGATATCACAGCTGTTCCACATGCAATTAACAAGTTGGGGACTCCAATTCATGCACAGGCCATCAGCTGATCATGAGCATTACCTACAAAAGTCAAGCTGCTGCCTATGCAAAACATATGTATTTTTCCACATCTACCAGAGAGGGAGAGAGAGAGAGAGAGAGAGAGAGAAAGTAAGAAAGGAAGAGAGAAAGAGCCAAGTGTATTTGTGTATGATCCGTGGGTGGAGAGTGGTCTCTGGGTATTATAACGGTTGCCTATATTGTTTACTAATCCATACTGTCACTTACTAGTTGCACATGGCAGTAGACATTCATGGCTGTGGATTGTCTACAACAACCTCTACAATGTTTGACAACTGTTGGCCTTGTAATGTGGACATTGGGACATATAGGTCCTCAATATAATAATTTAGCAAAACCCACACTGCAATGGATCCTGTCATTACACAATCACCCCAACAGGATACTGATGACACACACTTACCAGTACTGAGTTTCAAACACCTGCATGGGTATGTATTACTATTACAGTGTTATACCGTTATTGCATGCACCATGGAGCTTACATGTTGAAGAGCTGTCCAAAGGTATCTTTGAAGGTGAGTGACATCAGCAGCAGTGCTAAAGGAGGGGTAAGGTAAGTGTAGTAAGTGTGAATGTCCACAAAATCACGTGTCAACAAAGACACATACACACTGTCACACAAACACACTTACCAGGACCAGGATTAGAACTCCTGCCTAACTAGTTTTTTTACACTACAGCATTATGCAGTTATTGCAAGCACCATGAGCTTACAGAGTGGACATTTGGCCAAAGGGTTATTTCAAGGTGTCTGACATCAGCAGGCATGCTAAAGTAGGGCAATGGGAGGTGTAGTGAGTGTGAATGGACTCAAAATCATTCATCTCCACACACATACACACACACAAACATACACACACACACACACACACACACACACACACACACACACACACACACACACACACATTTGCCAGTACTGAGATCCATAGGTTCATTGCTTCACAGGTGTGTAGTAGGTGAATCAGCCTGAAGGCTCTATAAGGCTAGTCCAAGAGAATACCTTGGCATCAGGCCACATGACAATAGTTCCCAGTGTTACTCAGAGGTGTTGTCCCTGGACTGGTCCCCAGGGGTGGGTATTGTATTCACCATTCACTCATCTGGGTTTCTATTTTGGGTGGCCAGTGATGTGCACTGTTTCCAATGTATGTGATCTATATTCCATAAAATGGACAGTGTATGGGTTGTGCACTTCTCACATGCATGTTCTTTGATGTGTGGAAATGTACTTGAGGTCTCTGGGGCATGTTGTGTGGACAGATTGTTATCTTCTGATGTATCATTCCTGACTTCATTTGGTGCGACCTGCCTATGCAACTTAGGTTCTGATTGCACCTACACTGACAGCATGATACGGGTATTCAGTGGAGTTAGTGGCATCCGTCCATACAGGGCACATGTATATGGCATGGTATTCCCTTTGTGGGGTACGTTTGCAGACTCTACAGTTGTTGCAGGTGTCCAGTGGTGAATGTGGCAAAAGGGGCACTGTATATATTTATTTGGCTACTTCGGGGATGGAACAGGGTGCCATGTCCTTTTACTTGCTGGATAACACACACTCAGTCAGGAGATGTAACACATCAAAGTACTTTCTGATGTCAGTGGCACTGCTGTGGTCAACAGGCATGTAGTCCACTGCTATCACACCATGGTTACTATCTGGGAGGCAATATGCAGGGAACTACCAATATAGTGTATAATACGTGGGTGGAGAGTGTTCTTTGAGTAATAGAAGGGTTGCCTAAATTGTTCATTAATCCATACTGTCACATGTAGGGCTGTGGATTGTCTACACCAACCTCTCCGGTGTTTGACATCTGTTGGCCTTGTAATGTGGACATTGTGACATATACTAGGTCCTCAACATAATAATTTAGCAAAACCCACCCCACAATGGATCCTGTTATTACACAATCATAACAACACCCACACAGGATACTGCTGACAGACACACACACTTGCCAATACTGAGATTCAAACTCCTACCTAGCTATGTATTGCTACTCCAGTGTACCACATTTACCGCACGCACCACAAAGCTTATAGGATGGATGTTGTCCCAAGGTACTTCTAAGGTGAGGAGCATCACCACCCCTTGAAAATACTGGCATTGGGTGATGTGTGTGAGAGATCCCAAAAATAATTTTACCGTACACACACATTTACATTTGCCAGGGGTGAGGTACAAACCTCTATCTAACAATTTTTTCAGACCATTGTAGTTACGCATTTATCACATACAACACTGTCCATACCTGATTTAGGGTTGGCAACAGGTACTTCTAAGGTGGATGATATCTACGGGACTGCTAAATCAGGCACTGAGATGTGTACTGGATGTAAGTGGGGCTAAAATCTTTGAGGTACAGACATACATATGTTCACACAGAAACACTTGCTACAGATGAGATTCAAACCCATACCTATGTAGGTTAGTGCTACTACAGTGTTCTATGTTTACTGCATGCGCCATAGATCTTACATGTTGGAGAGCTGTGCCAAGGTATCTTTGAAGGTGAGTAACATCAGCAGCAGTGTTAAAGCAGGGTTAAGGGGAGAGTAGTAAGTGTGAATGTCCATAAAATCAGGTATCATTGAAGACACACACACTTTCTCATACAAACAAACACAGTTTCACAGTTGCCATGCCTGGGATTAGAATTCCTACCTAACTAGTATGCTACACTACAGTACTACACAGTTATTGCAAGCACCACAGAGCTAATAGGGCTAGCACACACACACACACACACACACACACACACACACACACACACACACACACACACACACACACACACCCACACACAGAGTTTCACAATTGTCATGTCTGGGAGTAGAACTCCTATCTAACTAGTTTTTACACTACAGTATTACACACATATCACAAGCGCCATGTAGCTGATAGTGCCAAGATTTGGCCAGAGGGTTATTTCAAGGTGACTGAAATCAGCAGGAGTACTAACATGGGCAATGGGAAGTGCAGTGTGTGTGAATGGCCCATAAATCATTCCTCTGGAAACATACACACACACACACACACACACACACACACACACACACACTCACACACAACTTTACATTTGACAGGACTTGGTATACAAATGCTAGATAAATACTGATTTGTACTATGGTATTACACAGTTATCACAAGCACCAGAGACACTATAGGGCTGAGGGCTACCAAAAGGAATGTCTACAGTGATTGACATCAGCACATCATGTGATATCGGCCAATTGGATGTGTGGTGGGTGGTACAGGCCTCATAATGGAAATCTCCCTGTCACTGTCTGTCTCTCTCTTTCCCACATCTGTGTCTGTGTATGTTTGACATATTACAGTGTGTTGGCCTTGGATATGTGTGAGTATTCCTATCCAATGTGTGTGCAAAGCATGAACAGTGTACAATGTGTTGTGTGTACACAGACATCTGTGAATGACAAATATGTCTAGTCCACTGTGTTGTCGTAGATGACAGATGTAGATGTAGGAGCATGCCCAGTATGACCTTCTGTATTGAGTGTGTGAATCCATATCAGGTAGGGTTGTACTCCAGTCCAGAGTTTGGTGTTCTACACCTCCAGCTAGCATTCTGTTTCTGCAGGATATCTGTAGATAGGTTGAGAATATGGAGTCGCAATGGGCAAAAGATAGTGGGATACTGTAACTATTGCTGTCTTTGCTGTTTGTGTTACATGGTTGGTGTTAGCAGAGATATTCAGACATATGTACTGTTTTACACTGTGATGTATTATGTCATCAGCTACTGATAGATATACTTATTTGCTCATAGTTATTTCCTGGGAAATGCAAGATGAATTAAGCTGTGTCCAGTATTGTGGTCCTCAGCCTACATATTCTTGCACACTCATGCATTCTGGATGTGTAGCTGCAGGCACTTGCTGATGGGTCTGTGTAAATGGTCCAGCACCTTGGTACTATGGTGGCTGAGAATCCCCTTCTTGTACATATATCGACGTAAAAGAATGGTCATATCCTGCTGTGGCTATACCTCTCAGCTGTACAGATTCATCCAGGTTACCCAGAGGCAGGGCTCATATAACTGGTGAGTTACCCTTCACATTTTGGTTTACAAGCAGGTTTTTATCCACCCATTACTGGGTTTGCAGTCAGGGGTAGTATGGGCACACATCAGAGTTTCAGACTTCACACGCTCCATGACGTCCATGCTTCTACACCCCCCCCCAACTCTGTTGTTCTATCCTCTTCCTAACATTATGCAAGGGATATCTGAGAAGTATCCCTATAGCTGTCCCTTCATACCAGCAGTATTTAGGGGTTGGTCCGCAGTTCATGCAGTAGGACACAGTGTGCATCCTACTGGGATTTGTTAACATGTCCTTGCATTGGTGTTCTGTTAACTGTGTTGTGTTGTTATTTGGGACCCCATGAGATACTATACATTGGCACTATGGGTGAGGCACAGGCCTTTGACAGAGGACTGCTGGCCATTTGTTAGTGATGCAGAACATCTGTAGCAGAACAGTGCATTCTGTCACTCCTACATTCCCAGGCTACAAGCCAGTCGATTCTCCTGGGGTGACAGGGGTAAGTGTGCGAGGTGTTAATGGCAATAGTTCCTGTCCATATTAATCCATTGGTCTGGATGCAGGCAGGGTGCTGCTTATAGCTAGGGACAAACCTGCATGGGACACCTCTTCAGTATGCTGCATTCTGTGGGTATTCCCATACAGAAGTGGGGTCATACTGTACTCATTCCCAACAGCAAGGATATGACCTGTGATAAACCTGTGGCTGATGGTGGGTGAGCTGAGTGCATGTGTGATATGGAAGCTACTTGCAGTTGACTCAGAGATATACATGGGACATTCTCCTTATGCTGCCTTGTGCAGTGACATAGGCAGTCTCTCATTAATTCATAACTGTGCCTTATGGTCTGCCAGTGATTGGCCAGACTACATGAGTATTCCATATTACACAGACAATTAATGTGCTGCTAACCTGTATGCACAATTCCAAAGTTGTGTGCAGTTGACAGTTACATTTTATGTACTCTGTGTAGGGTGCTTCCACCTGTGTACTGTGTGTATGTCTGGGCACACATTTATGACATGTCCATCTTTCAAATGGTAACAGATATTGACATCTGGACAGTGAGTATGGATGGCTGCTGACATGGGTATTGCTGAGAAGCATTGTGGTTGGCACTGCAGTTGTCAGAACATGGCCCTGTCATCCACAATAGGCCACCGAGACACAACCCTCCATGCCTACATGCCGACCACTTCCAGACAATATTGAACACACAACAACCTAACACATGGACCCCTGCATATTGCACATATGCAACAATCTATCCTGTAAATTGGGCCAGCTCAGGTAATCTGTGCTCCACTGTTATTAAACCCACTCGTACATGTTACTGCATTTCTACATAGGACTGGGGGACACACCTTTCAACTGTAAACATTTGCGATGAGTGTACTGGTATTTCAGGTATTCAGTTGGCTAACATTTCATTTTGTGTTCTGACCTATCATGCGGACTGGAGACATATCAGTAGAGTACAGACTTTAAGCTTTATTGACCTACATTTCAGTTTCAGACTTCTTACCCTTCAGAACTAACATACAACTGCCAGACCTGTTGTAGTCTGTCTGTAGGTCTGGAGGGGGGCTGTTAACCATTGCCATCAATTGGAGGCCTTAGCCCAGCCTTTTTTATGGTCATCTACACCTGTTCTGCTGGCTGAGGCTGGTGGTGGGCATGTGTGCCTCACTGACATGCATGTCTGTGTCCTATGGACACACATTTGAGCCACCACATGTACTGCAGTGGGATTTGTTACCTTGTCTAGTACTGCCTAATATGTTGACACCAGTATTTGTTATGGATTTTATGCTGGCCATATAGGTGTCCACTATCTGCAGTCATCCCATTCAGCCACCCAATTCCCTTGCATGCTTGTGTCCATACCATAGATACAACTATCAGAATATACTACTCCATTCAGCAATTGATAGGAAGAGTGACTTACCTTGTGGTTGTGCCAGTACTGAGGACAATGCTGGAGGGCTAACTATGTCAGATGCACATAGTACACTCCCTATACATGATAAAGCACTGGTAGTGTCATGTTTGGCATCCCTTTTACTGTATGTGCGAGTCAGAGAGAGGTGTCATTCCCTGGGTCCTTACCATGTCTGTGTATGTGCTATGCCTTGCCTCTTTGCTAAGGCCTGGGCATATTGAGCATGCCTCCTTCTGCCTACATGGGCAGGTTCAGGTAGTTCCTCCTCCGAATCCCTCTGAGCCTGTGATGGCCTTGGCAATGGGTGGGGGCTGTGTGAACTTGCCCCATGCTGTTCCTGCTGCAGCTGTTTCCACAGGATCATGTTGTGTAGCATGGCACATACTATGAACATTTGTGTACATGTAGCTGGAAAATAATGCAAGGCTCCACCAGATATGTCCAGGCAGTGGAACTGTGACTTGAGCATCCCAAACACATGCTCTATTATGATTCAGGTTTGTGTGTGTGTGCCTCATTATGGAGTTCTTGTTCAGGTTTGTGTGCATTTCTGATGGGTGTCATCAGCCACAGCTCCAGTGCATAGCCAGCATCCCCCACTAGATGGCCATATGGGATGTCCCCACTGGCAAATGACTGGTGCAGCTGTGTCATATGCCAGATGTGGGAGTCATGATAGCTTCCAGGACTGCCAGCACGCACATTCAAGATAATGCCCTGGGCATCGCATATGACCTGGCAGTTGATGGAGGTGAGGCCCTTGCAGTTTATGTTGACCCTACCCCACTTACCAGGTGGTGCTTTGATGTCTATGTGCATGCATTCTATAGCACCCACTACCTCAGGGTATTCTGCTATTTGGTGGAAGAGATGCATATTGCTGGTCAATGCCTCACGGGTGTTGAGGAAATATATGTGCTCACCGGCATGTGCTGACATGGCATCCAGGAACTGGTGGAGTACCCTGGATGCTGATGCCTGTGAGATCCCCATGATATCCCCAGTTTCCCTTTGGAAGGTACCTGTGGCTAGTATTCTTAAGCCTACACGTGCCTTGGTATCCAAAGGGATGGGATCCCCTCTGTTGGTTCTGAGGCATGGCCGGTACAACTCAACAATTTTCTGTAGAATGTCCCTGTCCATCCTATAGCGCTCCACGATCTCCAGTCCATGTAGCCCCTCATAGGTTACCCTGGGACTGTACACTCTTCTCCTTTTCCTCACTGTGGGTTGATCATCAGTATTCACATCCTCACCACGCTCAGTCTCTTGCACATATTGATGTATGAGAGTGACAGCAGCCCCTCACATTTTGTTAGTTTTGTCAGGTAAAATGTCTCCGTCTGTGTACACCAGTGCTGCAGAGTTTGTGGGAAAAAACAGACTGGAACGTGTTTGCATAGTTTATAGTAGTGTGCTAGGCTGTTCCATGTGTAATCGGTTGATTCTGATACATTTCACCTGCCAGCTATGAGCATACCCAGTGCTCAGATGTGAACAGAGCTGATATTTCCTGTTTTATTTTTGTTTTTTTTTTTTTTTGTTTAAAACCTGGCACATGGCGTGCACACCTGTTTAGGCAATGTAAACACTGCCAGGCAGCCTTAGACATGCCCCCTTCCTTAGCTGTGATTAGCTAAGGGCAAACACGGGCCACAGAACTCCAATAAGCTTACAGCATGTAAGACACTCCCCCTTATGAGGTCATCCACCTCTTAGACTTATAAAATGATGTTGCTGCATCTACACAGTTGGGTGCAAGCTAACACTGAGAGGAAATCTGTGATTCAGTATCATTCCCCTCATTTGCATAAAACAGAATGCTAATTCATAGTTAACACACTCACACTGAGCCTTCCCCCTTAGCAAACACTATTCCCTTGTATTGTTGTCTTATGCATGCCAGTGACTATTATGGCAAAATGCTGATTTGGGTTTAAAAGCTTATTTCCAACTTTCTTTCTTATTTTTGGGCTGATCCTGGTGCACTGCTGCCCTGTGCTTAAACAGCCGAGATCAGCCAAAAAAAAAGACAAAACTTTTTTTTTATAAAATTGCAACTATTTTTCATGCCAGTGGCCATATATTTGGCCATTTGTATGCCTACTACATTGAATACATGATTTCTTTTGAGCTGTCATGTCTCCATTTTGTAATTTGTAGAAATGCATTTGGTTAGTAACCGAATACATTTCTCCAGGTTACACTATTCCTGCACCTGCCTGCTTTCTGGTTCGCTAATTCACCTGATTTGCATGGCTTTCACCAGCAAATGAGGTAATTAGCATATAGCAGTGGTGTCCATGCAGGAATAGTGTAGGAGTGCTCATGCACGTCCCAGGAGATTGTTCCTGGATCGCTCATTGGCCATATTGCATGCAGCAGCTCTTGCACTATTCCTGCACTCCATGCAGAGCTTGCTGAATCCTGGGGAAGAACATTTCAAATTTTAGCAGTGTCTGTAGTACAAATGTTGGCAAAAACACATTTGGTGCAGAAGGCTGTGGGTTTTATTACCATATCAAGTACTGACACTGCCATGCAGCATAAAGAAGATTGTCCACCGCTGAGTGTGTTCTTCCTTCAGATGAGACATTAAACTGAGGCTCCATCTACTTGAGTTAATGGTAGTTCAGATGGATGTTAATGATCCCATGGTACTTTTTAAAAAGATTAGGGGTCATTTAGCTAAGTCAACATCAATAATAGTATTTACATATTTACAAAATGTACATATTTACAGGCACATATATACACATTTCTTTTTTTTTACAATAATCATCTTTCATATAACATCATCATTGTTATTATTCATTAACTGCCCCCACTGCTTCTTTCATAATCATAATCTGATTTTTTTGCAATATATCTGCCAAAATCCATTTCCCATTAATTCAATCCACCATCCATATCAGTTTTTATAGAAGTTATTTATGGTTATATGATCTTTCCACAACTGCAATACTTTCCACTCTCAGATTTCATCTCATAATTTCTCTTGTATTCGTTTTATTCCCTTACTGACGTTAATATATTCTCTTTGTTTCATCATCCCCAGTCAGTGTTAAATAGTCTGAAAAACTCAACTGTACCACCATTTTCTACCACCCCAAGCCTTCCAATATTACAAATAATGAATTTCAGATCCTAGTGCTCCTTTCTTATAAGTCAGGTCACTTTTGTTCCACACAGCTAATTTACAATAGTTTTGCTTCCTGTATTTTCCTTACATATTTCCCCAACTTTTTACATATTTTCCTTAAATAAAAATTAAAGTCCCCTACGATTATAATTTTCATGTAAACCATCACATAGACTAATATTTGATTAAACAGATTCTCTTTCATTCCTTACTAGTTACTTATGCATATAATTTTATTATTCTTTAGATATGTTCTCTCTACCTCACATCCACCTTCCCATTCTTACCAACATTATGTCTAGTATTTTCACTGTTCTTTACACAACACAGCCTCTTCAGAACAACATTCACTTCCTTTCACATTTCAAAATGGCTTCCATATGATATTTATACCCCACATTTTTCTGTTTGAAGTCTTCTGTCAGTTGTCAAGAATCTTGCATCTCTATCAGAATATCATCCGCAAAACATTTAGCACACATTCCAGTATCCCTATCCTTCTTACAAAATTAATAATATTGTTCACATTTACCAAAAGTACTCTAAAATTGTTGCTCTTCCTTCTTTTTCAGTATATGAGAAATTATTTTATTTACTATCTGCTCTTGACAATTTATCCAGAAATGTCCCTTTTTACACAGCCTGCATTCAGGCACACACTTTCTTGCTATATGTCCTTTCTCCCCACACTGGTGCATTGTAGCTTGTCACAATCATTAATTAAATGAGAAAAGTCCCCACAAAAGAAACATGATTTAGTCTGGCGAGCATATCTTAATGTCCATCTATTTAGACTGGCCAGCCACAAAAATAGCACTTGGCCAATGTTTCTCCATGACTTTTTTTTCATATTTTAAAACAGTTTCCAATTTTCACCCACCATTTCATAAGTTTCTCTTATCTTTAAATTTCAAATTGTTAACGACAATTTCACACAAACCCTCCATGCATTTTTTTACATATTCTCTTCTAGTTCATCAGTTCTAAATTGCAAAGTAACATTTTTTTAACATTTAAGTTACTACTAGAAAATAAACAATTATTCCATGGATAAATGTCCTTTTTACACACAGTTCCAGAAATGTTATCATCAGTCCTTCAGTTTTAAATGTTAAGTCAAAAAAGTCTCTGTCCCAGTATGTATAAAAGACCAAATTTCTTGAGCTTAAAAACCCAAAGTTACCAAAATGTCCCATGCATAATATCTGTCTATTACAGTGACATTTTTTGTTCTTATTCTCACAGCTGCTATTCTCTTCTTTTCAAAAACAGTTTTGTTAACAGTTTGCTGCTGCTCGCCTTTGTTTACCTGCTGCCACTGCTGCATATGTTTTAGTTACTGCATTATAAGCTGCCACAAACCCAGACAAGTTTTCAGTTTTTGCTACTTTCCTTTATTACTTTCTGTCACTGCTGTATAAGTTTTAACTGCTACATTCTCTGCTGCCAAATCATCTGGTTCCTTTTCCACATTACATTCCTTAGCACTTCTGGAAAAGTTATGTGCCATCTCACCTCATGAAACAGCAGAACTGTCACCTGGATCATCCTGCTTGATTATTTTTTTTTTTCAATAATAAATCTTTATTCTTTTCCAATTGTTAATACAATACTACAACATATGTACATTATATACATGAATGCTTCCAACAGTTACATAAGATCATCATACATTTAGGATAAAATTCTAAAAAGGTATTAAAAGAGAAAAAAAAATCTGGTATCAATATAAGACTTATCTATACAAATCTCCATATTAAGCATGTACTTCTCGGGGAAAAGTGGATTAGAACATTAAGCTAGTACAATGCTAAAGATTTGCTCCCATATTTTTGTATTATTTATATTTTTCTTATGATCTTTAATTCATAATTTATGTACTAAAATATGTTTTATCGCTACACTTTTAAAGTTTTCCCATGAAGTCTGAGATGGATTCAACCAATTTGTAGCTATATAAAGCTTCATTAACAAGAAAATATTTATGAGTATGATCATTTGGGATCTGGCCAAGTTATTCGGAGGAATATGAAGAATCATAAACTCCCAAGAAAGTGTGGACTGTTGATAACCCATTTTTTGTAATTGAATTTTTAAAGAATTCCAAAGTTTGAATATACATTTACAGCTCCAGAACATGTGTAAAAGGTCAGCCGTTTGATCGATACAATATGGACATTTAGGTGAATTTTTAGAGTTGAATTTATGTAAACTAAGACGAGTGTAGTAAGTGTTATTAAATATCATCAGCTGAGTAAATAATAACTTTTGAAGAGATACTGATTTTAAGGTTAAATTAATTGCTTTCAATATTTTATTATCATCAATCGGTAATAATTTATCCTTCCAGTATTTGGATAAAAGTATTTGGTTATTATATTTCATGTCTTTTATCAAATTATATGAAGCCGTTATATATTTGAAGTCCTGCATAAGAGTTTGCCATAAGTTTAAACAAATGGTTAAGTCTTCTTCTTTAATTTTAAAATTATTAAAATAAGTTATTGAAAGATCCTTTAATTGTCTCATTATAATTAAATAAGAGTTAGGAAGGCTCATCTCTCTTAACATGTCGTGTATTGAGATACCAAGAAAAGGATATAAATCAAGTATGGTTAGATCAATTATAAGTGGGAATTTTTTAAGATCTATCAATTGATTACCGATTTTCAAATTCGGGTTCTTGTGAAATGGTTGGAAGGTCATCATATATTGTAAGAGATTTAGTAATTTAAACAGGTTTTGTATTGATATTATATATAATCTAATATGTTCCATCAAAGCGTACATTTTAAAGGTATCTTTATTTAAAAAAGGTAATGCCTTAAAATTAATACCCAATCCAACAGCATGTTTGTAATTCAGAGTCAACCACTTGGGTGACCATTTGGTACTGGACTTGTCAAAATTAACCACTCTTAGAATTCTATTAGCATTTATTATTAAGTAATATGCTTCAGAATTTGGTAATTCTAAACCACCCTTATTTTTCGGAGTCATCAGTTTATCATAAGATATTCTAGTTTTCCTAGGTTCCCATACAAATCTACCTAATTCCGTATGAAGTTGTTTAAAGAATTTCCTAGAAATTGAGACTTGAGTAGCTCGAAAAATATATAATATTCTGGGGAGTATATTCATTTTAATAATTGAAGCCTTTGCCATTATTGGTAATTTCAGATTATTCCATCTTTTTAAATCAGACAATATATGATCCCAAATTAGCTTAACATTGTTCGCATAAAAGTCTCTATTATCTGTTGAGAAAACAATACCAGAATATTTTATTTTTTCTTCGGATTTTAACTGACCTATCAATGGTAAAAGCGAAAAGGTTGTAGGCGTCTTTAAAGGAAATACATTGTTTTTTTTTTAATTTATTTTGTAATTAGATATTTCTGCAAAATCTTCCACTGCTTTTAATATTTTCTTAGTATCTGAAACAGGCGTTGTACAGTAAATATTAAGATCATCAGCAAAAGCAGCCATGGATATTTTCGTACCATATATTATTGGAGCATTATGATAAATATTTTGCTTAATATGTAAAAATAGTGGTTCTAAGTATAAATTGAATAATATAGGAGATAGCGGACATCCTTGACGGGTACCATTATTAATTTGTATTCTTTTTGAGAAATTTTTATTAATATATAAAGTTGTATAGGGATTATTATATAACTTTTTTAATATTAAAATGAGGTCTTGGGGTATATTGAAATATGATAAAATATCAAACAAAAATTTTAGATTAACTCTATCGAAAGCTTTTTGAGCATCAATTATGAGTGCGTAAACATTAAGATTTCTATGAGTGGCATAAGAAATTAGTGTATGAAGTGATAACGTATTATCAGTAGTTTGTCTGCCATTTATAAAACCAGCTTGTTCATCAGATATTATTAGGTTTATTACCTTCTTCAATCTATTGGCTAAAATAGATGTCATCATTTTCATGTCTATATTTAAAAGTGAAATGGGTCTATAGTTATCCGGATTTTGAAGATCTGCATTCTCTTTAGGTATAGGAATTGTTTTCGAAGCATTAAAGTGCGGATCATTAATTTTATTATTAATTATATAATTAAATACATGTGGAAGTATTTTACCCAATATATCACAAAAAGTTTTGTAAAATTCAGAAGTCAAACCATCCGGTCCTGGAGCTTTATGTGGCTTCAAATTATTAACTGTATCTGTTATCTCCTCAGAGGAAATTGGTTTGATTAAACTTTCATGAGACTCATCACCAATTTTCGGAAAAATAATCTTTTGCAGAAAATCATTATTACTCTTATTTATAAGTAATTCCTGATGCTCGCCATAGATTTGAGAGAATATTAATTCAAAAGTATTCATAATGTCTTCAGTATTGGTATATCTTTTATTATTAAACTGTATTTCAGAAATTTGAGAAGGTATTTTTGATTGATTAATGATGCGAGCTAGTGCTTTTGATGGGGTCTGAATATGATTAGCATATTTTACCAGTATTTTCTGTTCATAAAATGACAATTTACTATTTTGTAGTAAAAAAAGATCTTTTTGACATTTTAATAACTCCGTTTCAGTTTGTGTACTATAGTTCCCAATTAAATCTTGATCTAGTAACTTAATTTTAGTTTCCAATTCTTGTATGTCTCTAGTTTATATTTTCTTATAATAAGTAGCCTTTTGAAGAAAGATTCCTCTTATTTGTGCTTTGGTCATTGCCCATTCTATATCAGATGGATGCCGGTGTTTAGAGAGATTAACTAGTAGATGATTGCAGGTCTCTTGAACTTCTTTAGTTATATCTTCTTTATTTAATAAATACG
Organism: Protopterus annectens; assembly: GCF_019279795.1. Classification (NCBI taxonomy): domain Eukaryota; kingdom Metazoa; phylum Chordata; order Ceratodontiformes; family Protopteridae; genus Protopterus; species Protopterus annectens. Next base: position 1,428,534,120 of record NC_056731.1, on the reverse strand, counting down.
GATTTAGAGACCAATTATAACCTCTATGATGCCTACTTTTTCTAGTGTCTTTGTTAAAAATTAATGTGATTCTAGAATGATCCGATAAGTGTCGAGCTTGTATAGATACACAGGGATCTAAAGTAATTAGTACGTCTGAAATTAGGAAAAAATCAATCCTAGACCACATTTTATGACAACTTGAATAAAATGTAAAGTTATTTGAATTTATTTAATTGTTTGTGTATTTAAATGGGTCATATAATTTAAAATCTGTTTTAAGTTCCTTTATTGCTATCACTGCTTGATTATTAAAGGACCTGTGTGAACTTGATTTATCTAATCTGGGATCTTGATATGTATTCCGATCACCTCCTATTATTATATAACAATTATTATATTGATTCAGGATAAAATAAAGTGATACTATAAAAAGTTGTTGATTGGTACATGGGGCATATACATTAATAAGTACCACAGGTTTATCATAAAGTGTAGATGAAAGAATCACATAACACCATCGTCCCTCTTTGCCTATTTTAAAATCTAGAATTTTCTCTTGATACTGACTTTTAATAATAATAGCCACTCCTGCACTATTAGTTGTCCCTTCTGAAGCTACCACCTCTTTAATCCATTTCTTATCTTTAAGGACAGCCCATTGGTCATTGGTCAAGTGGGTTTCTTGTAATAAGATAAAATATGCCTTTGATTGGAAAAATAAATGAAAAAATAGTTTCCTTTTTTTCATGTTCTGGAGCCCTTTAGTATTCCATGAGTCTATTATCCACATACTAAGATCTTTAATTCATTTAAGGATAATTTAAAATTGAGAAACAGTACTAAATTTGAGTATAATATCGCAATATATATTGTCTGGAAGCAATCTTGACATCCCATCCCTAACCAGTGCCTATCCACTATTCCCCTGGACCAGGACGTACATAGGTGTTTTACACTGTTAAAACTTTTATAAGTAAATAACCTTACTAAACATCTATTCTTTATCTTACAAAATATAACATCAAAAACATGCAAAAAACCTATAAAAGCTACATCTGACTCTACAAAGCCTAACCAAAACATTCCCTAATAAACACTGATGAATATCCACAGCTCTTGAACACACTATTTAGTTAAGCCTATCAAGTAAATGGTCTTCATTACACTTATAGTTACTATCATATCTCACTAATAGTTCTCATATATTATTACTTATACTAATTAGTTGTATCTCATTAAGTTACCTAACAACCATATTTAAATCTAAAATAATCAAGTATGTGACATTACCCCTATTAAACAATAACATTATTAAATTAAAGATAATTCACCATATGTATTGTTAGTTAGAAGAGAGAAAAGAACTACGGAGAAAGCAAATGTTTAAGATTTAAGTATAATATTAAATCTGACTTTCTTTATATAGCCTAAATTATCTAGAATTGTAATGTCAGCAAATAAGGTGAATAAAAATAGGACTCTAACTTCACTTTACTGGGTAATATAGTTAAATTTATGAAATGATGACTGAGTAACACAGTCCTCAAAACAGTCAGAACCACATGCCAGTATATAAAAAAGACAACCTTCACATTCCTGGAGAGCCCACAATATAATGTATCATGGTCTCTTTATCTATTAATTATCCCAACATAAATCCCCTTATTATCTAAAGATTTGCAGTATTAACACACATCAGTAATACAGGAAAAACAAATAATAAAATATACTACAAGGTTATTAACACAACAATATTCAGCATAACATACCTAAGGAAAAAGAATAACTATGGTAAAGCTATAATACTTCTAAGCAATCAGTTAAATAATACATTTTAAGCCAGTACATTAGTAATTCAATTGTAATCATACCTGAATGAATTCACAGTTCCCTTTAAACCAGTAAAACATATTACATACTTTAAATGTCCACGAATGCTCGTTTTACTGTCCAAATAGCTTCCACTTCCTCAACAGAGATCTTCCTACTTCCTGAGCTTATAATCCTGTCTTCAAACTCGCGACGGGACTTCCGGATGCGGCACCTCGAAAGCGGACCCTCAGCAGCACCCAAAGGACTTCCTGTTACTTCGCGAAGGGGCTCAGTTCGTAAGAGCCATAAAAGTTCGGAAAATCTTCGTGGACGAGCTGGAGCTGTAAAAAAAAACTAAGTAAACATTTAGCAAGGGGCCTGGTGAAGAAAAGAGAACAAACAAAGAATTTTAAAGCCACGAGATGTAGTAAGCATGGAATCCCAGCATCCACGTTGCTGCAAACGGACTGGATGGCCAGATCAAGCTTCCGAAGCTGGAAGGGACTTAAAAATCTTCAAAAAGGTAACTTTTGCTTCTTTTTTTGTAGATATGGAGTATTTGGAGCCATCGACTGTAAAAATCAATATGTTAGGGTATTTCATTTAAAATTTAATATTCTTTTCAATGAGGAACTTACAGTATGGAGATAATGCTTGTCTAGCTTGCCTTATTTGCAATGGTAAATCCTGGGCCATAGAAACTTTATTATTCTGCCACATAATATAACCTCCACTTTTTTTAACAGTTAAAATTATTTTGTTTACATCCTGGTAGTTGAGTATTTTGACGTATACTGGTCTAGGTATGTTTGAGGCTTGTGCTTCTCTGAGAGCTCTATGGGCTCTTTCTATAACTATTTGTTTAGCTATGTCAGAGTCATTGAACAACAATTCAAGTATTTGTGTAATGGTAGAAATTAAATCATTGTATTGGATAGATTCTGGAATTCCTCTGATAATTATATTGTTCCTTCTGGATCGTGCCTCCAAATCCAGAATTTTATTTTGCATAGACTGAATATCCAGGTCATGAATGTCTGTTTTTTTTGCAAGCAATGTTATTCTGTCCTCATTTTCAGATATTCTGGCTTCTGATTTATCCATTCTTTCGAGAATTTGAGTGCATGTGGCACCAAAAGAATGCACCTAGTTGGATAGTTCTTTTAAAGCTTCTTGGATAGGTAACAAAGCAGTTTTGATATCTTCCATATTAGCCAGTTGATCCGGTTTATTTTTCATTCCAGCTTTTGAAAGTTCCTGCTGTTTTGTAATCTTCTGTCTTTTTGTTGTTAAATCTTTTTATGGTGACTGAAGTTCTGATAATTTGTTTTTTGTTGTTGTTGTTTCCATAATTTTATCTTCTTTTGACATTGTGGAGCAAAGCAGATCTTTAGTATAACTGAATGGTAAATATCCAAGGTTACTACTCAGACAGTTCCTTTGTTTACTACTCTGTTCAGAGTCAATCAGTCAATCAGATCCAATCCTGTTAATTTGTATAATTTCCTCCGGTTCCTTCACCTCTCAGATGATATTTAGTTATAGTAGATTAATTTTAGCTAACAATTAGTGTAGAAAAACTTGCAGTATATCCTCAGGGTTAATTTTTGTTCCGAGTATCTGAAGAGCTGTAGATATGCAGTGTCTACAGAATGGCAGCCATCTTTGAATCCATCCTGCTTGATTATTTTTAACAGAACAGTATCTGCAAGCTCTTCTAATGGCAGTTCTTTTAATTGCACCACTCCAACAGACTCACTTACTTCTTGCTCCATTTAGGCAGTTAAACACTACTCATTTGTATCATCCACCATACAGGAATCTTTCCCTACGTTCTGATGCTCCATATTGAGCAATTGTTTTCTCCTAGTTCTCATTTCCACCTCCAAACTGTCTATAGTTTTCTCCTCCTCCATGTTGTTGCTTCCCTTAGGCCTCTTCCTTGCTTTTATATGAACCCACTGGTGCCATCTAGCAGCTCCAAAGAGTAGGCAAAGTTCCCTGATGCCCTGGCTAATTTCCCTAGTAGTATAAATACCACCTTGTGTCTCCCATCAGAAGAGGCTAATTGTCTAGCAGGACTAACATGGTCAACAAAAGATATACAAATAAAAATCTTTTTGCTAAGTACTTGTAGCATTTTAATTTTATACCTAAATATATGGATACATTTAATTGTGTCAGACAGCATTCTTGAATATTTCCTCATATGTGCAAAACATTATGATACAATTACTTAAATGTGTATTAAATCAGGAACATGGGAGTAAATAGGGTGATTTACAACATTGTTTAAGAGTAAGGGACATTTTACATGTATGCACTGGTATAATGCAGAGTAATTTTAATTATTTGTATCAGTATGCATTTCATTTGGTCCATTTGTCTGAATACTTCAGAGATACCCCTGTATATTTAGTAGATAGCATACCTTCATGCTTTATGCATAGAAAGGTAAATGCAGAGGCATACCTCTCAATTGACCACAATTTCAGAGAATATCCAGATTTTTGCCTCATATCTTGGACTGTTTCTCATAAAATGTGTGGTTTCCTGGCAATTCATTGAGGATTGCAGTCACTAAATAATGACAGACATTTGAGTTTCATATCCTTTGGAAAGCAAATACCAAAATAAATCCTGTTATTCTAGGTTTAATAAATTTCTAAGAGCATTTAAAACATGTCACTACTTGGGAACTTGGGTCCCTTGTGGCTTTATCTCCAATTAGTGTGCTAAGAAGTTGAAAGGTATATGCAAAGTATGTTGTTGAGTGTCATAGATATTTAGTCCTATACAAAGCCCTTAGATCTCGCAACACTCATAACTTTACCTGAAAGTCTATTATTATAAAGCAATAAGCAATGTAAAATACAAGGAAAATATTCCCTCTGAATAATTTGTTTTAATCATCTTATTACTTATTAACTTTTGCAGTCCTGTACATGAATCATTACACCCCTAACAACTGTCCCTCATACACTCCCTCTTCACCCCTCCCCTTAAATACCACTTCTCATCTTTCTCTTTTACTAACTGCCCAAATCCACCATTCAGCCCCTGTTATGAATTCCCTGTATGCCTTTGGAACTGGCAGTTTAGATAGAACTAATCGTATACCATGCTGTCTCACTCACATGTTCTACCACTGCGCCCATATGCAATACGAATATCTTTCCTTCTGCATTGTTTTACAACTTGAAGTCGCTACAAACCTATAAAACAAAACTATCTCCCTTACCTACATAATTTTATAACTTACTTCATTATATATCTTGAACTCTTTTAAAATCTTTCTGTAGTGAAATGTAAGAACACTAAACTTCTTTACAAAGTTTCCTTCCTACAGTATAAATCCATTTACTTTCTGCAAGATTTTAGAGCTACCAGAACTGTATAAACCTATACATGTTGATGTAAGTACTTTACTGTATATGCCTGTCTTGTCATTGTCTCTGTTTTTTGCATTTTTTTCTGAGAAATCTAACTTCTTTTTTTGAGAGCTGTCTGAAAATGCACTTGTTAATACAAATGTCATTGAACTTTTCTCTCAAGTACCTTCTCTGCCCAGCTGGACTTTCTAGGTCAATAAAGACAAACAAACAAACAAATACATAAATAAACATGAATTACATATATTTACACTGGCAGAGAGAGGTTACAAGATATCTTACTGAAGCAATAGAACAAGTTTGCACACTGAAACTTGAAAAAAACTATTCAGATATTGCAGACCAATCCACAGCTTGAGCAAAATCTGATACATTTGCAGTTAGCATTTGAGTCTTCCTATTTGAATGAGAGGCTGACATTGCTTAAATTGGGGAGGCATTTATTTTTCCGAGGTACAGGCAAACATAGGAGGATTGTGGCTGACAAAGTTCGCAGATGACTACAAACTGGGCGCCATAATTGATACTCCAGCGGACACAAACATCCTTCAGAGAGGCCTCATAGAAACGGATAATTGGTGCCAGAGCCATGGCCTTAAGCTGAATGCCAAAAAATGTATAGTCATGCCCTTTGGGAAAAACAAGGTACCCACAAATTACCACATAGGTGGTAATCCATTAAGTACGGAAGAGGTAATTGGGGACCTAGGGACCCAGGTTGACAGTAACCTCTCATTTGACACTCACATTGCCAAAGTGGTTAGCAAGACCTTCTATATTGCCCACCTTATCATGAAGGGTTTCACATCTAGATCGAGAGGTCATTGTGCCCCTGTACTCTTTTCTTATTAGGCCAATGATTGAGTACAATGCCCCATTTGGGAAGTATCTTGCCCGACACATGCAGCAGTTGGAAAGACCCCAAAAGTTCCTCACCAAGAGGATAAAAAGGGTCTTAAACATATGTCATATGCTGCCCGACTGAAAAAACTCCAGCTCTATTCAGTCACATACCACCTACTCAGAGGTGACCTGTGCCTAACGTACAAGGCCATGTCCAATCCGGAATTAATGGACATGCTCCACCTCAAAAAATCCAAATCCATCAGAGCCACGAGAGCAAGAGACTTAAACCTCAACACAGAAATAAATAGGACGTGCTGGAGGGACAGATTCATAACCCAGAGGCTCCCTACACTCTGTAACAGAATCCCAATACATGTTAGGCAGAGCCCCTCACTAACTGTTTTCAAGAGAAGTCTTGACGAGTGGATGGGAGATCGTAGGTTTACCCCGGGGGTCATCTCTGTGTCACTACTGGACAGAGGCAAGTAAACTAAACCCTAAATGGGCGTAGTATTCTCATCCTAAGGGGTGGTGAAAGCCACACACACTCTGTCTAGGCTTATAAATGCCCTAGGGCAGATAGCTTAGTACGAAACTATGAACCTATGAACCTATGAGTGAAAATGTCTTTCAGAGGTGCAGAAAGCAATGCTGTACACACATTTAAAAAGGAATCTCAGCTAAGGCCATGCACTGCACTTTTAATGGAGGTGCCGATACAAAATCTTATTATGGAAAGGATATCCAAGGGGCATGCTGGTTAATATGTTGGAATATGTGTGTAGACTTATTTGTGGGATAACTGGATTCCTCAGCTAATGATATATCATATTAATATACTAATGGATTATCTGACAGGCACAAGGAAAATAGAGAAGGTCCGCGTCCTATTAATGTACAAATGGCTTATCAGGCAGACACAGGGAAAACAGAGGAGTAACTTCTCAGAATTCAATGTTGCTTATGAATGAGATCAGGGTTTTCAATGCAGTTATTTAAGGTTCATGATATATTGTTATCACTTGATGTTATGCTGATTTTGGGGATATCTGAGAATGCCAACATGTAAAATGGCAAACAACAAAAGTTAAATGGAAAGAAAATCAAAAATGTAGTTGCATTCATCTTACTACAGCTTTACATTGTGTTACAGATAGATAAAATGAGTATAAAAGGGGCAAAGTTACACAGAATCTTAATCCCAGAACTCTGCTTCTTTGCAGCAATGCTGTATCCTGCCATGACTTATTTCAGCATGCACATTTTCTATTAATGCTGCTATGTAGAAGTCTAAGTTAAGAAACTTCTTGTGCATACTTGTCCAGGTCACTTATAAATAATTATGTTGTCTTTAGTTCTAAATTGCCTCCATCTTTATTTATTTTATTTTTATTGTATTTATTATTTATGTTTTGTTGACTGGGTTGGTCCCAGTAGGCTCAAAGCCTCTTTTTTGGGGAGACCCACAGTGGTATTTATAATATTAGCGGAAATAAGTACACCAGTGAACTTCCCTATTCTTTTTGATTAGTCCAATGGGATCTTCTACATCCACCTGTTCAACCACCAACTCAAGTAGATGAGACCTTGGTTTAAACTCATCCAAAGGATGGAATATTCAGAAGTACAACACCTCGTAATGTTGCACTGCAGTGCGAGTAATTGGCGAACTAATCCAGTCACCTGGAATGGGAGTAAAAACCAACAGCTTTCTGCACCAAGGGTAGTGTGCTCCCTGTTGAGTCATTGACACAGCAATTTATGTTGCCACATAACTCAGATGCAAAGGACTTACATTACAGAAGAGGGTGAGAGGGTGTGAACTTCCATGATGCAGTCCTAGAATAAAAAAAAAAAAAAGCATGATTATATTGGCTGGATTTTTTGCTTGAAGACAATTGCCCTAACAGGCTGCATGGGTATGATGGATGTTAAAATAAATTAGCAGGTTGCCCAAAGCCTACTAACAATGTCAAAAAACCTTTTTAAATCTCCCATTTTTATTTCACAGATCAAAAAAGACAGAGAATTTACTGATGGACCATACTGCCTTGGATATTATTTTATAAATTTGGTAATATAGCTCAGATGTCTTCTGGAGAAGTGGCAGGGTAGCCACCCAGTGGTGTGAACCTTGGCTATAGAAAATTGTCATTGTTGAAGTGACACTTCAATCCCATGAGAAAAATTGGAAAAAGAAGTTTCAGATGGATAGATGGATGGATGATCTGATGAAGAAAATGTGTTTGTCTTTTGTTGTTTCAGGAATTAATTACTCATTTAATTTCCCATTTTATTTCAGTGAGATTTCATACAGTTACTCTAATATGAAAGGCAGCTTTGTGATCTCTGCATGTGTCATAGGTTCATAGGTAGGTACTAGGCTATCGGCCCAAGGGCCTAAGTAAGCCTAGCCAACAAGGTTCCCTGGCTTACGCCACCCAAGAAAGTTAATTTCCTGTGCCTCTGTCGAGCAGAGCCACACAAGGGATCCCCAGGGTGTATTTCCTATTTCCCATCCACTCATCAAGATTTTTCTTGAAAAGTGCCAATGAGGAACTTTGCTTGACATAGATGGGTAGCTTGTTTCAGAGTATAGGAAGTATCTGGGATAGGAATCTATCCCTCCAGCATATCCTGTTTATTGTGGTGACAAGGTTTAGGTCCCTAGAGCATGTAGCTTGGAGGGACTGGGATTTCTTTAGGTGTAGCATGTCCAACAGCTCTGGGTTTAACATAGCTTTATATGTTAGACAGAGAGCTCCTTGGAGTAGGCAATATTCTACAGAGTAAAGCTGGAGTTTTTTTGAGATGGTCAGTGTAGGGCATCTGTTTGAGGCTAGTAATCCTCTTTGTGAGGTACTTCTGTGGCCTTTCCAGCTGCTGCAGATGTCTTGTGAGGTACATTCCAAAAGGGGCGTTGTCTCTATAATGGGTCTAATGAGTGCCGAGTAGATGGGAACAATGACCTCTGTTTTTCTGGATGAGAACCCTTTTGTGATGAGGTGTGCAACATAGAGGGATTTCCTGACTACTGTGGCGATGTGAATATCAAAGGAGAAACTACTGTCCATCTGGGTCCCAAGGTCTCTTATCACACATTCGGCATTAAGTAGACTGCCGTTTATGTAGTAGTCCATGGGTACAGAGTTTTTACCAAAAGGGATGACAATGCACTTTTTGGCATTGAGCTTGAGGCCATGCCTCTGACACCAGGCATCTGTTTCAGTGAGGCCCTTCTATAGGAAGTCCACATCATTTGGGGACTCAGCTATGGCTCCTAGTTTGCAGTCATCTGTGAACTTCATTAGCCAGAGGCCTTCTGTGTTAGCTTGTACTTCAGAGAAGTAGATACCAAACAAGAGATGTCCTAGGATTTGAACCCTGTGCTACTCCACTTGTCACTGGTTTGAAGTCAGATTTGGAGTCTGCTACTTTTACAGTGTGGTTTCTGTCAGTGAGCCAGTTGGCAACCCATCTTGTGACATAGGGATTTATAACTAGTTTAGTGAGTTTAGCTATAATTACAGAATGAGGGATGGTGTTGAAAGCCTTGGCGAGGTCAGGATAGGATGTGTGAACCACCTTACCCTCGTCTATGGCTTTGGTGACTGCCTCAAATAAGTCAATCAGGTTCACAAGGCATGATCTGCCTTTCACAAACTCAAACTGGGTGGGGTACAGAGATTGGAGGTTGCCAATGTCTTTGTTTATGAGTTCCATGATGATAGGTTCTATGGCCTTGCAGACCAGGCTCATCAGACTAATAGGGCAATAGTACCCATGATCAGTGGTGGCTCCCCCTTTGTGGAGTGGGATAACTGTTGCTGTGCACCATTCAGTGGGCACAATGCCTGATGTGAGACTATGATTGAACATGGTAATTAGATGGGGAGCCAATTCATTCTGAAGTTTATGTAAAACGCAGCCTGGGATGTTGTCCGGTCCCATGGATGCTGTGATTTTGGTATTAGAGAGTGCAGCTTTTACCTGCATAGATGTGATTACAGGGTCTATGCATTCTTCCTGTATAGATAAGGGCCCTATAGGAGGTGAGAAGGGGGAAAAGTTAGCACTGAACTATCTGCCAGGATGTTGGCAATATCAGTTGGTTCTATAATTTTCATGCTGTTGTGCTGTAACTCAGAGCAGATCTGGGTGTTGCCATTGGGATCCTTGACATAGCTATAGAATGCTTTGTGGTTGCCCTGAGAATCAGTGGCAATTTTGTTTTCATAGCTAGCTTTGGAGAATCTTATAAGGGATCTCAGCTTCTTACTGAGGCTGACCAGGGAGCTCCTCCACTCATGGGATTTTACTCTCTTTTGCAACAGTTTCTTCCTTCTGTTGTAGAGTTTATTTATGGCAGGGGACCACCAGATTGGCTTCCTTTTTTGGAAGATAGAATCTTGGCACTGTTTGGGATAGCATGATCCATGCACTCATGTAAGTGCTTATAGAGTGCATTTGTGTAGGATTCAGCAGTCGTAACTGTATTGTCCATCTGCATGGGTGTCATGAAGTTCACCACTTCTGTCTTAAGAAGCATGAAGTTGGCTTTGGAGAAATTTTTTACCATGGTTTCCTTAATGGTGGGTGAGGGTGGCATGTGGATATCTAAGGTGATTAGCTTATGGTCGGATCTGACCAACGAGGAGTTGGCTTCAGTTGTGGAACACTGGTCACTCATGTTGGTAATGACTAGGTCTAGGATATTGTTGTCCCTGGTGGCAGTGTGGATAAGTTGATCCAGGTCATTGGAATTTATGAATTCCAGAAAGCGTTGAGTGAAGGATTTGGTACATGAGTAGTTTTCCCAGTTAATGGTGGGGTAGTTGAAATCACACATTATTAGGGTGTTTGGTTGAACCCTAATATTTTCCAGTATACCAAGAAAAGAGGAGTGGGAATCCTGGGGCATGGTGAGGGATCTGCAGCAAGTTACAATTTGGATTGCAGTTTTGCCCAGAGTTAGTTGCACTTGGATAACCTCAGATTCATTATGCTACACAACTAGCCTGGAGGTGTGGATATCCTTAATGAATAAGGTGTTCTGGTCTAGGTTAGATAGCCGAAAAGTGTGGTATGAGTTATAGCCTGTTAATGCAAGGGTGCTCTTTAGAGCCTTGAACCAGGACTTAGTCACTGCACAGATATCAATGTTCTCCATTTTAAGGAGTGCCTCAAGTGAGTGCATTTTGAGATTTAGACTTCCAGCATTGAATAGCATTACCCTCAGTTTTTGCTTGCCTGTTCCTGTTCCTGTTACGGTGGTGAAGTTGTCATTTGAACCTTACCTAAAAAAGGCACTATACGGGTGGCAAGACCCTTAGCTAGTATCTGGAATCCCAGGGCCAACAGGTGCAGGCCATCTCTGGCAAAGCATCATAGTCTGTCGACCATGTCATTCCAGGCAGTCAGATATTGGATCCCCTTAAAATGACACCAGAAGCTTAGCCAATTGTTGAAGTCAATCATTTTGTCCTTGTACTGCGATATCATTTTGGGCAATGGCAGGATGCTACTCAGGGCTAGGGTCATACCTGCCTGGGATACAAAATTGGAGAGCTCTTCCATGTCTCTTTTCATGTAGTCCAGGGAGGTACATCTCAGGTTGTTCAAACCAACATGAACAATGACAGAGTCATATTTGCACTTGTTGTGGAGTGACCTGAGTGCATGGGTTATGCAGCGGATCCTGGCACTAGACAGGCAGCTGACAGTAACCTTCTCCTTGTTTAGCCTGGTGAGTGGGACATCAGTGTGCCTGATTATAGTCACCTATGACTAGTGTGTTGCATACATTGTTTTGCCTTATGGGCTATGGTTTATTGGCAAACTGAGTCTGTGGGCTATGTGTCATTTGAGTTGTGTTGGGAGGTGGAGGTTGCTTGTGTTTCTGCTTTGGAGGTCTCTGTTGCTTGAGCAGTTTGTTATTGAGAGCCTCTGTGAATGTTTTTGTGTTTCTATGTGTGGATTTTGGTGGTGTAGGTTTAGTGGGACTATGTGATGAGTGTGGTGTGGTAGAAGTGTTTACCTTCTCCTCTTGACTGTCAAGTTCACTCTTGGTTGGAGAGATCATTACCTTCAGTTTGGCTAAATAAGTGCATCTCTCACAGGTTGTAGTGTTGGGTGGTAGAAGGAGAGGGTTGTCTGTGCACATGATGCAATTGCTACATTGCCCACAAGATGCCCAGATTCATCAGATAGACAGGAGAGAACACTGGGAGCTGAACCTTGGACATGCCTGAATAAAAAACTACTTTCCTCTAGACAAGTGATGAAAGTGCGTATAAGAGCTGTTTTTCTTTAAGCAAGTGAGGAAAGTAAGTACAAAAACTGTTTTCCTCTAGGTAATGAAGAAGGTTGAGTGCTGTAGTAATTTGTAGCTTATTTAGTGCTAACAATATCTGAACAAGTGCTGAGCACGAATAAGCAAATTCAAGTGCTAAAACTAAGAATCTGTACCTGGATCTTGTGGTAGATAGGCTACCTATTGCTTACCACTCCCACTGATAAGCTAGAATGCTTCCCTCCAACACAGAAAGGCATGTATCATTTATACTGTATGAGGGAAGCTATAGAATATGTTAAGTTGATTTACTTGCCTTTGGCATTCTTGCAAGAATCTATAAGTGATGCAGAGTGTGATCTATAAGTGTGGGAGGTGCAGGGTGCATGGGCACTTTCTGCCTCACAAAAAAACCTTGGGGTACTTGTGCCAGTGATGTTTGTGCAAAGTACACTATTATTTGAGTACACATATTTTTAAACATCTTTATTAAATTTTTGCATTTTAAGAGATGACACAAGAACACATACACTGAAAAGAAAATAAATTGTAGTAATAGTTTCCATTATTTTCATGAAGTATACATTTTGTTTTTAACAATTTTCATTAACTCCAACATTATATAGAATGCTCATTTCCTGCCTTCCCTTAAACCTCGGTCATCCTCCTGAAAATCATTCTGTATGTATTGGTTCCACTATTTCCATACATTTCTATGTACATCTTCCCTTTTCTTAATGATCCTACCTCCATTTCTTTTATCTCCAGTAATATTATTTAATACTCCACTTACAGCTGGCTTCAATTTTGATTTCCATTTTCTAGTAATTTCCAATAGAATTGACTTAGTAAGTAAGGTCTTACTGTGTCTAGGCAATTCAGATTTTATAACCCAGCTCAAAAGAATCATTTCCTAGATCACAACTATTTGCTTCCTCAACATTTCTGAAAAAGTACCTTGTAGGGAATTTTTAAAATGTGCTTAGTCATTATATTTCTAAAACATGATCCCAATTCACTCTTTCTTTTCCATCACACCTCCAATTTACTATCTTCAACTGTATACATTTTGATCCTTTATGTACTCAGGTCTGTGGGGATTTGTAATACACTAATGTAGAAAAAAAATACATTTTAATCCAATATAGAAGGGCCAGCCTGTTTTTTTGTTTCTCTGCAAAAGATGACTAAAATCACAGTAGTTCAAGGAAAATTACTCATAGTGACAGATGTCCTTCTGCAGTTTCTTAGTACTTATGGGAACAAAATTGTACGTCTTGTAATGTAGCATATTTTGTTACTTATGTCACCTTTTGTAGAAAGAATGAGGGATGTAGTTGTACTTCATTATTGCTTACTTTTTCTTCAAGATGTAGAAAACTTGGAGTAGGAATATTAAAGGAAGGGGTGTGGTGTGTGGCTTCAGTCATATGAAAACACTGCTCCATCAATTGTCGAGTTAGTGATGGTCGACCATTTTCTCTGGCCATTATCCCCAAAACTTGAAGATGGGTTTTCCATAGATTCATAGATTGTTACTAGGTTAATGACTCAGGGGGCATTTCTAAGCCTAGCCAAGTTTTCCCTATACAGTCATGATGTCCAAGGAAATCCTCCCTCAGCAGAACAAATTATTTGCTTGGGTGAAAGCAATGTTGTAGCTGAGGATATATGATATACTCTACCACTGATAGACAGCTTAATGAACATTATAAGATGGAGTCAGTAAGGCGGTATTTGGAGGTAAAACCTGGCAAGAAAAGCTATACAGAGACAATAATATAGAACTCATAAAATAAAATTGGACTCAATAATGTTTGATTAAATTAAAATGCTAAAATGTTATCAATTGAGACACACAGGAAAAAAGTGCAGCGTGATCCATATACTAGTTTGTATAGGCAAAACAGTCTATGTAACCCAGATATTCTTTGTCTGCTCCCCTTACTTCTCACATTAACATACCCTAGTGCTCCAATCCATTGCCATGTCTTCTAGCCTCTCCTTTCATCAGTGAACTTTCCTGATCAGAGCTTGGGCAAGTGTGGAATCTAAGAGCATCCAGAGGGGACTGTAGGTTGTGCTGCAAACTTTAGCAGAGGTATTTTATGATCTTCCCCTGTTACCACCTTCACATTGATCATCAGTGTGTCTATGAAGCAGGTGTGCAAAGGGGGCATGCTGGCATATCATCCCATCTTCACAGTAGTTCATCCAAGGTCCACCACCTTATCCCCACTTTAGACCATGACCCCCTTACATACCTGGCTTCCACCAAGGATTGTATGTAGGGAGTGCCTGTGTATCTACCCTCCCCCTTGAAGTGGACACTCCCATCTGTCTATATTACTATGTCAGTTGCCGGAGTAACTAAGTGAACATGGATTGACTGAGCTGTATTCCGGGCATTATATTTCTATGGCATCAGAGCAACATTTGCTTATACCAAAATTGCAGAATTAAAAAATTTGGACAAAGGCCCAAAAATAGGGACATTTTTTAAATATTGCTCTTACAAATGAGGAAAGTTGATAGAATAACAGGTTTTGCATTAGCATGAATTTTCTGAAGGATATAAAGTCTGAAAATCAAATGTCTGCCATTATTTTCTGACTTCAGTCCTCAATGATTTACCAGTGATTTGCCAAAAAAACTACAATTTTTTGAGAAAAAAATATGAAAATATGAGTAAAAAATGTGGGCATTTTGTGAAAATCTGGACAATTGAGAGCTATGTATATGGGTGAAGCATAGGCAAATACAGGCCTTTCCTTGACTCATGATGCATTGTAATTCTTGTAAGTTAAGGCTTTTTTCCCAACTGCTTAAAAAATTTGTAGACAAAACTATGAGAATTATATATTTTCACAGTGATAAAAAAGGGTACCCTGTAGATGGGTTAAAACTCCAAACTGAACTAGGTATAGTGAAACCGTGTATACGAGGAGTCCTTAACAGGTAATACTAGATCAAAATTTACTACAGTTTTTAGATCTGTGATAAAATGTTTATAACACCTCAAGGGACGTGAAGAAGTAGCTACTGTGAATACCTCTAAATTAAAAGTGAACCCGAAGAAAGGACACACCCACACAGAGAGCAAAGAAACTATAAATGAAGACACACCCTTTTCAGTGTATGATCTTCAGGAAGCTGCAGGAGTGCCTGGCTCTAATACCACTACACCTGCATCACTAGGAGAAGTGACAAGTCACATCACATCCAGGTGGAGTTCACAATCCCTAAAGAAGTCAGTGATTTTATGATTCCGGTCTTAGGGAATCTAAAAACAATGTTTAGGATATGAAAAATGCTTCCTTGGCAGTAAGTATTGCATACATACACATTGAAAGGGCTAACAATCTGATCTATAGAGTAGTTAAATGGGATGAAATATTAGACAACTGCTGGTACCCCAGATATTTAGGCACAATGTTTTGAAACTGGCCAACAGTCATGTCTTGGGGAACACTGTACTTTTTGCCCAGACTGACAAAAAAAAAAAAAAACAGCATCTAAAAAGGGGAGTGTTCCAGTATCCTGTAATGTCTGTGTCCACGAAAAAGGTACTGTTCAAGAGAATAGCATTCCATGTAGTTAAATCTATGAAGGAATAACAATGCATGCTGGTAGTAGTAACAGTAAATTATGCAGCCTACTACCCAGATTTTGTACCCCTCTACCAATTGACAATGAAAGCCATTGCTAAAGAAATCTTGATCATAAAGGAGTCACATCATCTCAGTCAGCTTAAAACATCTGTCTGCAACTGTCTACAATAATAGACAAGCTGGTAAAATACTTTAACAAATCCTTAAAAATATGTTAGAGCATGCCATAGACAAACATGACATTAATTGGAGGATTCCCTGTTGTGAAAGTTTGCCATTAAAGTATCACAGTTATCTACAGGATTTAACTCTTTTGAACTCTTATGTGGAAAGTGCCCTTGAATTATTCTAGAAATGGCTAAAGAATCAATGGCACCTAATGCCACTTCTTTTAGAAGGATGCTTAAACATGCCTTTGGAAAGCAGAAGAGGATGGCAGCCGTATTTCCATTTGTAAGATGGCATATTAAGGCATGCCAACCTGGCGCCAAAATGACATTATGACTGCATTGCAAGAGTAAAAATGTTCATGTCAGGAGACAACATTGCCAGTTTTGGTAGCAACCACAGTAAACAATCACCTGTGCTGACAAAGTGCCTTTATAGAGCAAAAACAGTTTACTGAAAAGGTAGGAGATGACAGGTACAAAATAATATAGTCCAGTAAATGTAAATCTGACTAAATCAATCATGTTATTGCTCCTAGACCCCAAATAGCGCAAAATGTACAGCCAGTCTTGCCATGGTGGCTTATCATTCTTAAATGGTAAACTTCAAATGTTTATATACTATAGTTGATAGAAGCTCAATTAATCAATCAAACAATTGACTTAATAAATATCTTCTAGAGTGCCAGGCTGAAAAACATAATCCCTAATATTGTTACACCTCCAGGAAAAAAAAGTAAATGTCAAACCTCATAGAACTCCAGGGGTTTCAAAATAAACTATTAGACAGAGACTAAAACAATATTAACTAACTTGATGTTTAAAAGCCTTAGCTGCTAAAGGTTTTAATGTAATTTTATCAAAACCTAATGTATTTGTTTCTGGAGTAACTAAGGATCCACCTGAATGAAATCTCTATCTCCTCTGTACGATTCTTAACGCTCCTAATCTACTATCAACCTTGGACCAATTCTAGAACTTTAAACTTAAAATGATGTCCAAACGCTTCATCCATAACATGTTTCGCTATAGCGTTAGTGGCATCTTCTTTATTAATAGTATATATGAATTTCTCTATGCTAGCAATCTCTTTTGAGATCTTACAAATATAATTGAAACATTAAGAGTCAAGTGGAAAAAGGATCTGAAAATATGTATGTATCTATATATACACACACACACACACACACACACACACACACACACACACATATATATATATATATATATATATATATATATATATATATATTTATAGATATAAAACCTTAAATGTTATACTATGCTTTCATTTTATTTTAGCTGCCCCAGGTTTTTTTAAGCAGATTATATGCTAGACTTATACTTCTGAGATGTCAGAGCTAGCCACTCAGTGGTGTAAAAGTTGGATCAAGGTGATTTGGCCATTTTGACTAATGTTGCTCAAAATGGGTTTGGGTAGTTACCAGTGATAAGTAGTTTGAGGATCTGACCTACCTTGAACTACGCCAGGGACCTATGCTAGTGGTGGAGGAAGTGTGTGTCCCCCTATTGGCCAGTGTTTGCCTGATATAAAGCTCAGCAGCTCTGAGTCAATAAGCTACTGACTGGAAGGTGCTGAGTTGCTTAGCTAGTTTTACCAGGGACAGCTCTGTTGAGCGAAAGATGGACATAAAATCAATGTAAATGCCAAACATAAACTGAATGAATTGCTGAGCTAAGTGTAGATTCCTTGATAGGACACAGTTTGGAAGTGGATGGCATGATAGTAAGAAGGAGGCTGGACATCCTATGTATCCAGGAGACAAGATGGAAGGGTAATGCAGCAATGTCAGTAGGCTTGGGATCAAGAGTCTACTTCTTAAGAGAAAGACAGGCTAGAAATGGGGTGTTAATTGTGGTGAGAGAGAGGCTTCAGAAGACAGTGATGGATGTCATCAGAATTAGAGAAAGACTGATGCCAATCAGACTCAAACATTAGGATAGGACACAATTCATAATCTGAGCATGTGCCCCATAACAGGGTTATGATAATGAGGAATAAAGTGATTCAGACAACAATTGCAGGGCATACTAGATAAAGCAGAACAAAATGAACTGGTGTTGAAAATGGGTCACCTGAATCCACATGTTGGGACAGACAGAACAGGATATGAGGACAGCCTGAGTCTACATGGGCAGGGCAATGAATAAAGAAACAGAGGCCATTCTAGACTTCTGTCCTGAAAATGGCATTACGGTGTCCAACACAATGATCAGCAAGAGAGAGACAGTCACAAGATCATATATGAGAGTGGCCATCATGCCACTCAGGTAGACTTTCTCTGAGTAAAGAAAGAGTACAGGGGTCAAATCAGTGATTGCAAAATCATCCCCATTGAAAGAGGCTGAACAACATCATAAACCATTGGTTGCCACAATCAGCTGCAAGCAGTGGTCAGAGAAGGCTCTAAGGATAACAGAGACTAGGTTAAACACCTAGAACTTGACTGGAAAGAAAGCACAGGAGTTCAAGGAATTTCTCAGAGGTCTAGCACCTCAGGAAGAAGAAAAAATAGGTGGAGTTGAAGAAGCATGGCAGTAACTCAAAACAGGATGTGTGAAGTCTATAGATCAGATATGCAGCTGAGCCAGATATAGAAGTAGTGTACATACGGAAAGCTGGTGGTAGAATGTAGAAGGCCAGGAAGTCATCAAAAGAAAGAAACAGGGCAGGAAAAAGTGGGGGGTAGAAAAGACAGACCAGGCTTGGCTGACAAAGAGGCTAAGAGAGGAGTTGCAGTAGCAAAGAACAAGGCATCAGAGGCACTCTAGCAGCTTCTGGAAAGTGACTCAGTAAATGGCACAAAGAAACTGTATCAGGTTGCAAGGCAAAGAGAAAAAGATAAAGAAGGCAGCCAGACACCCTTCATAAGGGATGCCAGCAACAACCTGCAAACCAGTCCATGGGACATCAAAGGCAGATGGAAAGAGTACTTCCAGCAGCTTATGAATGAAGAAAACCCAGCAGAAGCTGTACTGCCCAAGACACAGCCTGCAATGAAAGAACAGGAGGAACACACTCTAGAAAATGTAAGAAAAGCAGTGAGGAAAATGAAGTCCGAGAAAGCAGCATGCTCAGATGATGTCACAGCAGATGTGATAAAAATGATGGTGCTCATAGCAATATGGAGGCAAAAGCATGAAAAGCATATCCCAGATGCCTATAGAATAGCTATACTAGTGCCAATGTACAAGTACACAAATGTGGACAGTATAGTGGTATCAGACTTCTGTCACACTGCATGAAAATCCTGGAAAAGGTGATTGACAAATGAATACAAAGAGCAGTAGAAAGTATGATGGGAGATGAGCAGTTTGGATTCAGATTAGGACCCAGCACAACTGACCCAATGTTTGCAGTGAGGCAGATGGTTGAGAAGATGCTAGAGATGAGTAATGACTGCAATTGGGCATTCAAAGACTTGGAGAAAGCATATTGGACAGCCTTGTGATTGGTCGAAATCCCAGAAACACTGGTAGAAGTGGTGCAGACTGTGTACAAATACCCAATGACTCAAGTTTGAACACTGTTTGGATTCACAGAGGGGTTCTCAGTGGGGAGTGAGTGTGCATTAGGGTTCAACTCTGATCCTATTGAAGTTCGTACTGGTGATGGGCTACATTAGCAAATAGGTTGGAGGGATCAAGTCAACAAAGTTGCTGTATACAGATGAAATGGCATTACAAGTAGACTCTGAGCAAGAACGTTAGCAAAGGATATAGGAATACAATGCAAAACTGAGTAAGCCAGACTTAAAAACTGTAAGGCAAAGATTGCAATCTGGCATTCTAAACATATCGTAATAATTGCTATCTTCAATAAACTTAAAACAAGCATATATCTCACGGACATTTTAAGATGACTGTACCTGCCACCTGCCTGCCTGGAAACAAATCTATGGAGAGCTCAACTTGTTTGAAAGGATTGAGGGTAAAATGGTATGATCATTGTTCATACTGGAGTGAACTATCTAAAAAGGTCCTTCCTCATAGAAATGCATAAGGATATGGCAAGATTACTTAACATTTTAGCAAGCATGGGGAAAACATATCTGCGTAGTGAAATCCTTCCATCCCCTGATATGGCACCTAACTGTAATGACATTTTGGCATTCAATCAGTGACTAAGGATATGGTGTTTTAGACAAATGATTCAGTGTATCTCAAACTGGAGTGTGGAGCATAATTAGCTGGAGTGTTTTGGTTATGATAGACTTTACCTGTCTCTTCAGGAAATAAAATTATTAAAGAGAAATTTTTTATCCCCACTGAGTCTTTGTAAACTTCTTTAAATTCAAAAACAAAGAGAAATGAAGAAAAAAAAATACACAGGAAAAAATAAAAACTGAGGTGAAAGTGACTTTGCTAACTGTTCAAAATCTAAATGTCTCAAAAATAAAATGGATGATGTAGAAGCTTTCCTCTTTTGGAGTTTTTTAATATCTATATATTTACTGAAAACATGTTTGAGAAAGCAAACATCACTCGTCACATATTCCAGGGGGCATTTCTTTCATTGGTGCAGATATGTCACAATTTTTATAAAAGAACACCTAAAATCAGAAGTCAGGCAAATATCTCAGAACTAGATTCTACTTAAACAATAATTAATATCAATGGTATTGAATATAGTACCATACATAGTCTATGCTACCTACAGAACAAGGTTTTCTCAGTAAACTCCAAGATGTAAAAATCAACAGGAATACACTTCGTACAGTAGATTTGAACTATCTATACAATGACAGGTTAAACTACTCAACATCAAACATATAATATTATGCCCAAATATTAACTGAGTAAATGAATCACAATAGTTTGGAGCAAACAGTAAAAAAGTCAACTAAGGATGACAAATATTTTAAGCATCGGACTAAAAAAACTAGGACCTAACTGATCCTCATTTGCAGTTATATACTCTATAATTAATATAAACAATGCTAAAACATTATTAACCTAAAAACCAAAAAAGTACACACCCAGCCTAAAGGACGTAGAACCAGCAATAAAACTCCAAAAAAAGCACAAATGATTTGCATAAGCTCCCGGTTCCTACGTGGCAATGCAGTCCATATAAACGGTTGTAACACAGTCACTGGAGACGAAAAAACTCTTTTCAGAGATAAAAACCTTTTATTCAACAAATAGTGAGCGCTTTCGCCAGGAGGCTTCTTCAGACTAATACAAATAACACTTACTTAGCATTTAAATAGTCAAGCTTGTATTTTCATTGATTCATTGTTTAAATCATACTATGTCATAATTAATGCCGTCAGAAAGCCTTTCTTAAGCTACTTGCTAAAATGCTTAAAAGACATGACTAAGAAATAATTAATAAATGCAATAAAAATGTATGCAATAGATACACATATAAAAACAATGCATATAGACAAGGCTTATAAAAGACATATCTATAAAAAACATGTTTAAAACTAGTATTAAGGGTGTGAGTTATTAAATTCATATACACACACACTAGGACCATGGACCAACAAATGACAGTAATGTTTACCTTCTCAATCTCCTATTTCTTAAAATAGGTCTAATAGGTGTCTTGTCATTTAATCCAGGTGCTTGGTCAGCTTTGCACCTGATGATCCATTTTAACTCACATTCTAAAGTATAATTAATTATATCACCTCCTCTAGGGTTTGCAAAATCTTCTGTATTACACAGAACCTAAACTTATCGTGGGGCCCTGGTTCTTACTATGTTTCGCTAGTGCATTAAAATCTGAACCAATTCTAATGTGGTATGCATGTTCTCTAACACGTTCCTTAGTGACCTATTGGTTTTCCTATATAAAATGCGGGACATGCTTCACACCTAGCTAAATAGACCACATCTTTACTACTACAATCAGTGTTAGTTTTAAACTCAAATATTTGTTGTGTGACTGGATGAACAAAAGTAGTATCGTCATTGATATATACACAATAATTACATTTCCCACAGCATAGTGTGTTTCGATTATCTTTCTTCATTCCTACCTTTTGCTTAGTATCTTTGGGTTTGCATAGCAATCGCTTAAGATTGGGTTTATTTTGTAAAATACCTTAGGTTTAGGGCCTACAACATGCTTAATATCCTCGTCTAGCATTAATATGTCCCAGTTGCTAGCCATGATGCCTCTTAACTGTGCTGCATCCTTGGTATAGAACATAGGTGCCCTAACTTCTCGTGTGGTTTCTATTAAGTCGGTACTCGATACTACAGATTTTTCTGAATAATAGGGTTTGGCTGTAGTATTCCTAAGGTCATTAACTTCTAAAATCCTTTTCTCCACCATCTCTGTATCATACCCTCTTTTACTAAATTTATCTCGAAGGCCATCCAATTCATTTAGATATCCATCATGAGACGGATTAAGTCTGGAGGCTCTCATTATTTGTCCTTTTACTACGTTATCAAATATATGATTGGGGTGCATACTGCTCCTATGCAGGAGTGTGTTTCTGTGGCACAATTTCCTATGGACGGAGGTGTTGAGCATCCCATTGCTCAATCTATTGATACCTATATCTAAAAATGAAATGTTGTCTTTCGAGTAATTTAAAGTAAATTTAAGGAAACTAGTGGAACTATTCATATAATCCACTAGTTCTAGGAGTGAGGTTACATCACCAAGCCACACAAGAAAAAGGTCATCCACAAATCTTCTGTATAGACCCACATATCTCCTAAATAGATCACAGGCAATAAGTGACCTTTCTTCCCAGCAAGCCATCACCAGGTTGGCGTAGCTATTGGCACATGAAGTGCCCATAGCTACGCCATCCTTCTGTATGAATACTTCACTGCCAAACATAAAGATGTTATTCATGAGAATAGTCTCTAGAAAAAGAGATATCAAATCAATTTTCTCATCTGAAAACTCTGAGTGTTTCTTCATATACTCTTGTACAAAACTAATACCCAGTTCATTCGGGATAACAGTAAACAGGCTAACTACATCCAAGGTGACTAGCAAATAAGGGGTAATATCATCTTGGTTACTCATATAGCTATATAAGTCAATTAGAAACTGTTTGCTGTCTCTCAAGATGTAAATGTTGGCATCAACCAAAGGTCTTAAGTGATACTCAGTAAAAATTGAAAGGGGTTCGGTAATCCAACCTTGGCCCGCCACAATTGGTCTCATGGGTGGTCTAACCTGTGACTTATGGACCTTGGGCAGGCCTTGTATCAAAGGAATCAAAGGATTCTTAACCTTTAAATATTCATATAACTCCTTTGTAACCAATGAGGACATGAGTAAGTCATCCAGCATAAATAAAGTTCTGAATACTTTTTCAGAAACTATAGTACTATTTATCCTGTCATAATATTTAGTGTCATTTAATAATTCTAACATAGTCTTGGTATATTCTTCTGTGTCCATAAGGACAATAGGACCACCCTTATCCGCTTGGGTCTAATAGTTAGAGTGTGGTCCTCACTAAGATCCTTTAATGCCTGTCTCTGTGCAAATGTAAGATTATTCTTAAATCTAACATTCTTATTATGTTGGAAATAATTATGTATTTCATTCTCCAATTTCCTAGAAAAAACATCCAAAGTAGGATGTAGCTGAGGATATATGTACTATTGGCACGAAAACTATGTCCATTTACATCTTCATTGATGTTTAGGTTCCCAAAATCCAGTTTTAATTGCACATTTCTCACGAAAATTCTTGCATCTATGACTGTATCAGCAACATTACTTCTCCTAGTAGGGATAAAGCTAAGTCCCTTATTCAGGACCTGTATCTCATGAGCGGTGAGGTTCCTACTGGATAGATTAACTATTAACGATTCATCTTCCCCCACATTTTCTTTAATGTGGGGCCCTGGTACTCCTCGTAGGAGCTTTTTCTTTTTTGTCGCCCCTGCTCAGCGGCGTTTCCTCCCATTGCGCTGATCTTGTGCTATGGGGAAAGGGGTATAAGCAGCCCTATCTGCTACTGGCTTGGCTTGTAAGCCATTCATATTAACACTAGATTTGGGCCTTACTATCGGTTCTACAGCGTTAAAATTATCAACGTTTGTGGATTCCGTTGCTAGCACAGTCCGACTAACATCCACTTGATGGTTACTAATAACGTCCGAAACCTCAACATTGCTGTCAACAATAACATTATTCACATTATCAGACCTTGCCATCATTACTACATTCTCATTATTGGTGGTAGAGCTGTCCATTCCGCTCATGCTATCAACTGGCATATTAACATGTGAGAGACCAGATACAGTTGCACTAGAACATGGACTACCATGAGTGTTACTAGCGGAATTACTTGAAATCACATTTAGATTATTCCGTGACACATTACTTACATACATTTTGTTTGTATTGTTAACGGAAGCCACATTTGTGCTATTCCGTGTTACATTACTAGCATTCTGACTACTCAAATGCTGTCTAGGCCAAGTAAATACATTAGAATTTTTAAAATCCCGAGTGTCTCTTAGTATTTTACTTTTCTTCTGTTCAAACATTCGTCTCTCTATCAATGAGACGTTATCAATAACATTTTCTATCTTAACATCTGTATTGGGACCAGGAAAAGTCATTTTAATATATTCATACTTCTCATTGACCTTAAGCCTTAGCTCAGTTTCTTCCGGTAAATAAAAGTCAATAAGAAGTTTCATGTAACTGAAACTAAGGTTAATGTTAAGTTGCTGCCATTTATATAACAAGTCAGGAATGCTATTACCTGACGTAGGCATCTTTAATACTCGTAATCCACGAGGTATGATTCTTTTAGCTAGGCATGCTTCGAAATATTGTCTTTGTATTTGTAGTTTCTTCAACCTAAGGAGGTCATTCTCCAACATATCCAAATTCTCAACTAGTTTCAGGGCATTGCCTTCAGGTACAACGTCGTCGTTCGACTCAACGTTCGGCTCATAATCCAGGAGTAGGTTGTCCCCACCAGTCACACAAGCATGGAAGCGATCATTCCTTAAAGGTACAGGATTGTACGGCAATTCAATAATAACATTCGCGTTGGGACTCGCAGCCATTCCCTTAGCTTGATGTGTGAAGTACAAATAGCAGAAAAAAACCAAAAAAGTACACACCCAGCCTAAGAGACGTAGAACCAGCAATAAAACTCCAAGAAAAGCACAAATGATTTGCATAAGCTCCCGGTTCCTACGTGGCAATGCAGTCCATATAAACGGTTGTAACACAGTCACTGAGGACGACAAAACTCTTTTCAGAGATAAAAACCTTTTATTCAACAAATAGTGAGCGCTTTCGCCAGGAGGCTTCTTCAGACTAATACAAATAACACTTACTTAGCATTTAAATAGTCAAGCTTGTATTTTCATTGATTCATTGTTTAAATCATACTATGTCATAATTAATGCCGTCAGAAAGCCTTTCCCGCATTTTATATAGGAAAAACCAATAGGTCACTAAGGGAACGTGTTAGAGAACATGCATACCACATTAGAATTGGTTCAGATTTTAATGCACTAGCGAAACATAGTAAGAACCAGGGCCCCACGCATAAGTTTAGGTTCTGTGTAATACAGAAGATTTTTGCAAACCCTAGAGGAGGTGATATAATTAATTATACTTTAGAATGTGAGTTAAAATGGATCATCAGGTGCAAAGCTGACCAAGCACCTGGATTAAATGACAAGACACCTATTAGACCTATTTTAAGAAATAGGAGATTGAGAAGGTAAACATTACTGTCATTTGTTGGTCCATGGTCCTAGTGTGTGTGTATATGAATTTAATAACTCACACCCTTAATACTAGTTTTAAACATGTTTTTTATAGATATGTCTTTTTATAAGCCTTGTCTATATGCATTGTTTTTATATGTGTATCTATTGCATACATTTTTATTGCATTTATTAATTATTTCTTAGTCATGTCTTTTAAGCATTTTAGCAAGTAGCTTAAGAAAGGCTTTCTGACGGCATTAATTATGACATAGTATGATTTAAACAATGAATCAATGAAAATACAAGCTTGACTATTTAAATGCTAAGTAAGTGTTATTTGTATTAGTCTGAAGAAGCCTCCTGGCGAAAGCGCTCACTATTTGTTGAATAAAAGGTTTTTATCTCTGAAAAGAGTTTTTTCGTCTCCAGTGACTGTGTTACAACCGTTTATATGGACTGCATTGCCACGTAGGAACCGGGAGCTTATGCAAATCATTTGTGCTTTTTTTGGAGTTTTATTGCTGGTTCTACGTCCTTTAGGCTGGGTGTGTACTTTTTTGGTTTTTATTCGTTATTTGTACTTCACACATCAAGCTAAGGGAATGGCTGTGAGTCCCAACGCAAATGTTATTATTGAATTGCCGTACAATCCTGTACCTTTAAGGAATGACCGCTTCCAAGCTTGTGTGACTGGTGGAGACAACCCACTCCTGGACTATGAGCCGAACGTTGAGTCGAACGACGACGTTGTACCTGAAGGCAATGCCCTGAAACTCGCTGAGAGTTTGGATATGTTGGAGAATGACCTCCTTAGGTTGAAGAAACTACAAATACAAAGACAATATTTCGAAGCATGCCTAGCTAAAAGAATCATACCTCGGGGATTACGAGTATTAAAGATGCCTACGTCAGGTAATAGCATTCCTGACTTGTTATATAAATGGCAGCAACTTAACATTAACCTTAGTTTCAGTTACATGAAACTTCTTATTGACTTTTATTTACCGGAAGAAACTGAGCTAAGGCTTAAGGTCAATGAGAAATATGAATATATTAAGATGACTTTTCCTGGTCCCAATACAGACGTTAAGATAGAAAATGTCATTGACAACGTCTCACTGATAGAGAGACGAATGCTTGAACAGAAAAAAAGTAAAATACTGAGAGACACCCGGGACTTTAAAAATTCTAATGTATTTACTTGGCCTAGACAGCATTTAAGTAGTCAGAATGCTAGTAATGTAACACGGAATAGCACAAATATGGTTTCCGTTAACAATACGAACAAAATGTATGTAAGTAATGTGTCACGGAATGATTTAAACGTGATTTCAAGCAATTCCGCTAGTAATACTCATGGTAGTCCACGCTCTAGTGCAACTGTATCTGGTCTCTCACATGTCAATACGCCAGTTGGTAGTATGAGCGGAACGAATAGCTCTACCACTAATAATGAGAATGTAGCAATGATGGCAAGGTCTGATAATGTGAATAATGGTATTGTTGACAGCAATGTTGAGGTTTCGAACGTTATTAGTAACCATCAAGTGGATGTTAGTCGGACTGTGCTAGCAACGGAATCCACAAAAGTTGATAATTTTAACGCTGTAGAACCGATAGTAAGGCCCAAATCTAGTGTTAATATGAATGGCTTACAAGCCAAGCTAGTAACAGATAGGGCTGCTTATACCCCTTTCCCCATAGCACAAGATCAGCGCAATGGGAGGAAACGCTCGTTGAGCAGGGGGCGACAAAAAAGAAAGGGCTCCTACGAGGAGTACCAGGGCCCCACATTAAAGAAAATGTGGGGGAAGATGAATCGTTAATAGTTAATCTATCCAGTAGGAACCTCACCGCTCATGAGATACAGGTCCTGAATAAGGGACTTAGCTTTATCCCTACTAGGAGAAGTAATGTTGCTGATACAGTCATAGATGCAAGAATTTTCGTGAGAAATGTGCAATTAAAACTGGATTTTGGGAACCTAAACATCAATGAAGATGTAAATGGACATAGTTTTCGTGCTAATAGTACATATATCCCTCAGCTACATCCTACTTTGGATGTTTTTTCTAGGAAATTGGAGAATGAAATACATAATTATTTCCAACATAATAAGAATGTTAGATTTAAGAATAATCTTACATTTGCACAGAGACAGGCATTAAAGGATCTTAGTGAGGACCACACTCTAACTATTAGACCTGCGGATAAGGGTGGTCCTATTGTCCTTATGGACACAGAAGAATATACCAAGACTATGTTAGAATTATTAAATGACACTAAATATTATGACAGGATAAATAGTACTATAGTTTCTGAAAAAGTATTCAGAACTTTATTTATGCTGGATGACTTACTCATGTCCTCATTGGTTACAAAGGAGTTATATGAATATTTAAAGGTTAAGAATCCTTTGATTCCTTTGATACAAGGCCTGCCCAAGGTCCATAAGTCACAGGTTAGACCACCCATGAGACCAATTGTGGCGGGCCAAGGTTGGATTACCGAACCCCTTTCAATTTTTACTGAGTATCACTTAAGACCTTTGGTTGATGCCAACATTTACATCTTGAGAGACAGCAAACAGTTTCTAATTGACTTATATAGCTATATGAGTAACCAAGATGATATTACCCCTTATTTGCTAGTCACCTTGGATGTAGTTAGCCTGTTTACTGTTATCCCGAATGAACTGGGTATTAGTTTTGTACAAGAGTATATGAAGAAACACTCAGAGTTTTCAGATGAGAAAATTGATTTGATATCTCTTTTTCTAGAGACTATTCTCATGAATAACATCTTTATGTTTGGCAGTGAAGTATTCATACAGAAGGATGGCGTAGCTATGGGCACTTCATGTGCCAATAGCTACGCCAACCTGGTGATGGCTTGCTGGGAAGAAAGGTCACTTATTGCCTGTGATCTATTTAGGAGATATGTGGGTCTATACAGAAGATTTGTGGATGACCTTTTTCTTGTGTGGCTTGGTGATGTAACTTCACTCCTAGAACTAGTGGATTATATGAATAGTTCCACTAGTTTCCTTAAATTTACTTTAAATTACTCGAAGGACAACATTTCATTTTTAGACATAGGTATCAATAGATTGAGCAATGGGATGCTCAACACCTCCGTCCATAGGAAATTGTGCCACAGAAACACACTCCTGCATAGGAGCAGTATGCACCCCAATCATATATTTGATAACGTAGTAAAAGGACAAATAATGAGAGCCTCCAGACTTAATCCGTCTCATGATGGATATCTAAATGAATTGGATGGCCTTCGAGATAAATTTAGTAAAAGAGGGTATGATACAGAGATGGTGGAGAAAAGGATTTTAGAAGTTAATGACCTTAGGAATACTACAGCCAAACCCTATTATTCAGAAAAATCTGTAGTATCGAGTACCGACTTAATAGAAACCACACGAGAAGTTAGGGCACCTATGTTCTATACCAAGGATGCAGCACAGTTAAGAGGCATCATGGCTAGCAACTGGGACATATTAATGCTAGACGAGGATATTAAGCATGTTGTAGGCCCTAAACCTAAGGTATTTTACAAAAATAAACCCAATCTTAAGCGATTGCTATGCAAACCCAAAGATACTAAGCAAAAGGTAGGAATGAAGAAAGATAATCGAAACACACTATGCTGTGGGAAATGTAATTATTGTGTATATATCAATGACGATACTACTTTTGTTCATCCAGTCACACAACAAATATTTGAGTTTAAAACTAACACTGATTGTAGTAGTAAAGATGTGGTCTATTTAGCTAGGTGTGAAGCATGTCCCGCATTTTATATAGGAAAAACCAATAGGTCACTAAGGGAACGTGTTAGAGAACATGCATACCACATTAGAATTGGTTCAGATTTTAATGCACTAGCGAAACATAGTAAGAACCAGGGCCCCACGCATAAGTTTAGGTTCTGTGTAATACAGAAGATTTTTGCAAACCCTAGAGGAGGTGATATAATTAATTATACTTTAGAATGTGAGTTAAAATGGATCATCAGGTGCAAAGCTGACCAAGCACCTGGATTAAATGACAAGACACCTATTAGACCTATTTTAAGAAATAGGAGATTGAGAAGGTAAACATTACTGTCATTTGTTGGTCCATGGTCCTAGTGTGTGTGTATATGAATTTAATAACTCACACCCTTAATACTAGTTTTAAACATGTTTTTTATAGATATGTCTTTTTATAAGCCTTGTCTATATGCATTGTTTTTATATGTGTATCTATTGCATACATTTTTATTGCATTTATTAATTATTTCTTAGTCATGTCTTTTAAGCATTTTAGCAAGTAGCTTAAGAAAGGCTTTCTGACGGCATTAATTATGACATAGTATGATTTAAACAATGAATCAATGAAAATACAAGCTTGACTATTTAAATGCTAAGTAAGTGTTATTTGTATTAGTCTGAAGAAGCCTCCTGGCGAAAGCGCTCACTATTTGTTGAATAAAAGGTTTTTATCTCTGAAAAGAGTTTTTTCGTCTCCAGTGACTGTGTTACAACCGTTTATATGGACTGCATTGCCACGTAGGAACCGGGAGCTTATGCAAATCATTATTAACCTAAAAGTGAAGTTAAACTCAATCATAATAAATCATCTTTCCAAAATGTTACCAGTGGAAACTGTGATGCAATGAATTACATATTTACAAAAATAGATTGGTTTGCCACCCTCATTAACCCAAATGAGTACTATGACAACATCTTCTGCATTAACGAGCACATAACCAGTAAGAAACAGACATACAGGTACATTAAAAATATTTATGGAATCACAAAATGTATAAAATAGCAAAATAAAGAAATGGCACTATATAACTTTCAGAACTATACCAGTCATAAAAACAAGTTGAGATTAAATAAAGTACAGAAACTGTTGTCTTTTCTTATCAAATGATTCAAATCTAATACCTCAATCTGGTCTCAATGGCTGAAAGCAATTATGAGGTCAAAAAATGAAATGGAAGAATTGTGAGTACAATATGTTACTTATAGGGGGGATAGAGAATGTGGCTGTAACAGTATTACCAATAAAAGATGATATGTGTAGCAGGCCACAAAACATGGAAAATATGAATGTAACTATATTACTAATGAAGAATGAATGGCTCAGCCAACCAACAAGGCAAAGCAAATGTACAGGAAGAAAAAAAGTGTAGACTTCACAATGAAAAAAAAAATGTGTCAGGATGCTAGACAAAGAAAGACAACCCATATAGATCTAAGGAACAAAAAGCATGATAACTGCTGCTACAAGTAAAATTAAAGCTGAAGTTCCAAATGACCAGAAGACATACCTTGTATTTTCCTTAAAAAAATCAAGAAAAATCTAGTTAACCTTATCGGCCATATTAAACAAAATATTACCGTATGGAAATGTCCTTGATCAATAGTCATAACTTGTAGTCATATCAGTTCACAAGGTGGAGGGCATACCAGACCAAGACAATTTTAGACCCATCAGCCTTACCAATATTCTGTGCAAAATCCTAGACAGAATCATAATGAATCTTACATAAACTAATACAGGGGAGTATACTTCTGTTATCTGTGGAACAGTAAGGGTCTGTTAATGGAAGATCTTGCATTTGCAGTCTTTGAAGAGGTAACCAGCAGACAAGATGAAGATCTGAGAGTAGATACAATGAATGTTGAACTTGCTACAGTCTTTGATATTGCTCCACATCAGGCAATGGTGGACAATGTACAGCCTTTAAAAGACAAATTATATATGTATTTCAATGAGAAAAACACTTGGTAAGCAACAGGATGCAACAAATCAAGATGGGCTGGTTACCTGCCTTTACCACTGAGTGCACGAGTGGTGTCCTACAGGTCTTTTCTGTACTGTGGCCACTTCCTGTTAGACTATTCTACTCAGGTGTAAAGGTAGGAAGTAGGTTAATGATTGCCAAAAAAGGCTGAAGACTACATACTGGGCAACATAATCATTTCAATGAAAGATGATGATTCCGTTCTTGAAGACTGTCTTAAAATATACACCTGTTCAGTAGTAACACGTTCACCTTTAATGCCAGTAAATGTAACATGATAAGATTTGGAGAAAATTACATATAAAATTTACTGATTAAAGCAGAAACAGACAAATCTTCCAAAATGATACCATCATTAAAGAGCTATGGACAATAGTAGACAACAGTTTAAACATTTAACAGTGTGTATATACCAACCTCAGGGAAGCATATTCTGTAGCCAATCTAATTATAAACGACATGACTAGTCACTGGAGGGAAAAGTACTGTACCATTTTATACCTTATTGATTATACCTATTATAAAATACAATGCTGAGTTTTATAGTCTTTTAACAACCTACCTAAAATAATTTAAAAAAGTACAATGTCTGCATGCTAGAAAAAACAAAGGGACTGGAAAACATGAATTATTCACAAAATCTTCAGGAGGATACTAAAAGGTGAAAGCTAAGTGATCTGTAAGGCAATGGTTGATTCAGTTATATTTGAAACTGTTTGGCTGGAAAGCTACTTTAGGGAAGCTAATACCAGGTCAGGGAACCTAATACTAGAAATTATTAACAATAACAACAGCAGATGTGAAAGACACATTGCACAATGCCATCTAAAATTACGGAAGAAGAAATTTCCCATTACAATCAGACATAGCTATGGCCTTCCTTCAAGACTAATTTTTATTTAGAAAATCTTTATTTAGATTTTCATAAAAGAACATCCACATATGGATCTATATTGTTGTCTTTCAGCTTTTCCCGGTTAGGGGTTGCCACAGCGGAACTCCGGTCGGCTAATGATTGACAGTAGATTTTCACGAATGCAGAGGTGCCAGCTCGATGTTCAATCTTCATTGAAGGCACGCCCATTTACACATGTCTTTCAAATGCCCACCATACCGTGGGGAGGACATGCAGACTCCAAACAGAAGGCACTCCCCGCACTCCAGCCGAGAATCGAACAGGAGAACCTCTGGCTGTGAAGCAACAATGCTACCGCTGCACCACCGCAGAAGTATATTACATTCTCGAAATCCATCTTCATCATATATGAATTCAGTGACAGCTAAACATGGAAATTTACTTCCATGAACCACAAAATCTTTCCCAGGGTAAACAAACACTTGATCAACACCACAACTTTGCTCTTTTCCTCACTGTAGTGCGATCTTGGCATTGGTATATATAGTTAGGTGGGTGGGGGGCAGAGCACCCCAGTTGGGTGGGTTTGATTTACTGTGGTGTTTGTTGCAGTGTGCTAGGGGGCAAGTGATTTTTTACCCTGGGAAAGATTTACATATTACATACATATAATAAAATGCACATATGATGGCTGGAATTGAGGAAAATGACCCTGCAGCCACATAAATTGCCTGTCTTACATAGGCTAGCTTATGCGACTGCAGGAAATATGAGTCAGATCCATGTTTGCCTCCAATCGAGAAGGCCTCACTATTTGCTAATTTACATGTTGCTGAACTGACCCCCATTGCCACCATTTCAAAAAGCACTTTGTGGTGGGAATTACCCTTTGCAATCCATGCAATACATTGACATGGGCACCCCCTCATACACTGTCACACATACACGCATGCAGGCACACACACACACACACACACACACACACACACACACACACACACACACACACACACACACACACACACACACACACACATTTCAATCCATTGATACACTTGTAGACATGTATGCATACTACCTCACACAACCATATACTCCCCCCTTACCTCTCAACTGAGCTAATTTTAACTGCAACATGGCCACTCCCACTAAACTGAGTGTGCAGTCCGGAGCATCGTATCCCTCAAGGCTAGTCATTCTAATTTATGCAGCTAAGTGATTCTCTGAATTCTTTGGCAGTTTAAATCCTTTACCACAGGCATTTCTCAGGGAGAACAAATGGCTAATTAGCATTAGTTGCTCCCATGGGATGCCTCATTATTTTACAGTATAACTGGCCAATCCGCCCACAGACATGATTCTTCCCAAAATGGAAAATCACAGTGATGGGCCTGTCTCTGTGGGGCTGGATTTTCATAGAAGGGTTTGTCACTTCCAGTGATCCTTTCTGAACCCTGTCCAGCATTCTTATTAACATGCTCCTAACTTACATACTTTACTTTTCTGTGCATATATTCCATTTTAACTATAATTTAAAAAAAAAATCCCATTACATTATCTCATTTGTTTTCACAAAATGCATTTTTTAAAGATTTATTTACCACATTTTTTAGTTTAAGCCTGCCTTTTCACATCCCTTTGACTAACATTAACTCCCTGCCTTATATCTCACCCATATTATTAAGCAAATCCCTTAATGTTGATTTAATAGTGTACTTTAATTTCCTAGTGATTGCAGTTTTAGCTGCCAGCAAAGTAAATGCAACAACTAACCATGCCTTGGCTTTTTTAAATGTATACTTTTATCTATTTTCTTTTGTATTTCTTTTTGTGATCTTTATTTTACTTATGTTGTCATCACCCTTTTAAGTCAGTTGCTTTAACTTTCAGGATCCTTTGAAAAGGTAATACTCAATTAGCTGTGCAGACAGCCCAAAATTGAAGTCTTATAACTCCTAATTGCTTCATCTTACTTCTTTTAGGGCCTCCAAATATCATACACAAACACGCACACACACACACACACAACACACACACACATACACACATGAACAAACACATACAAGCACACACACACACACACACACACACACACACACACACACACACACACACACACACACACACACACACATGAACAAACACACACAAACACACACACACACACAACAAATTGTGAATGTTATAGTCTGTCAGGCAGTGGCTTATTTGTGGATCCTTTGTTAATTATTAATCAACACCTGTAGGAAAACACCAATCTCTCATCTCAGCAAATGCAATGTAATTCTAATTTAAGATTCTGTTTGGTCAAACCAGTACTTTTTGTGTGACCACTATATGAACACATGGGATTTCAAACTCTTTGATTCAGTGTTTTGATCTTCATGCATGGTATGTTTAAATTGAAATAAAATACCAGTGTTATATTATTATAGCTCATGATTTCAAATATGATTTTAAACATAATACAATATCTATAGGAAGAGTAACATATTCCACCTTGGTCACCAAACTCTGTGGCAAGTAGACAAAGCAAATCACTAAATAATTATTTTCCCCTTTAAATAAAATGGAATATTACAGAATGATGTAAGATTAACTGAGAGGAGTATAAAATAGATTCATAGTGTCAAACTGTGATAAACAAACTGAATGGCTGAATCTGCATTATTAGAAAAACAAAACAGAATATAAAACATGAAATGATCATGGCTTGAGGACTTGACACAATGTTTGCATATTGTAGTTTTCATGGATCATGACAAAATGCTTGTTGTATAAAATGTGATATTAAAATTGAAACATGGACAGCTATGATTATACTGATGAAAGTCTGGCACTAATTTAATTTTCATTTTTTGTAACATTTAGAAAAAGCAGGAAACAGAAGATGTCCACTGCAATATTTCACATACTGAAGACCATAATATCCTTGCATTACCTTAGGAGCCATTTGTGCTATATTAGGGTCATTTATTCTTTCTTGTCTGGCCTGATTTCTAAGATGCTTTTTTTGTTTCATTTTAGAGCATTTAATTCTATTCACTCGATACACTTGTAGCTAGGGCAGTAGGTATAATAGTGACCCTATGGTGGATGCCAGAAAATAGCCTATGGATATGATGCAAGTAACAAATTACAGTCTGTATTCTTTACAGTGGGTGATTGCTCAATAAATCTTTATGTTACAAATGTTATTTCATAAGGAAGCTGTATTCCAAAATGGTTGTTCTTATATTTTGAGGTTGCATTTAGAGAAAAATGGATTTAGCACACATTGATTTGAGAAGCAAGACAGATTTCTGTGGCTTGGAACATCTTTTGAAAGGACCTGCTGAGTTTTGTCATAATGCACAATGCAGGATAATAAATATCAGTCCCACCATAACCAGTTTGTAATGGTGACATCAAAATTATCTGGTGCTTTAATTAAACAAACAGACCTCATGAGGTTGTTAAGTTGTGAGTGTGTCACGTGTTACAGTAAGTGGCACAAATAATTACCTTTCACTTGTTAGTTATTACACCTTGATCTTTGAAATAAAAAAGAAATTCAAGTGTTTCCATTTGCTAGGTTATTAAAACTTGTTTCTATCCCCCCAGCTTGCATTATGCTATTTAGTCCTGCTTTGAATTACTTATGTAGTAAGAAGATCTGGTCACTGGTTTGTATGCAAATATCTGTTCTCTATAATGGAAGCCAGAGTTTGGTAATTAATTCTGTATATGATAAATATGGAAACAACTGATGATGTATGACAGAGCTGTATGAAGTGTAGGGCAGACGAAGCATACCAAAACAGAAAGAAAACTATGGCAACTCTGAGGTAAAATATAATAGTGTTTAAGGTTAGTTGTGTACAACAAGCTAGCAATTGTAGAAATTAGTTATTAGGTTGCTACTAGATAAATGCATTTTTATAAATGTTCTGTTCTGTTTTGCACATATAATGACTATAAAATACATTTATTAAGGCAGTAACCTAATAAGCTGCTGCTGCCTTAAAACAAGTATGACAGTTTGCAAGATGTCATTACATAATCACATGTACTTATAGGCAACAGACTATTAAACCCCTTAATATATTTATATGGTAAGATATAATAATATCACTCTGTTCTTAGATGAGTACATCTAATGTACAATAGCTAAAAGAAATAAAAAAAAAATACAGAAGATGAGGATATGGTTCCCGATCCAAAAGACTTGCTTTCGGTGTAACTGACTACTCAGGAGGAGAGCAGGTCTTTTGCAATCAGGACACCGGTGTAAACCTGTTTGTTGATAGGCCCTACACTGAAATAGGGCACTTATACTGAGGACATGTCTTTTGGAATCAGGGCAGACATACTGAAAGCAACTCTTCTGGAATCTGGCCCATTGTGTTATGTTGAGCATCACCATATGTTTTTGAATTTCAAGTGTTTTGTGCATGCTTCCATGATGCACTTACAGAAATAATAGATGTTAGATTTTACATTCTCCTTTATACTTTTATAATGATGATTTTCTCAGAACTATGACTGCCTTATGCACTGACATCTGATGAATTGCAGTAGCATTTTATCCTGTTTCTAAACTACTGATTTTGAATATACTGTATATAGTCACTGCACATCAATTAGAATTAACCATGGTCCAGTTGAACCTACTGAAAAAAAGACAGAGCTAAGAATTGCATATTTAGCTCTTATTACTACTCAAAATAAATGTAACTTGTTTCAGGCAATGATTACTACTTCATAAGCCAGGCATGATAGCAACCACAGTGGTTTGGCTGGAACCTGATGGCTTTATTCTTAATTCCTTTATAGTTAGCTACTAAGCATACAATCCAGAAGACCATTAGGGGTCACAGTCCGAGTCCCCAATTATCCCAAAGCATTGTTTGGTTAAGTGACTTGTTCAGGATAACACCGTAGGTAATTGAAAGTGGAAATATTCAAACCCTCCACCCTTGGTACAGGCAGCAGCACGTTAATACGTTTGAGCTTTAGTCATCTGCACTAATTGAAAAATGTTTCAATCATTTCATAGTGAAAGATGAGGGCAATGAATGGAGGGTGGCAGTCTGGCTCTGTGACATATATGGATAAAGCCCTGACTGCAACCCGGATGGCCTAAGCTTATACAGTGTCTCATAAACTGAAAGAACCAGTCAGTGCTGGGTAGGAGTGGGTAGCTGACACATGCTTTCTAACCTGGGGAGGAGATATGTGCATTCCAATGACTGTTTTGCCAACCCACAGAGAGGCTTACAGGTAATGCAGCCATAACTTAAAAAAAGGTTTGACTTATCAGGCTGGTGATGACAGTCCTCATTATCCTTGCTTGGGAACATTACATTAGGGTGGGGCATACTAGGCCCTTGTGGTGATGCTGGGACCCATATCAGCCACTAAGGGGTGGGAATAGAGCTTAATCTAGAAAAGCTCCTACTTGCCACTAAAATGTAGATGACCTGCTCATACTCTGTGGGGAAAGGATGTGCTGAATGATTGTAGTGGGTTAAAGGTAAGCAGCACTGGGGGTAAAAATTATTTAAAAAAAGGTGGGGGTGCTGTAGTCTTTATAGTGATGAAATGCCTCATCAGCTGACTAATTGCATCATTTCTAAAGACACAGACCAGACCCTTAACCTGCTAGCATGTGATTGTTTCTCTCATTAACCCTCATACTTTTTGTTGGTCTGATATACTTTCTATACCATAGCAAACAGAATAAGAAAAGAGACATTGATAAATCCAGTGCAATTTTTGTGAATTAGTAACTTAGTAATTGCAAAAGACCAATAACTATCGGAAAAGTATACTAGATGGTCACCAAAAAACAGTTCATAAAATATCCCTTAGAGCAAATAGTAACTAACAAACTACAATGCAGACATTACACTTCAGTGAATCCAGAAATCTAGAAACACAGGTCACAGGAACAAGTTGCTTCAATCTACACTCCATCATATTCAGCTTTTTAAAATAACTTGAAGCTGTTTATTAGAAGAAGTCTATCTCGGAGTTGCAGTAATTAAGCTGGGTGTGCTAGTTGCACCCACTACAGACTTGGGGCTATAGATGGCTTCCTTCCTTCCTGCAAATCAACTAGCAGTTGTGCTCTTTTGTCACATTAGGTGAGGTTCCAGTCTGAGCAGTTCATTCATCAGGCATGTGCTCTAGCAGTTTTGGGTTTATTGAATCATTGTGAACCTACTACATCCTCTTTTCAAAGAGACATGCAGTATTTGACTTGATGACAATAAGCAACCCAGATAGATGTTGAACCTTGACATTATACACCCCTTTTCAAAGAGAATACTGCAGTCTTGTGACTCCCTGAAAACAGACGTTTGAAGCTGCATGGACAAAATATTTCCTTTCAAGCCTGTAAAAACGTTATCAGTTTTACTTCTCACTGAACATTTATAAATAAACTGGCTGTATGTCACATCAAACATACATACTGTGCATATAGTTGTATGCATTTGTTTCTTATGTTGCTATGTTTAATCCATATCACATGCACATTGTTTGAATTATATCTTGTGTATTGCATAACTGCATGATGTCTACTGTAATGTGCTGTTTTCTTGTTGTTTATATGTGTATAGGCTCATACTAGGCTGTTGTTTTAGTGGAGCATTTGTATCCAAGCCAAGGATTCCACCTATATACCAAGACATAAATTAATACTGGAACCTGCTCTGTTCTGGCCCCTTTCTATAAAGACTATAGGGGCCACACTGGGTGTGTACTTAAAATTGCCAATCCAGCCATCCAAGTTATACATAACAAGGGTCATGGAGCTACTCAGTTTAACCAGTAAGGGGAGTCTAGAGCATAACAGAGGTATTCTCTGTGAAAATATCTATTCCAGCAACAAGTTCTATTTGGTTTGGTGGTAGTTTAGGTCTCGTAAGTGGGTGCTTAGGTTGTTATTTTTGTGGATATTTAGTAGGTTGCAAATGACCATATTTTTTTCAAAGCTCTGTAGGCAAGACAGAGATCTCATCCTCTAGACAGTCAGTAATAAATGGAAAAGACTGAGAGCACTTTGCAGATGTCATTGTAACCCAAAATGGACATGTCCTTGATTTTTAGATAAGGAAACACTGCAGTCTCATAGACTGGGTGATATACCTAACCAAGTACATACCAAAGGGGGCATTATATTCCATTACTGGTCTGATAAAGAAAGAGTAGAGAGGATACAAAGTCTTGCTTGTATCTAGAAGATATGCCCCTGATGAGCAGTCTGGCTATATAAAAGATTTTCCTAACAACAGTGGACACATGGTGGTCAAAGGATAGCTCATTGTCAGTGAAGGTGTCTGAGTTCCTAATGACTGAGTCAGTTTTTAGGACAGTGTAATCTCTGTGATAGAAACAGTTGTGCTTTGGTTTACCAAAGGCTATGATTTCCTCATTTGTTTTATTTAGGTTGAGTCCACATTCCAAGCACCACTTTATAGCATATGATAGGCCCTCCATGTTCAACAACCCTAGAAGAAGTAAGAACCGCAGTAGAAAATTAAATCAGGGTAAGCAGCGGGCTGAGATTAGGTTACATCAACTATGATCATGATGTTGGGTGAGTTAGACTCCTGAGGATACTCATAACAGTATGTAGAGAATGCTGTATTCCAGATGACTGGAGAATAGGCATACTATTGGTAGTATTTATTTATGTATTTATTTATTTATTGGCATGTGTTTACTGGGAAAGTCCAATTTGGTCACAAGAGCTCATTTTCAGTGGAGGCCTAGGTAGAAAAGCTCCATTTATGAGACAAAATAAAAAAAAAAATTCAAAGACATTACATAAAAAAAAAAAACAGTTGAAAATTATACATTTCAAAAATAATCAACAATATTGTAAGGCTTAGAAGTATACCAAAAATGTTATAAACAGAAAAATGAAAAAATGCAAAGTAAAATGCTATATACAATTCTGGAGAACATCCTTTTGGAAATTCACAGTAATAATAAGGAAAAGTCATGTGTTTATTTTTATTGTAACTATAAAGGGGGAGACAGGTTAGGATAGAGTAGTATAAATGAGGAGGAGGTGACAGGAAGATGTTATGTAATGTAGTAGAGAGGGTAGTATTGCCGGGAAAAGAAGAGGAAATGGTAATGAGGAGACAATCTGGTTAGACAGGGGTGGAGAAAAGTAAAAAAGTACATGAGATTGATACTCATTCAGAGGTATAGCATTAACAGACCCATGAGTTTGATAAGTGGTCTTTTAGAAGATACTAGAAGGAAGGATGGTGAGTAACAATTCTTATAGCTTGTGGAATATAATTCCATTTTATGACAACAGAGTAGCAGTAAAGTTTATTTCCAGTTGCTTTTTGAGGTTTACAGATGGTGAGAAGTTGTTTATCATTAGAACACAAGGGTCTGTTTGGGTGATAGGAAGGAAGACTTGAGCTTAGTGCTGGACTGGCATGTGGTTTATAAATGATGTTGTCTGCAGTAGCTAATTGTACAAAGTCTAGATAGTGGGGTAGTTTGAGCCAATTCAAACTTTTAAGGACTTTGCAGTGATGTGTATAGCATTTTGGCAGCAAATTTAGCAACTTTGTTGTAGCATATTTCACATTTAGTTTTAACAGAGAGCATCAAGTTTGTAAGGATAGGGTCACTATATAAGAGTAAAGTAAGGAGGTAAGTGGTTGCTAGAGTGATTTTAGCAGAGTTAGTAGCAACGTTTTTTTAAGTCTATAAAGCATTCCAAGTTTCTGGTGTTTTTCTTACATTATTTTGAATGTTGAGTTCAAATCTGAGCATGTCATTAATTTTCACACTGAGTTTTGTATGGGATACAATTTCTATCTCTGTATTAAGTGAGAAGATTTTGAAGGTGGATTTATCCTTCAGATGTGCTCTGGGAAGGATTAGGAGTAGTTTTGGTATTTGGGATTGAGTAATAATTAGTCATAGTGAACCCAGTTTTCAACAGAAGTGAAAGGGTATTGTGTGGTTTTAAGAAGATGCATCAGAGTGTCAGATCCTCATCCTGCTGTATTAGTGATGCTTGCCTAGAAGATACATAAAGGTCATTAATGAAAATGTTAAAGAGAACTGCATCAAGAACTGAGCCTTGCAGTACACCAGTGGTAACAGGGACTTAAGGGGAGAAAGCATGCTGCCATCTAACAGTGTGCTGTCTGTCAGATAAGTAACTTTTAAACTACTGAAGTGAAAGAGGGGATAGGCTGAGATGGTGCAGCTGTTAAAGAAGTTTGCTATGTGAGATGGCATCAAAGGCTTTGGGCAGATCCAGAAATATGGAAGACATAAGTTTATCAGAGTTCCTTTTCTTTATTATATTATCAAAAAAGGATAGTAGTGCAGTATTTGTACTACAGCCAGGGTGGATTCCATGCTGAGTACTGGTTAAGAGATGTACTGAGTAGAGATGGTGGAGAAGATGAATCTGAATACCTTTTTCTAGGAGATATGGGAGGACATATGATCTTTTCCATATAGCTGGGACATAAGATTCCTATATGGATGTATTGATTAAGATAGCTACTGGGTAAGATATGCCTTCTGCTACCATTTTGAGATATTCAGGTGGGAGGTTGTTGGCAGCTGTGGAGCAAGGATTAAGTTTAAGTAGCAGCTTTTTTATAGTAGATGTTACAGATTTTAAGGTAAAGTTGTTAGCATTATGCCTAAGGATTTATTCATATTTTTCATAGGTTAATGTGGTAGTGGAGGGGGCAGTTGGTGATATGTTATGGGTTCATGTAGATGAGGTTGATGGCTGTTGCTAAGGGCAGCAATGTTCTCTATATAGTATTTATTAAATGCAGTCACTATTTCAAGAGGAGAGCGGGTTTGAGAGAGATACTGATTTTTTATTGAGTAGTGTGTGAACAGAGAACCATCATTTTTTTGAATTATTTTTATGATTAAGTTGTAGTTGGTCATAGTATTTTCTTTGTATATTTGATTGTTTAGCTTGATTATGAAGTTCCCTGTACCTCTGTAAGTATTGTTTTTTTTTAGCCACTCCCTCGAAGCCTTGTTTCTGGTGTGCATAATGTGTTTGCTAAGGGTGGATAGCTGGGGGAAGTGTTTTACTATTTTTAGAAGCAGACTACAAGGTTATTTAGGGTGTTTTAAAAAAGATACTAATTGTTGTAATTACGTCATCTAACAAGAGAGATTTTAGTATAGACCAGTTTTAAACACTTTAGGATACTGCTGAATAAGTCTTTTTTAAATTTGGTGAGACTCCTGATTGGTTTAAGTTGGTGGGTATTGGGGTGATGAGTGGTAAGTCTGTGTTCCATATATAGTAGATTTACTGGGGGGGGATGAGACTAAAATCCAGTCAAGAATTGTGCCCGGCCTAGTGGTTCTGATTAGATGAGTCAGACCAAATAGGTTTATGCAAGACGAGGGGTTGTCAGAGGTTACATTTTGCCTGTCAATATTGGCATCACCCAGAATGATTTTTTTCATAAATAATAGTACTAGATACCCAGGAGCGAAATTGTACAAGTATAGGTATATTGTTTCCGGGGGTGGGGGGGGGGGGTGTAAATTCAATAATGCAGTGTTTTTTAGAGTTTAGCTTTATAAGTGTGATGAGTATTTCAGCTGAGTGAAATGGGATGAAGTTGGAACAGGATTAGAGGTTATAGGAGCTGGCGTACAGTAGGGTGACTCCTCCTTCTTTTGTGTGGGGGTCTGTTAGTCCTAAAAATTTTATAGCCTGGATGTAGTATTTTGTTATCTTTCATATTGGATTTAAGCCATGTTTCAGATATGGCTAGGATATCAGGAATAGTGTGATACCCAGGTAATACTATGAAGATTTAATGTTATCTGACTTAGTTTTTGGTTGCACTTGTGCTTGATGGAGTGGGAAGATGGTATATCTGTGAATGAGAAATGGATTGGATAGAAAATGTCTTTGTATAAGGAGTAACGGATTCATCAGAAAAGGTATAGCTTTCTAAATGAAGGACAGGAATTATATGGGCTGTTATGGTGCTTACAGGAACTGGTGGTATTGCAATTTAGGATTAGGGTTGCCACCTTTTCAAATGGCCAAAGTGGGACATTTTTGGGACAAACATCAGATTTTACAGGCCGACATACCCACGGTCAGTACAAAGGATAGCACTTAACTTTTTTGCCTAAATAAAAGCTTATTCTTGTAGCATTTTAGTCGCTTATTTTGTTTCTTATAACATTTAGGTATTTTAGATACAGAATAACTGTTTTATGCAACTATTACATAAAATATAGGAAATAACTTTGTCCTAAAATTTCAGGACATTTGCCATTTTTTGTCAGGATACAACTGCCCAAAGAGGGACTGACCCTCGCAAAGTGGGACAGGTGGTAACCCTATTTAGGATTAAATTAGTAGGGGCTGTGTTTTTGTGTATGTCACACACAATTAAATCTTTGAGTTCTGAAGCAAACATTTGGAATACTTCTTCTTTTTTTTTTTTTTTTAATATTTTTATTCATTTCCAAAAACAAGAAAACATGAATGCAGGTTATTTATGACAATGAAGTATTTACAAATTATTTAAAAAGGTAGGCTAAAACCTCTAAAC
Source organism: Protopterus annectens (assembly GCF_019279795.1). Taxonomy (NCBI): domain Eukaryota; kingdom Metazoa; phylum Chordata; order Ceratodontiformes; family Protopteridae; genus Protopterus; species Protopterus annectens. Next base: position 1,428,490,077 of record NC_056731.1, on the reverse strand, counting down.
AGATATCAAACATTAAAACCAAAATAAAGTATTTGTTGACATATAATTGACTTTCTATACAATTGTTTCCTGATTATAATCTGCTGCAGTCATTATTCTCCAGTATTTCAGTTACTTTTTGCCATGCTACGTATAATGATGTAGTTCTTTCAGTTCTTCCTTTAATAGCATTCATTTCCAATTGTGATACTGCTGACACCATATTCATGAATTGCTTAAAAGTTGGAGAAGCTTTGGATTTCCAGTTTGATGTAATGTTCTTCCTTGCAATAGCTAGGAGAGTCCATAAGATTACATATTTTGTTCTTGGCACACATTCAGGTACAGGTGCATTAAACAAAATAATAGATTTGGAAATCTGGAATTTATCATTGAATACCATTTGCAGAAAATAATTTATTTTATCCCAATATGGTTTAATCAAATGGCATTCATAGAACATATGTTGCCAGTCTGCTTTTATTGATAAATCACATCTCCAGCAGCCAATATTTTTCTTAAACATAAGTTCCATTTTATGAGGGGTTACATAAGATCTGTGTATGAATTGCCATGTAAAAAGTCTCCAATGTAATGAAAGTGATGTCTGCTTTGGAGAGAGAAGAATTAGTTTTTTATCTCTGTCATTTGGCACATGTCCATTAACTGATCTATAATAATTCCATATTTTGTCATTATTATGCATTTTTTTTTGTTTGTTTTATAAATAGATGATAAGTATCCCTTTCCAGTAATGGGTTGATTCATTAGTAATATTATATGTTCTATAAGGTTAGGAACATTTTGTCTTATTGATGGTTGCATTGTTTCTTGTTTGCTTAATATATACTGTCTTAATTCTTTTACATGTAACCACAAACTATCTTCCATATTTAATTTCTGTTTAATCTGGTCTATTGTCAGAGGTTTTCCAGAGTTTAGCAATTGATGCCAATATATTAATCCCTTTTCTTTAAGCATGTTGACTACTTCCATATTAAATGTTATTATATTACCTTGTGTGTACGCTACTGGATATAAAAGAAATGACCATGCTTTAATATCAGGATTGCTATTAATAAGATTTTGGAAAATTTTTAATGTATAAGTAATGCATTTGGAACTTATATTTTTATTCTTATGTATCATCATATATTCCTTCATCAGCCATAGAAAATTGTTTGGTATGAAATCTGTATACTTATTTGCTACTACAAATCCTGATTTTAACCAGATTCTCTCATGTACTAGCTTCCATTTTGATGTATATTTTGTATTTAGCCATAATGATATTGTTTTAATAATGGATGAATGCAAATATATTTCTATGTCTGGTGAACCTATGCCACCTATATCCCAATCATCTAGATGATACTTCATAGCTATCCTTGGTTTTTTTTTGGATACCATAGGAATCTTACCATTAAATCATTTAATTGTTTTAGGTGCGATTTAGCTGGTGGCAAAGAACAAGCTTTTATGACATAAAGAATTTTTGGAAATATGATCATTTTAATTATATAAAGCCTTTCTTCCATTGAAAAGAAGAATTTATTCCATCTTTGTATTAGATTTTTAATATAATTTAAGGTCTCTTTATAATTTGTTTCAATTGTAGTATCTAGGTTGTTAGTTATTATAATTCCCAAGTATTTAATTATATTATCGGTAGAGATATATTTATGGTATTTTTTATTTAGATCTTTTTTATTAGTATTTGTAAGAAATACATTTGTTTTGTTCTCATTAAATTTAAGACTTGAAAAGTTTTGAAAGTTTTGAATTGAGTCCCATAATGCTTTTAAACTGCTATTATTATTTTTAAGGTAATTAAAATATCATCAGCAAAAAGTTGAATTTTAAGCTCTAGGCTGTTGTCTAGTTGTATTCCTTCAATATTTTTATCCATACGTATATTATTTGCTAAGGGTTCAATGACTAGCACAAACAAAAACGGAGAAAGAGGGCAGCCTTGTTTTGTGCCCTTAGTTATTTTAATCGATTTAGACAGACACAATCCCAGTTTTTTATAAGCCAATGATTTTTCATATAATGATTTTATTAACAAAGTGAAGTTGTTTGAGAAGCCATATTCTTCTAAAACTAACCACAGATAATCGCAGTTCACTGAATCAAATGCACTATTTATGTCTAAGCTAATAACATTCATTTTGTTTTTTGTGACATTTATATAATCAATTAAGGAAATAATTATTTTAATGTTGTCATACGTGTCCTATCTTTTATAAAACCTGTTTGATTCTCCTCTCTCAAAAGTGGTAGTAATTGTTTTATTCGAGCAGCATGTATTGCCATAAAAATGTTATAATCTATATTAAGAAGTGAAATGGGTCTGTATGATGAACATTCACTGGGATCTTTATTTTGTTTCAGAATTGGTGATATTAATGTGTACTTCCAAGAAGGAGGAATGTCTTTACCATTTTTAACTGATGTAAAGACATTCAATAGCAACAGCAAAGCCTCAGGGTGGGTTTGAGCAGATGTTTTGTTTTGAGTGAGGGGTGATTACAGTGAACTATTCTATATTTAAGACAGAGAGTAGTGGAGAGATTGAAAAGGCTAGGAGATATATTAGAATATGTATTATAATTGTCTATGTTAAGTAGGAGGCTGGAAGTTGTACTGTAGAAGAAATGTTACAATGGCTTAACCATAACCTGCCACAAGAAGCTATTCTTCTGGGGGACCTAAACACAGACTGGTTAGCATGTAGCTCCATGAACCCCACTATCCAGATCAACCTCTATGGATTTACCCAACTTATTCACAAACCCACCAGAATAGATAACAAATCCCATAAACAATCCATAATTGATTGGACACTAGTAAACAACCCCAGACAAAACTACCAGACAGGATGCATTCAAGATGGTATAAGTGGCCATCACCCTACTTTCCTTCCAAGGAAATGTACCATTAACTCAAACCCCATCATTTACAGACAGATCAAGGATGAGCATAATGTAAACCAAAAGGACCTCAACAACATTTTAAAACAATGCAATTGGAAACCTCTACTAACCCTAGGTCTGGACAAAGCAGTTGACTATTTCAACAACATGTTTATCAATGCTCTCAATTCTGTCGCTCCTGTTAGGAAAATAAAAGCCAAAGCAAATTATGCTCCATGGCTACATAGGGATACTAGAGCCCTACTTAAATCTATAGATAAGGCCTGAAAGACATGGAAAAAAGATAATTCCAACCAGGCCATGCAAAACTATAAACAACTAAGGAATCTAGCCAAAAAGCAGACCAAACTATCTAAACAAAACTACTTTTTAAATCTCCAAAACAAACACTCATCCCCCTCCCAATATTTTGGCACTCTATCAACTCCCTCTTTAAACCTGGTAAAACAACAATCCCTGCTCCCACCTGACCAAATAATGATAAGTATGACATCACGTCCCAATTTAATCATCATTTTATAAACTCAATCCAGACTCTGTCCACCTAATTATCCAAACATAATTCCACATCTACAACTAAAAATGTGAACTCTCCAAGTAACAGTACCACAACACCAAATATACCCCTTCACCCTCTCACCTGTCCCAACAACCACAATTAAAAAACTCCTCCTCAACTTGAAACCTACCACCTTAGATGGTATATCTGCTACCTTTCTAAAAAATGGCAGCTGACTCACTGGCTTATCCAGTCTCTATCCTCATTAACTGGTCCATTCAGGAAGCCCATGTCCCTCAAATTTGGAAAATATCCTACATCATACCCTTGCATATAGGTGGCCACTCCTATGACTACTCAAACTACCGCCCAATAGCCATACTTCCTCCATTATCTAAGCTCCTTGAAAAATGTATTCATTTTCAAGTCATGCAATACCTGAACACTTATAATCTTCTTTCCCCCACCCAACATGGCTTTCATCCACGTCATAGTACAACTACAGCACTTCTCTCTTTCATAAATCAAATTAACCACCATAGGAACAATAACAATTTTGTATTTGCTACCTTCCTGGACCTTTCCAAGACATTCGATATGGTGTCACATGCAAAGCTACTAGATGCCCTCACATCCTTATCCTTCACTACGCCTACCATATCCTGGTTTAACAGTTATCTCTGTGATAGACAGTAGTCCGTACAATGGCAAGATGTTCTTTCTCCTCTACTTCCCAATTCCATAGGCATACCTCAAGGCTCAATACTGGGTCCACTTCTCTTCTCCATCTTCACAAATACCTGCACACTGCCACGCAACAAGTCACTCTTGTACAGTACACTGATGACTTGACACTCATCTGCGCAACCCCATCTATCTCTACCCTACAGCAACTGGCTCAAGAATCCTTCTCAGCTGTTAAAAATTGGATCACTGGCATCCAGCTCATCCTTAACCCCAACAAGGCTAAATTAGTTTTATTCACTCCAAATAAATCTAAATCCACTCCCCTTACCTTTTCTATCTCATCCAAAAATGGCACTCTAATCACTCCTTCAACCCGCACCAAACTCCTTGGGGAAGAAATAGACAAAAATCTTTACTTCGATGTTTACATAGCCCAAACTATCCAAAAGGTTCACAAAAAATGGATACTCTTTATAGGCACAAGAACTTTCTTACTAATAAAGCAATAATCACCTTAGCCCAAACTCACCTTCTCGCTCCACTTACATATGAATCCCCAACATTAACCCACATTAGAAAAATGATCTTGACAAAACTGAATCATGCTACAACAAAATTGCAAAATTTGTAATAACTCTACATTTAGAATCCACCACTGCCAAGTACTAAGACACCTAAATTGAATTACCTTGAATTACCTTGAATTACCCCAATTACTCACCTTCCAATAGCTAACTACTGCATTTAATATCCTGATCAACCCTGAGAAAACACCCGCCCAACAACTGCTCACCTACTACTCTACCACTGGCCCCCTCTGTCCACCACTAAATCTCTTCTCTGTACCACAAGGGCAAACAACACTGCAGGTAAATCTCCATAATCTCATATCATAGCTAAGGCCTGGAACAACCCCTCCCATTACGTCTATCCCAGATATTATACAATTCAAAAAACTACTTAAATCACATCTCCTGGAAACTTGGATCTGCCCATGTGTAACTTAACTCACTTTTCCCTCTCACTGAACTTCTCTAACCACAACTGAAGCAACTCACAATATATGACTGATTCATTTACACCTTATCTACTATATCAAGTATCTTAGTCTCATAACCATTTTGTGCTAACAAGGATCTAGCCTATAATATTTATTATTGGAATTTTCCCCTCTCAAAGCAAGTTACTATTAGTCATCTCTACTGTTGTATTAACTTTGAAAATGTGACTGTTATTCATGTACTATCTGTAATTTGTTACTGTTCCTATATTTTTTCGGAGCTTTTCTCCCCAGGCCTCCACTGAAAATAGACCCAGTCCAGCTGGATTTTCCTGGCTAATAAATGTAAAATAAACAAATAAATAAATAAATAGGTTAGGGTTGTAGTAGTATAGTTTATGGGAATGTGATAGCCTAAGTGGGAGGTTAGTATTAAAATATGTGAGAATAGTATAAGGAGCAGCATTTTGTATACAAGAGTTACTGATCAGGGCAGAGGTAGTAGAGGGCTTGAGATGGAAAATAGATATAAAACTGAAGGGATGGGGTGGTGCAAAAGGATGGTGGTTATCTGGGATGTACAGAAAGAGATTGAGATGACTAAGAGATTAGGTAATATGTGTGATGAGGAGATTTAACTATCTTGCCACTGAGTGGTAAAACCTGATAGGGGTTGGCTGGGATAGATCGGTGAGGGGCTAAGATGATTAAGAGATTAGGTAATTATATTGTAGGGGAAGAGTTTTGAACTATCCTGATGTTGAGTTGTCAAATCTGTTAGGAGGTACATTATGGTGCAGAATAAATGTAGATTAAGGATGGGTGGGTGGGAATTAGGGGTAGGGTTGGGAGTGAGGGGAGCATGAGTGAAGTGAGGGAGAATGGAGCTTGATCACCTGCTAAGCATATCTGGAGTTCCCAAAAGAAACAATCAGTGGAACATATATATAGCAGGTCAGAACTTTAACCCAGTTGTTGTACATAGCTATATGGATATAAGCAATATAAAAGTCCAAAGCAAATCAGATTAAAAGGGTGCAGTGCTTAAAAGTATAGTCTAATATTCTTTGCTAGAGTTTGTTCCCTTGAGTTAAGGATGTTGAACTTTCCCTCTGAGTGCAATGGGGAAGGCAGAGGGTCATGGGGTTGGGAGCTTAATAATCAAATATCAGCTATTAAAGGGTGTGGTGCATAACAGTACAATATAAGACTGTAAACCAGAGTTTGTTCCTTTGAATTAAGGATGTTTGAATGCTCCCTTTGAGTGTGTTGGGAAAGGCAGAAACAGTGAGGATAAAAAGCTGTAGGATCAAAAGGTAGCTATTAAAACAAATACTTGAAAGAGGCCATATCTAGATTAACAATTCCCTTTTCACTTCCTCCTCCCCAGTCAAAGAAATTCCCTGGCATTCCACCTAATCAGAGAGAGCAAGCAGACATTCAAATTCAAAAGCTGCTAGAAAAAAATGAGTCATCCAAGAATTCCCAACTGACAAGATAGAATCTTGGCTTTACTCAAGGTTCTTTTTAGTGCCTACAAAGACATGGGACTGGAGACTGATTTTGGATCTTAGCAAACTGAACAATTCTGTTAGAAAAAACACATTCTGGATGGTCATGCTATAGTCCATTCTTCCGTATTTAGGAAAAATCAACTGGATGTGCTCTATAGATCTTCAGGATGCGTACTACCACATAAAGATGGACAGACATTCCAAAAGTTTCCTTCACTTCCAGCTGGGAGTCAGTCATTACCAATTCCATTGGTATCATCACAGCCCCCCCCCCGAGGTGTTCACCAAATGCATGGCAGTAGTAGCAGCTTACTTAAGATTGCAAGGATTCCAGGTGTTTCCGTATCTAGACTACTGGTTAATTTCTGCTACTACCAAGCAGCTACTTCTAACACCACTGCAAAAGGTCTTACAGTTATGTGAGAATTTAGGCATAAAAATCAACTTTGAGAAATCCTCACTGGACCCAACTCAAAATCTAACTTTTATAGGACCTTCATTTGATACAACAACATCCATTGCCTTACTTCCTCTATCTTGACTGGAAACTATTCAGGCTCAAGTCCAGATACTAGTGCAAAATGATAAGGTACCTGCATAGCAAGTACTTCAAACTTTAGGTTCAATGGCAGCTCCCATAACTCTTGTTCCCTTAGTCAGGTTCCACATCAGAATTTTACACTGGCTGCTTGCAGCACAGTGGTCCATCCTTCAGCATCATTTGTCAGTGCCAATCTTGATCACCAACACATGCAATGAGCCTCTCTTATTGTGGGTTTATTTAATCAAAACAAGTCAGACAAGGGTGCCCATTCATTCCTCCTCAACACAAAGCCACAGTGATCATGGATGCTTCCCAGCTTAGGTCAGGAGGGCACAGCCAGGGAAAGACAGTCCAAGGCACGTGGTCTCCAGCAGAGGCTAATATGCACATAAATTTTCTAGAGATGAGAGCAGTGCTTTTAGCTTTGCAAGCATTCCAGTACTCTCTACCTCTAGGGATGATTGCAGTTCAGACATATGACATGTCAGTGATCTGGTACATCAACAAACAGGGGGGGGTGAAGTCTTACCCTTTATGCTGAGAAGCTCTCAGAATATGGCAATGGGCAATCTCATCTAACAGCTTTCTTTTTTTTTTCAAAACAGGTTTATTGTTTTAACATATAAGAGAAATATCATAACAATTTTATACAAGTAATTAAAAATAGGTATTATTATAATATTCAACAAAACAACTAAAGTATTTACAAAGACATCCACTACAATCAGATCAATTAATTAAACTAAAATACCATGCTATTGAAATTAACATTTTTTAACAAATTTTGTAAATTATCCCATACAATATAATAAGATGTTTTTCTATTTGTTCTTGTCCTAATTGTGTTTATTTCCATATGGCACACTATATTCATAACATTTTTAAATTCATTGAACGAAGGAGGTGTATCTGAAATCCAATTTCTAGTTATTATTTTCCTAGCCACTGCTAGAATAGACCATAACAAGGGAAGCTTAACCTTTTAACACTTTGAGGTACAGGTGTGTTGAATAATATAAGAGATTTAGAAATAATGAAATTATCTGTAAAAAGAGCCTGCAAAAATTCATTAATTGACTTCCAGTATTCTTTCAATTTTATACAGTCATAAAACATATGAGCCCAGTCAGCATTAATTTCTACATTACATCTCTTACATAAATTATCTTTATTAGTTATTTTATTCATCATCAAAGGTGTATAAAAAGATCTATGCAAAAATTTCCATGTATAAAGTCTCCAGACAATGGAAGACGTAGTTCTATAAGCAGATTCCAAAATATATTGTTTATCTTGTTGATTTGGTGGGTCCCCATTAATAGAAGTGAAATAATTCCAGTATGAATCTACACTGTAAAAAGTTTCTTGTCTGATAATTTTATGTATGTATGAAAGTTTACCTTTATCAGAAACTTTATGTTGTAAATTTAATATCAAGTAATCAATCAGTGTTGGAATAGATTCTTTAACTGTTATAGACATTAGATCTATTTTATTAATGAGATGTTGTCTAAAGGTCTGAACCTCTAACCAGCAAGTTTCTCTTAGATCAAATTCTTGTTTTAAGAAATCTAGATTTTTAACTTTATTATCAGATATCAACTGATACCAGTACTTTAGATCATTATCTATAGCTAAATGAGTTCCTTCAGAAGTAGATGACAAAAGCATACCCTGAGTATACATTATAGGGAATACAATAAAATTCCATTCCCTATACTTAGGGTGCATGAATATAAAGTTATGATAACTAATAATAATATTTGATGGGTAACAAACCATATGTTTAGGTGTAATAGGTGAAGTACAAAATTCCTTTAGCAACCATAACATGGAGTTATTTACAATCATATTTTTATGTGTTAAGGAGATTTTCATGAAGTGCATACTAATTAGCTCCCAATAATCTTTCCATTTTGTGACATATGACTGATCTATTAATAAAGTAATAACTTTTACAATAGAAGAGATAGCATATAAATTAAAGTCTGGAAAAGAAATACCCCCTTGAGACCAGCTATTAGTATGTTTCTTTAATGCAATCCTAGGTCTATTAGGTGCCCATAGGAAATTTAACATTAGTGTATTCAGTTTCTTGATAATTATTTTTGTAGGTGGAAGTATTATTGATTGTATTAAGTATAAAATCTTGGGGAATATTATCATTTTAATAATTGTAAGTCTCTCCTCCATAGTAAAAAACATATTATTCCAGGTATTAAAAAGATTTTGTATATTAAGAAAACAGGTATTATACTTATTATATATAATAGATTTAATATCTTTAGATAGTATTATACCTAAATAAGTTATCTGACCTGAATTGGGTACATATTTAGTAAAATCACTAATGAGAATATTTTTTTGTGTATATATAGGTAGTATTTTAGTTTTTCTTCATTGAATATTAAACCAGAAATACTTTTAAAATTCATCATGTTATCAAATAGAGACTGCATAGAAGAATTAGATCCTGCTGATGTAATTAGAACATCATCTGCAAAAGTTGAATTTTGGATGTTGTATTTTCATCTATTTCAAAACCCTCTATGTCAGTACTGTTTCTGATCAAATTAGCCCAAGGCTCCATTACTAAAGTGAATAATAGTGGAGAAAGTGGACATCCTTGTTTTGTACCTTTAAGAATGGGTATTTTTGTGAAACATAAGTTCCTACCTTAATATAAGCCAACGTTCCTTTGTATAAATGCTCAATTAGATTTACAAATGCATCTGAGAAGTTTGTGCACTTCATTAAGGTAAACAGATAGTCCCAACTTACTGAATCAAATGCTGAACTTATATCAAGACTAATAAGTGTTAAATCTTTCTTTTTCCTATTTGCAAAATCTATTAATGTTAAAGTTCTTCTTATATTATCAAAAGTATTTCTATTTACAATGAAGCCTGTCTGATCTATATCTATAATGCCGGGAATGATTGTCTTCAATCTATCAGCAAAAATACTCATAAACATTTTATAATCAACATTAAGTAATGAGATGGGCGATATGAAGTACATCTAGTTGGATCTTTATTAGGTTTTAAAATTGGCGAAATAAATGTATATTGCCAAGATGGGGGTTATTAACTCAGTTTGGGCCAAAATAAAACCTTATGTATTAATGAATATGTACTTTTAGAAAGGATTTTATATATCTCTGGTATAATACCATCATTACCCGGTGCTTTGTTTGATTTAAGCTTATTTATTTGTGTAATAACTTCTGTATATGAAATACTCTTGTCCAATAGTTTAATCTGTTGTTTATTAAGCTTTTTATTCATGTTTGTGGTTATAAACTCCTTTATTTTATCTTTAGGTTCCATGTTAATGTTATTATGGTTAATTTTGTGAAAGTGATTTCTAAATTCATCTAGTATTTCTGGTATACTAGAAACATTCTTCTATTTCCTTAGAGAAAAGATTTCTTTGATATGGTTTTGTTTATTCAACCTTTTTGTTTTATTTTTAAGTCTATGTAAGTATTTGGGGCTTATTAAATAAGACAAAACTTGTATTTCTCTAAAGTTATTTTAACTTTATGAGTTAAAATTTCTTTGTATTTCTCATTTAGTTTGTTTATTTCTTCGATAACTTTCTTGTCCATAATATTTTCTTTATTATTATGTTTATAAGAGTCTAATTTACTTTGAATATCTAACAATTCCTTATCCCAAGATTTTCTTTTATTATTATACCATCTGATACTTTGTCCATATAGATATGATTTTAAGGCATCCCAAACATAAACAATGGAGACTTCAGGAGTATTATTTATGTCTAAAAATATTTTACTTCTGAAAGTATATATTCTTTATAGTCTTTTAGTTGAGTTAAGTATGCTGGTATCCTTTTGATCTGAACATTATGAGTATTTTTTATCATGAATTCAAAAACAATTGAATTATGATCAGATATAGGACATGAAATGATTTTGGAATTAATTAAATCTGTTACCATCTGGTTAGAAATAAAGACCCTATCTATTTTTGAATAAGTTTTGTATCTGTTTGAAAAAAATGTGTATGGCAATGAATTTGAATCTATCTGATTATTAATATCATTCAAATGATAAGAATTAGCAAAATCATTTAAATGTTTTGCATTAGATGTAATTCTTCTTTTCCTATAGTAGTAGTATCACTTTCATGTAGTATACAATTAAAGTCACCAGCTAAAATAATATCTCCTATAGAGAATGATATGATCTTATCAAGATGATGTTTCACTGTATTAATACCAATTCCAGGTATCCAATATACATTAATTAAAGTGTAAGTCTTCCCATTAATTTGTATTGTAACCATACAAAACATTCCTTTGTCATCCTGATAAGACTTAATGGTTTTAGGAATGGGCATACTTTTATTCCATAAAATAGCCACTCCTCTTTTTTTCTGAGTGTGCTCTGAACTAACCAATACTGTATATTTGTTTGTGGCTAGTTTATCAATATCTTTTTTCAAGAGATGGGTTTCTTGCAGGAAGACTAAGTTTGCCTTATGTAAATTAATGTATCTTATTAGGCTTGCCCTTTTACATGGATTATTCAATCCATTAATGTTTAAAGAAATTCATTTTAAAGATGTCATTTGGCATTTTTAAAACTTAAGAATCTTATGATCAAAATAACAAATAACAAGATAAGTAATGTTACATCTCCTCCTTTAGGTGTACCTTTAAATATAGCTGTATTTATTGCATCTCTTATGGGATTTCGTATAGGAATCAATTTTGTTTGTAGTGACAAAGAATGTACAAAATATATTGTGGATGTCAAAACTATATATAAATAACAATGAACAAGTGAAAATAATGTAAGGATTAAACCTTGCATCCAGCCTGGAGTTATAAACTCCAACTTAGAGTAGTATTTACCACTCAAGTTAACCCCCTACCCTAAGCAGCAGTACCTCAGCTACCACCTTATCAATTTAATACTAGTTATATTTAACTGAGGTTAACAGTTTTCAATTCAATTATCTAGCAAGACAAGACTACACATTTAGTAAAACAGCATCATATAAACTAAAATAAACCTTTTTTTTTTTTTTTTTTTTAAATTGTTCATACTATTATATACATCCATGTAATATAAAATACTTGTATTCAAATAGCATTCAAATAATCTTGATGTTAGAAATCAAGAAAAGAGAAAAATAAGTTCTAGCATTCATTTAAATCAAATACTTTGGCTAATATGATTCAGACATTACATATATTAAGATGCATCTATTTTCTGTTATGTAAATGCAATTAACAGCTTCCAAAAAAAACCTTGAATTGCTTGTATATGAGCATTTACTCAAACTCATTATTGTCAATAGAATAAAATATTGTATTCATAGAAATTGTTATAAATCATACTGCATAGTTATGCAGATTATCAGAAACACTTATATACATACACACACACACACACACACACACACACATATATATATATATATATATATATATACACACACACACACACACACACACACACACACACACACACACACATACACACACACACACACATATATATATATATATATATATATATATATATATATATATATATATACACACATACACACACACACACACACACACACACACATATATATATATATATATATATATATATATATATATATATATATATACATACACACACACACACACACACACATACACATATATATATATATATATATATATATATATATATATATGGATATGCATACACACACACATACACACACACACACACACACACACACACACACACACACATATATATATATATATATATATATATATATATATATATATATCTGATCTCACTGAGTTGTGTCCTTGTCGAGCACCATCTTACTTGCTGTCCCTACAATAAATCTGTCTGCTTTATACAAAATAATGCACAGCAAACACATTTTAGTAACCAGATTTTACAACCATGCTATACTACTGCTTTAAAATATATCACATGACAATTTCTTCCAGAATAAAGTTATAAAATTATTTATGCTTGTCAATCAGATGAATTAAATGAGTTATAGTAATGTATATGTTTGGAACATAAGTTTTAACACAGATTATTAAGCTGCTGTTAAGTAGATTTTCAAAACACTTGAATAAATGTTTCATTTTCTATGCCTTCTAAAATAAGACATTTACTTACTACAAGAAACTGTATCATTTAAACTCATTATAACTGACATAGTTTATGAATTATAACATAGATATTTAAGTAATTATATAAAATAACTCACATTTAGATGTTAAAGAGTTCATTTTCCTTCACATAGTCGCATTTGTATCATTCCTATTTCCTGGTAGAGTGACATTCCTGAATCTGTGATGTGTCAGTGTGATATCTAGGTCAAAGGTGAGACTGGCAGCTTTCAGCTTCTCTGTGAGAATTCTGAGAGTTGAAGCTTTTGAAGTAGCTCATGGACACTGTGCATGAGACAGCCCACATCCCAGATTGTCTCTCTTAACATTTTGGCGGGAAACTTATTAAAAACTAGTGACAAACATTCATTTAGCAGTGTAAATGCATCTAAACATGACAAAACCTTCACAATATATTTTACAGGTTATTACAGCCTCTATGTAAGTGAAATTAAGCCCAAAATTATTAATAAGAAATAAAACTCAATATTTTTGTCCCAACTCAATTTTTATGCAAATCTTATTATTTACTGTGTCTATATGATCAAAAGCATTTCTATACATTAATAAAGAAAAGAAAAAGAGAGTAGAAAGTAAAAGGGTGTAAGGCAGAAATAAAAAAAATGTAAGAGAAAGCTATAAGAAGTATATACAATGGAATATTACTTACTGTTTATATTAATAGAGTTAAAATAAAACATATTATTTACTATTATTTAGTTCTAATTATTATTAGTTAAAGCATGACAGATTATTTACAAACAAGCATAAGCAGTATAATCAAGAAAGTATAATTAGGAATAGCATTTGAAGAACATATAAACTTTTTACAAGGAATAAATATGTTATTATTCTATTAATCATATTTTCATTACTCTTGGATATCTGCCCTGCCCCACCCTTTACCCACTACATAATCTAAATAGAATGTCATTGTTTAAACAAAGAAAAGAAGAAAAGGAGAAGAAAAAAAAAAAAGATAAAGAAAAAATGTATCAAATTACTGACCTTACTTCTCCTTTTCAGAAAGAGAAACAAGTTGAATCACAGCTTGCCATTAAATCTCCAGATATTTTGACTAGTTATGAAACAAAACATTTCTTTGCACACAGAGAATAACTTTGATTACATCTTTTTCAAAATATTTGTGGCTTACTGGAAATGCAGGAACTATATTTAAAAAGATTAATAATGAAATAAAATGATGAGAGAAAAAAAAAACATAGAACAAATCATTTGTTTTTTAGTCTCTTCTTCTTCTCTGAAGTCTTCCACAAAGTTTCAGTTGCCAGTCTCTTTAATGAAGGACTAGCCCATTCCATTTCTTCTATTTTATCCAAAATCTTATTTTTTTGATAAACAGTAAAGCAGAGTCTAAGTCATCGAAAATTTTAGGACCATCAGGAAGGAAGATTTTAAGCTTGGCAGGAAACAGAAGGTATGTTTTAAACTGTGCTTTTTTAAGCTCCCTTATTAGTGGCAGAAAAACTTTTCTTTTTAGCTATTACCATGGAAGAATAGTCATTGTCAAAACGCACAGTTGTCTCATTAATCTTAACAGGAGCTTTAGCCCAAGCAGATTTAAGAACCATCTCTTTATCAAAAGACGATAGAAATCTAACTATAACTGATCTAGGATAGTTTTTGTTAGAGTTAGTATTAGCTATAGATCTATGTGCTCTTTCGATACCAAAAGAGAATGCTTCTGGTAAGTCTAAAGTTTTAGGAAGCCATGTTGTTAAAAAAGAAGTAATATTGTTACCTTCAATATTTTCTAGCAGTCCAAAAATCCTAATGTTATTGCGCCTAGATCTATTTTCCAGGTCATCCAGCTTTGTTTGTAAATGTGTATTTTGTTTCAGGAGAAACTCAATGTTGATTTCCTCTTCTTGTATTCTATTTTCCATGTCATTCACAGCTTCTTCTATGCCTGTCATCTGGATCTTCTGTTGTTGCAGGTCTATATGTAACAAGTCTATTTGTTTTGTAGTTTTTCCTATGAAGGTATCTATTTTAGTATCCATTTTATCCATCTTAGCAGTAAGTTGCTGGATTATAATTATCAGAGACTGAAGTTCTTTCTTGATGCTGGAGTCTTGAGAATTTGTCTTACTGGAACTCATTTCAGACTGATAAACTGACAGGAAAATTTCCAAAGTGATTTCTGACAGGAATATTGTTAAGATTTCCTTTCTTTTTTAGATATAGTTCAAGAACTATATAAAACAAACATATTTAGAAAGAAAATTACTTCAAAAATTAATTTTTTAAGTAATTAATTCCTGTCAGTGTAATGAAATTGGTGGAGCTGAAGAAATCTGCTGCTATCCTGTGTTCATCCTTGGCCACGCCCCCCTCATCTAACAGCTTTCTGATTACAACACACATATTCTGGGGAAGTCAAATATGATAACAGACAAACTGAGCAAGTGCATTCTTCTACCTCACAAGTGATCCCTTAATCCAGAAGTTTCAGAAAATATATTCTTCACATGGAGCCAGTCTTGTTGTAACCTTTTTGCCTTCCTTCTGAACAACAAAGGCAGCAACTACTTTGCCCTCATCCCCCCAGAGGGGTAATTACCAAGGGATGCTCTTCTTCACAATTAGCCACCCAGTCTCATTTATGCCTTTACTCCTACCCCACTAATTCTAACATTTCTGCAGAAAGCACCTAAGTTGAAGGGCAAATTCATTCTCATTGCCCCCTTTTGGCCTCTGCAAATTTAGTTCCCCTTCCTTTGGCTTCATCTTGCACAGCAACCTTGGATTCTGTATCCAACTCTGGATCTCCTGTCTCATTTGATAGGCATCAGTCACCCAGACATTACAACCCTCAAGCTAACAGCTTGGTCTCTCCTGTTCCCTTAATGGTATGCTCTCTTCCCCAGTCAGATGCATACTTTTGTCATCTGACAAACCATCTATATGCAAACCTTATACAAGTAAATGGAAAATATTTGTTCATTAGGCCTCTCTACATCATATTGATCCTTTCTCAGTACCAATACAGGAAAACCTTCATTTCCTAGCCTCCATCTTCAATAAAGGCGCATCCATTTATATCGTTAAATTTCAACTAGCAGCAATTTCTAATTTTCACAATGGTTTCCATGGATGATCAGTGACCTCACAAAGACTTTGTAAAGCCTTTTTGAAAGATGGTCTCCTCCTTAAACCCCCTTACAAGGATCCCACACCTCCTTGGGACCTTATTCTGATGGTGCAAGCTCTGACACAACCCTCCTTTGAACCAGCCTCTAGGTGTGATCTAAAGTTTTTAAACTGGAAAACTATCTTTCTGGTTATCACTTCGGCTAGATGTATTTTGGAAATTCAAGTGCTTTCATCTAAGCTACCATATTTGATTTTTCATAAGGATAGAGTTTCCCTCAGGACAAACCCATCTTTTCTTTCTAAGGTAGTTTCCGAAACTAACCTTAATCAATGCATCAGTCTTTCAGTCTTTTTTCCAAATTACTCTAACAATGGTAAGTACTTATTACACCTGTTAGATGTTCACAGACAACTAAGATTCTACCTTGAACGGACCAAAAGTATCAGAAAATCCAGCCAGTTATTTATTTCCTTTTTTCACATTAAATTAGGACAATCTGTGAGCAAAGTGACTCTAGCCAAATGGATTACAGACTGCATTTCCTTTGTTTATAAGAAAAGAGGTATTCCTGTGCCGCTACCCCCAAAAGCACCCTCAAAAAGAGCAGTAGCTACTTCAACTGTCTTCCAGTTGAGAACATCCATAAATGACATATGTGAAGATGCAACTTGGGCCTCTCCCCATACCTTTGTTACTCATTACAAGTTAGATCCAGTCTATAGGAGAAGAGCATCATTTGCTTTGATGATGCTCAGGAATGTCTTTCCTTGAGTCTACCCAGGATTATAAGTAACTGGGGAATATGTCCCACATGTTGATGACAAAAAGAATATTGACAATTTCAGATAAAGAAGTTATGTCTTACCATAATATTCCATATAAGTTATCTATCTTCCCTCCGACCATCTCCTTGCCAGATTTCCTGGAAGAATGGACATTCTGCCTGACAGGTTTCCCTTTGGAATTGATTGTTACTCCAGATATGGTCTGTTTCAGATATTTTTACTTTCTTATTTCATTTATGAACAAACTGGACCTGAGGGAATCTACCCTAAGCATTATGGGCAAGGGATGTGCTCAACAGTTTTTGGAATCTGCTAGCTATAGAAGCAGCTGAGTCAGTTCCAAAGGATCGGAACTGAACCCATACTTCTTCTTTCGGCTGTTCCCGTTAGGGATCGCCAGAGCGGATCTTCTGTTTCCATTTCTTCCTGCCCTCTGCATCTTGCTCTGTCACACCAATCACCTGCATGTCCTCTCTCACCACATCCATAAAACCTTATCTTAGGCCTTCCTCTTTTCCTGTTACCCGGTAGTTTCATCCTTAGCATCTTTTTCCCAGTATACTCAGCATCTCTCCCATACATTGATGACAAATGAAGATGGACAACTCAGATGGAACATTATGGTAAGTCTTAACTTCTTTTTAGCAAATACAGGGTATTATTCTTATGCTACTTTAGGGTAAATGCGAAGTTATGCATTTATAGAGAACTATTGGACAGGCTTTTATGGAATATTATGTAAGGTAATGCTGACTATGCCCTTTGTGCATGTACACACCATTTACATTTAAGAAGACACACTTATACAATGTGTATATGGTAATAGTGCTCAGTCATATATTTTAACAACAAAATCCTCAGCCAGATAGTGTAGGCTGTCCTTGCCTAGTGTCTGTCAGGAAATCCTCGTGGTCTTGCAATGAGTTAGTAGGTGTGTACTGAGTTCAAAGATGCAGTTATGTAGGTTTGAAACAGAAAAAACAGGAATGCATTCAGAAACAGAGGTGCTGTCAGGGAAAGGTTTTACCAGATAATGTAGGCTGTGGTATAGAAGAACAAAGGGGGCATTCACAAATGTGGGTAATACAGAGGCATCAAATTCCTGTAAAATGGCATGAAAGTTCGGGAGATGCTGACTGATAAATGAATACACAAGTAAGAAACAAGTAAGGTGTGAGATGAGCAGTTCAGATTCATATCAGAATGTAGCACAATCGATCCAATATTTGCAGTTAGATAGATGAGAAGAAGAGAGATGAGGAACAGGTCCAGCTGAGCATTATTAGACTTGGTGAAAGCAAATGCCAAGATACTAAGAAAGATGATTCAGGCAGCCCTGGAATGGTTCAAAGTTCCAGAAACTTTGGTCAAAATATCTTAGGTTATATGAAAGGACCCAATGACACAAGTATGAATATTTGGACTGATAGAGGGGTTCCCATGGTAGTGGATATTTATTGGGGTTCAGCTCCAAATCCACTGCCATTCATTCTGGTAATGGACTACATAAAGAAACAAGTAGGAGGGGAAAATCAACAAAAATTCCTTTATGCAGATGATGTGGCATTACAGGCAGACTCTGAACAAGAACTTCAGCAAAGGATAGGGGATGGATTGAAAACTGAAGGAACATGGGATGAAACTGACTACAGATAAGTACTTGTAATGACAGCAAATCAGAAGAAGCCGAGAACTGAGATAGAAGAGAAAACAGAGGAACAAGTTAACAGCTTGAAGTACCTGGGTGGGTGGTTGAGGAGAAGATATGTCTGAAACAGAAAGTCAAAGCTAGAATCAGGGAGACTGCAGCCAATTAGCATGGAGAGCTATTTGTAGTGTATGACCAAAGAATGCCAATGAAGCTTTAAAGTAAATTGTACAAAACAGTGGTGTGATCAGAGCTGCTGTATGGTGGATAAACCTCAGCAATGAAGAAAGAGCCATTGAGAAAGTTATAGATGATGGAGATGAAGTGACTGAGACAGGTAGTAGGATCCACACTGTGAGGCAGATGAAGATAAGAGGACATCGGAGCAGTATTAGATCAAAGTTCAGATAATGTTAAAGACATTATAGTGTTACAGACCCATGAACAGGAAACAGACAAGAATCTGGCAAAGAAGATTTGGGAAAGACAGGAAGAACGCAAGAGGATATGAGGGCATGCAGCAGAGAGATGGAGGGATTATACGACAAAAGACTTGTGACAGTCAGGGAGGACTGTATATGAAGGTAGGAGAGTGGCATTGAATTGAGAGATTGTATCAGTTGAAATGACACTCTGATCCCAACAGATCAGTAATTGTCCATGTCTATCATAGGTCCCCCTTTGTGGAGTGGGATAACAACACGGGGTTAGTGTTTTAGCCTTGGAGAGAGCAATTAGGACTTGCTTTTATGTGATTTGGGGAGGGGCACATTTCAGTGACTAACAGGGAACACAGTGTAGATGTTATAGACGTCTGCCTCAAGAATACTCCACCAGTTCCTCAATGCAATGTTGGGGTATGTTGGAGAGTATATCAGGTTTCTGTATACCACAGAGGAAAGACCTACCACCCTTCTAAATTCTATGCCATAACCTATTTCCCTGAAGTACTAGTGGCTCCAGACTACATCCACATTGAAATAAAAGCCCCACCCAGAGAACTGAGAAGGAGGTACCTAAACAGAAAAGTTTACCACTCTACCAACTGTCAGGTGGTCTGTAATGCACACAGTATCATCCTTAATGTTTGTGCAGGTCACGCTGGCTGTTTCCATGTCTCATATGGCACAGCTCTGACTTGTACCAGTGGTTTTTAAGGGGTGACTAAGGAGATCAAGAGGGGAATGCAGGATATTTACTAGAACCTTGGCTCATGACTCCTATGAAAAATCCCATTGTACAAGGTTACAATATTGCACATGCACAGACTAGAAATATAATGGAGCATGTATGTTGGCTGCTGAAATCATGGTTCCACTGCTTAGATACATCTCAAGGTGCCCTGCAATATCACCCCACTACCTCTGCCAAAATATTGACTGTCTGTGCTATCTTACATAACATTATGCTCAGAAAGCAGTTGCAACAGGATGCACCAGGAAAAAAACTCAGTTCCCAGCACAACAGCCAGGGCCAACACAGATGAGAGTGAAACCTACAGCTGGAGACAATCATAGCAGACAGAGCCATGCATGCCATGGCACTGACTAAGAGTTAGCAAATAGCATGCACACATTCACCATTCAATAAAAAAGAGCTAAGCACATGCAAACAGTAACATTGATGCATACAAACCTGCTATCTTTAGCTTACCCATGCAAACATTGGTTACTGTGAGCATCAGACACAGACATCCACAACAATAACAAAGGTAAGTGATGAACCTGTAATGAACAGATAATGCTTATCTAGCTGTATGTACTGCACTTCAGTAAAATCCAACAATGATCACCAATATAGGAATATTATAAGTATTATCTATGACTGATATATGCACCAAATATGGACCAAAATATTTATGATGCATTTGAATGGGAAACAAATATTTTACTTGCATATAGTTTCATAGGTTCATAGGTTCATACTAGGCTATCTGCCCTAGGGCATTTATAAGCCTAGCCAGAGTGTGTTTGGCTTTCGCCACCCATTTTAAATTAATTTTGCTATGCCCTTTTTCGAGCTTAGTATACTCTGCCTCTGTCTAACAGTGACACAGAAGTGATACCCGGGGTAAACCTATGATCTCCCATCCACTCATCAAGATTCCTCTTGAAGAGAGTCAATGAGGGACTCTGCCTAACCTGGACTGGGATTTTATTCCAGAGTGAAGGGAGCCTCTGGGTTATGAATCTGTCCATCTAGCATGTCTTATTTATTTCAGTGCTGAGGTTCAAGTCTCTCGAGCGCGTAGCTCGATGGGATTTGGATTTTCTGAGGTGCAGCTTGTCCATTAATTCCGGGTTGGACATGGCTTTATATGTCAGGCACAGATCGCCTCTGAGCAGGTGGTATGCCACTGAGTAGAGCTGGAGTTTCTTTAACCGGGCAGCATATGGCATCTGTTTGAGCGTTTTGATCCTCTTGGTGAGGTACTTTTGGGGTCTTTGCAGTTGCTGCAGGTATCTGGTAAGGTACATCCCAAAAGGGGCATTGTACTCAATTATGGGCCTGATGAGGGATGAGTAAAGAGGCACGATGACCTCCC
Organism: Protopterus annectens; assembly: GCF_019279795.1. Classification (NCBI taxonomy): domain Eukaryota; kingdom Metazoa; phylum Chordata; order Ceratodontiformes; family Protopteridae; genus Protopterus; species Protopterus annectens. The sequence continues at coordinate 1,428,468,657 of NC_056731.1, read as the reverse complement.
CTGATCTAGATGCGAATCCCTTCATGATTAGGTGGGCTATATAAAATGTTCTTCTAACCACTTTGGCCATGTGGTTGTCAAATGAGAGATTGCTATCAACTTGGGTCCCCAGGTCCCTAATTACTTCTTCTGTACTTAATGGATTACCACCTATGTGGTAATTTGTGGGCACTTTGTTTTTGCCAAAGGGGATGACTATACACTTTTTGGCATTTAGCTTGAGGCCATGGCTCTGGCACCAGTTGTCTGTTTCTATGAGGCCCTTTTGGAGGATGCTTGTGTCAGCTGGAGAGTTGATTATGGCACCCAGTTTGCCGTCATCTGCGAACTTGGTCAGCCACAGTCCTTCCATGTTGGCCTGTATCTCCGAGAAATATATATCGAACAAGAGAGGTCCCAGGACTGAGCCTTGTGGGATGCCACTTGTAACTGGTTTGGAGTCTGACATGGCTCCAGCAATTCTAACCATGTGGGTTCTGTCCTTGAGCCAGTTTGCAACCCATCTAGTGACATAGGGGTTTATATTTAAGCTGGTGAGCTTATCTATAATGCCCGAGTGGGGTATTGTATCGAAGGCTTTTGTGAGGTCCAGGTAGGCTGTGTGGACCACCTTCCCATTGTCAATGGCCTTGGCGACTGTTTCAAAGAAATTGACCAGGTTTAAGAGGCAGGATCTGCCCTTAACAAAGCCGAACTGGGTATGATCCAGTGTCTGTAGGTCCCCAATATCTTTATTTATGAAGTCCATGATGATCCTTTCCATAGCTTTGCAGACCAAGCTAGTCAGGCTTATGGGGTGATAGTTTCCAGGATCCGTTGAGGCACCACCTTTGTGGAGAGGGACCACTGTTACTGTATGCCACTCTTTGGGTACATATCCTGTAGTAAGGCTGAGACTGAACAGTAGTTTTATGTTTGGGTTTAGCTCTTCTTGGATGTTTCCAACCTATGCATCATGCATAAGCAGCCTTATTTGAAAAAACCCACAGGGGGTAGGGCAATATCAGCATCATCTGTACAGGCAGCTGCTCAAGCATATCTATACAACCTTATGACTGCAAATGACAAGGGAATTAAGATATAAATGACAAATTTCAGTCCAACTGTGCAAAAAAAGAGGGTATTTGCCAAAAGCATGCATTGTCTGTTCACTTCTGTGCATAAGATGTAAACAGCCTAAGTCAGACATCCCAGCAGGGGTCAGGGCAATTTCAACATCATCTACACATGGGGCTGAGCAGGGTATGCTGCATAAGTAATATCACTGTACTGTTACTACTCGTACAACAACTATTACTACTGCTACTATTATTATTAATAATAATAATAGTAGTAATAATAATAATAATAATGATACTAATACAATTATGACCACTACAACTACTAACACTATTGAAGTTAAATAGGCTAAAACAAATTGAAAATTATTATGTATCCTGATTAAAATAAGCATTTGACTAAGCAATCATTAGCTGACCACACTGTGTATCAGACATAGGTGATTCTAAGTCACGGAATTATGCAAAGGACAGGGTAGAGTAATCATCATTTACACAGAGTGTGTGTGTGTGTGTGTGTGTGTGTGTGTGTGTGTGTGTGTGTGTGTGTGTGTGTGTGTGCAATGCAGTGTGTGTGTGTGTGTGTGTGTGTGTGTGTGTGTGTGTGTGTGTGTGGAGGGGGGGTACAGTAGGGCAAGCCTAACACAAAAGAAGTGTGTGTGCATGTAAGGGATGAGGTCAGAGCAAGAATGCACTGTCTGAGCTGGTATCTCCAGATGTAAAAAGTCAGCTTTGAAGAATATTTTCTGAGTGTGAGGTGTCATGGTTAACATGAGATGTGCTGTGCATGGGTCTGTTGGAAAACAGCCATAGCATCTGTGCTAGTGAAAGTATCTTGGACGGGTGTGAGCCATGAATGGGTGGGGATCAAGTTCATTGTTGATGTCCCAGACCATAGGAGCTACCTTTGCCTGGAGTTGAACTGCTTGTTCCCTGACCCTTGTTTGAAGTCATAGTGCTATCTAAACATGAGCAATGTCTGCTGGATGAGCCCTCATCACAACTACATTCCCAACCACAACCACTTAGCCATCCACATCTGGGTGTAGACACATCCACCTCTAATGGAACAGTGTAAGTAGAGCTAATGCAAGAAAGAGATCTGGTAGGCCAACAGCCACATTGGCTAACATCTGATGATGTCTCAACTGTTTGGCCTCATTGAGATTCCTCCTCCCCCAGCAGACACACCATAACTGACACTGCATGGTCCATTGTGTCATTTATATGGTCCATGGAGTCTCACACACTGTTCATGTGGTCTCAAACCTCAGAATGCACGACATGCAGTTCTCTGACTATCTATTCTGAGTCCCTGGTGGAACTTGCCTGTGCCTCCATGACAGTCCTGCAGATATAAACCTTCTAAAAATTCAAAAAACAAAAAACAAAGTGGTGAAAATATCACCCTTGCAGGTCCAGCGCCTTTAAACTCCTGGATTCAGATAGATGTGTACAAAGTTCTTTATAATCCACAGGTTATGTTGTAAGCAAGAACGCCAATAAACGAAAAAAACTCAAATTGAAATTTTATTAAGCTTAAAAACAAGTTTTTCGTCGGCGCTCTGCACCAACTTCCTCAGAAAACAAACTGCACCACACATTTATCTCACTATAAATACATCACTACTCAGCTCAGATCCGCCCCCTAGTGGCTCCCCTTTAAAAAACACATAATTACACTTTGAAATTTTTAACTAAAAAGCGGACAAAATATTCAACAATTTGGTATCTGCTACTCATACCTGCCATCAATGCTGGTAAACCTGTAATGCTAATGTTAAAGCCACCATAATTATATATAAATACAAATGATAAAATGTGTCAATAACCACAAGAAAAATTATAATATATGTTAAAAATAAGTATAAAAGTGGAAAAAAATTCCCACAAGTGTTAATATAAACATTGATATAAACAATAAATGGTGAACACAAATATAATGAAAAATGGTGAGACCCAAAAATATGTTCCCAGATGGCATTAAGTCACTCCAGGTGGCTTCACCTCACTAGGCTTCTCAATTTGAGGAAGCAACTGATGGAAAGCATACTGTTAAGTCCAGGTAAATGGTAAGCTTCCAACTTAAGTTGTCCACATCAACTCCTTGCATTCTAGTCTTAAACAATCGGGTCCCCCCATAAACTCTTGGTTTAGCTGATTGATCACTGTAAACAAAAATTCATGGCCTGGGTTATCTAATATATGTTTGGCCAGAGCATTGTCGACCTTGCCCTTCATGATGGCATAAAAGTGCTCGTATACCCATTCCTATAGTTTCTTATCAGTCGTGCCAATGTAGAAACCTGGACAGACTGAACACTGGGCTAAATATACCACCTGATTGCTGGCACAATTGAATCTTTCTTGTCTTGTATGAGATACTTCTTGTCCCTGATGGAAAAAGCTGAACTTGCTTTTATGTATCTGCAGTACCTGCAGATGTTACATTTGAACATCCCAGACCTGGGGGAGGCACCAGCAACTTTGGACTCCAGGATGTTTTTGATGTTAAGGCCCCTCCTGAAAGTAACCTTAGGGGGCGATAATAGTCCAAATGCTCCTATTGACTCGGTGGTTAATAAGCGCCAATTTTTCTTTATAATGGACACAATGACCATTGCATCCAAGTTGAATGAAATTACAAAAGTACAATTGAAAGTATCAGACTCACTGACGAGGCGAGGTAAACCAAAAGACCCATCCTCCATATTCCCCAAAATGGGGTGGAAGTGGCCATTGACCCTCTTCCCCTGCACTTCCAAACTCAGTTCTGTGACAAAATCAGCAGGGTACCCTCTGCTGACGAGCATGCCAAAGATGAACTTGCACTCCTCGTGAAATTTCTTATTTTCTGATGTCATGCGGGCTGCTTGAACAAATTGGCCTTTCACAATAGCCCTCTTTTGGTGAAATGGGTGTTCGCTGTAAAAATGTAAATAAGAATTCGAGAAGGTCGGCTTCCGATGTATGCTGGCCACGAAGCGATTAAGGCTCCTGTCTTTCTCTAGTTGCACGTCCAAGTAGGTAATGTTGTCAATGGCAAACTCAGATGTGAATTTCAAAAGTTCTGTGGAGCCATTAAAAAACGACACCAAGTTATTAACATCATCTAGAGTACCATTGAAGATGGCAAAAATGTCATCCAAGAATCTAGTGTATAACGCTACTTTCTCTTGGACCAAAGATTTAAATAAAACAAACACCCTCTCCCAGTGGGCCATGACTAAATTGGCCACACTGGTTCCACAGAGCGATCCCATAGGGACCCCAATCAATTGGTGGACCTACCGGTGATTAAATGTAAAAAAGTTGCTGGTAAGAATAACCAATAGTTCGCTGACCATCGTAACTTCTTCTGCAGGAGCATGGTGGAAAACCATTTCCAATTGGATCCACTCAACCGTCTCCAAATGGGGGATAGATGAATACAGGTCAACAACGTCAATGGTTAAGAGAATACAATCAGCATTAAATGGAACAGAACCCACTTTTTCCAAAAATGCCCAAGAATCTCTCGAAATGTATTGGACTCTGTCCGCATACTTCTTGAGAATCTCATCCACCACCTTGGCCGCTGCATACGTGATGCTTCCCCTGGCACTGACCAGTTGCCGCATAGGTGGATCATAGATGTTCTTCTGTATCTTGGGGTTCCCAAACAAGACTGGAATTTTAGGTGATACCACAGAAATGAAATTGTATACATCCACGTCCATAACGCCATTGATGAACATCTCCTCAAAATATGACCAGATGTGGCACAAGCTAAGGTTCAATTCATTCTTAGAAACCTCCTGATATGTATCAGAAGATAAAATAGCCAACATCCTGTCATTGTAGTCATTCATATCCATAGCCACCAATGCCCCTCCCTTATCGGGTTGCATAAGTCTAACTGATGCAAACCTGAGTGCCTCTAACAAGGCCCTCTCCTCCTTAGTGATATTAAAATGAGCCTGGCGCCTTGAATTGAGGAGGTTGCGGATATCAAGATCACACAATTGTTCGAAAATTCCGACAGCTGCGAGTAACGGCGGATTATAAGTACTTGGTATGTGGTAAGGGTTCTTGCATTTTTGGGAATCACCCAACAACAGTGACAAGTTCAACTTTCTCACAAAAAGTTTCAGGTCCAATATAGTCCTCCCAACACCAGCTCTACAGGAGGGTACAAAAGTTAATCCTTTAGCCAAAACATCCACCAAAGGTTGGGAAAAAACAAACTGTGAAAAATTGCAAATCTTGAAGTCTTTACCCATGTTGTAGAGTATTTCCAAAGGTTGCATTGGGGGTACTGATGGAATAACTAGTCCATGGTCTCTAAGTTACTCCTGGTTTTGTATTTGTTCCTCGTCATCCGTCCTGACTGTGGCTGGGGGGATGAGGCTCAGACTTGAAAATTTTCATCATAATTGTCAAGAGTCGGCTCTTCCTGGCCCGTGCCCGGACCGATGCTCATAACACATTCCGTTGAAATTCTTGGGTTTGTTCACCTCAATAGGGATCCATTCTCCGGTTCACGGGGGTGCATCAGTTGGCCATGGGTCTCGGGGCCAGATAGCAACCCCATGGTAGTTCTGCCATTCCCTAGAAAATTCCCTTGAGATTTAGGGGGTTTGGGGTAGGCTACCCACTCTTTATAGGCTTTTATGTCCCTCTGGAGTTTCTTTACTTTAGTTATAGTGGTCTTAGAAATGTGTTGGTCAATACTGATGAAGAATCTTTCGTATTCATAACGATATCTGAAAAAATGAATGTCTGATTTAATTTCCTCATCTAAGTTGGAAAGTTCCATGGTTAGTTGATTAATAACTTCCTGATAGTGGGCGCAGATTAAGTTGATCAATTCATTCCCATGTCTATCAGAAAGTGCCAAGAGGTCAAGGAGGAATTTCGACCCATCTTCCAAACCTGTAGGGTATTGCCATGAGCGAAACCCCTTCAGATCAATCTTCGCACGTCGGCATTCCCCAAAGTAGGATACCTCAAGTTGTAACTTTCTTAACCTCAGTATTTTTTGGTCGAAATTATTGAGCTTAGTAGGTAAATTGGACAATCCTTCAGTTTAAATATCAATATTACCGATATCTTCCCCAGTAGGAAAACTGAAGGGGTGATTCAGCCAATTGTTGAAGTTTAATTCAACATAGCCCCTCCTCGGTGCCTCCATTTTACCGAGAATAGCTGGAGAGGCTCCAATTTTCTCACCTGAACTTGTATGGCCTTCCAAAATGGCCTTAGGCTTACCGCTGCTATCAGTATTATGTGAAGCCTTGTTGTCGATGGTAACAACTCTCGAGTCAGTTCCGGTTCCACTAGCCAATAACAAGGCTGGAGATTCCGTCGATAATCCACTGGAGGAGCACGCCGTTGGACTCAAAGAACCGCATTGTGAAAGCCCATCAATTCGCTGTGAAAGATGATCCACTTTCTCAGTTAGGAGGTTAATAAGTATAGTTAAGTCGCTATTATAGTTAAGATTCAGTTGTGTCAGCAATTGGGTGGTATATTTAGCCCAGTGTTCAGTCTGTCCAGGTTTCTACATTGGCAAGACTGATAGGAAACTACTGAAAGGGGCATACGAGCACTTATATGCTGTCAGGAAGGGCAAGGTCGACAACGCTCTGGCCAAACATATATTAGGTAACCCAGGCCACGAATTTTCATTTACAGTGATTGATCAGCTAAACCAAGAGTTTATGGGGGGACCCGATTCTTTAAGACTAGAATGCAAGGAGTTGATGTGGCAACTTAAGTTGGAAGCTTACCATTTACCTGTACTTAACAGTATGCTTTCCATCAGTTGCTTTCTTAAATTGAGAAGCCTAGTGAGGTGAAGCCACCTGGAGTGACTTAATGCCATCTGGGAACATATTTTTGGGTCTCACCATTTTTCATTATATTTGTGTTCACCATTTATTGTTTATATCAATGTTTATATTAACACTTGTGGGAATTTTTTTCCACTTTTATACTTATTTTTAACATATATTATAATTTTTCTTGTGGTTATTGACACATTTTATCATTTGTATTTATATATAATTATGGTGGCTTTAACATTCAATATTTTGAGCATTATAGGTTTACCAGCATTGATGGCAGGTATGAGTAGTAGATACCAAATTGTTGAATATTTTGGCTGCTTCTTGGTTAAAAATTTCAGTGTAATTATGTGCTTTTTAAAGGGGAGCCGCTAGGGGGTGCATCTGAGCTGAGTAATGATGTATTTATAGTGAGACAAATGTGTGGTGCAGTTTGTTTTCTGAGGAAGTTGATGTAGAGCGCCGACGAAAAGCTTGTTTTTAAGCTTAATAAAATTTCAGTTTGGGTTTTTTTCGTTTATTGGCGTTCTTGTTTACAACATAACCTGTGGATTATAAAGAACTTTGTACACATCTATCTGAATCCAGGAGTTTAAAGGCACTGGACCTGCAAGGGTGTTTTTTTTCACCAGTCCTGCAGATATGTAGGGTGGCAGATACTGACAGACCAACATTTAGGGAGGGCAGTAAGTATACCTTCTCTGAGCTCCTCACAGAGGCTAGGTGGACTTTTCACCAGTTCTGCAACAGGGGTCACCACACTACCTTGATGAATCATGTCCCTATTAACCTGTCCAGTCTCAGATGGCTCTTTGTTATGGCTCTGTGTCCAGGCTGTGGGGGGAGGACAAGGAAGCGACACTGTCCATGTCAAACATCCCATCTGCAACCCCAGACTGTGCCTGTTCATCACCTCCATCCTTTAACATCAGGTGAAGGGAGGTCCTCTGTGCTGGTGCCAACCTCACCTATGAATACACAAAAAAACAAAATAATAGAAGAAAGAGAAATATGATTACAATATACTATCTAACACCTGAGTAAAGCAACAACACATGCAAATTCAAAAAACTTAAATAGTAATATCTATCTAGTTAGCTATCTATCTTTCTATCTATCTATATTAAACTAATTACAAAACACATATGCCTGATATACTACCTAACACCCGAGTAAAGCAACAACACATGCAAATTCATATAAACTTAAATAGTAATATCTATCTAGCTAGCTAGCTAGCTATCTTTCTATCTATCTATATTAAACTAATTACAAAACAAATATCCCTGTACCATGTGTAGGTAGCTGCTGTACCTCAATGTTAGATGTCCCTAGATACACATATATCAGTTGCTTTAGTTATTATAAGCATAAGACAACTTAATGGGTACCTTAAACTTTAAATAATTAATATATTTGAATTGCATAGCTGGAGTATCACTAGTGGAAATTTTCTGGTTGCCTTCCACCTTGGCCGCAACATCCATAACAGCACTGTAGAACTCTGCTGAGTTGTCTGTAACCCTTACAGTTAACAGGAACTCCTCCATTTTAGTGAATTGTTATTTGGTAGAAAATCCTCCACAAGTAGCTCTTCACTACTATGCCTCAGCCTTGGATCTGTCAGTAGCCTTTTTTAATCATATCAGTGACCCTATGTCTGATACTAGGATAGTCATGGTCTTGGCCATTCACAACATTCACATCATTGAACACCTGCTGCCACACACAATCACAGAAGGATTATCAACTTAATGAGGATCCAAGAGCCATGTAATATGGAGTCAGAGGATCTGGACTATGGCCTTATTCTCAGCATCTGAGAATTGAGGTTTCCATAGGACCAACCCCTGTTTTTTTTTTTCTTTTCAATTTGCGAGTTGTATTCTTGTTGTGATAGAAAAAATGTATATCAGATATAACAACAACAAACAAGTGGGGATGAAGATTATCGGCTAATCTAATTCTGGAGCGCAACTATTCATTATGAAGGCATCACCATTTATAATTATGCCAGACTTTTCTGTCTATGGCATTGCAAGCCAAATAGTATCCTCATGTGCCATACCCAGACTACAGAACTGAGCAAAACTGATTTCATGTACATAGAAGAATACTTTATACAACTACTATGAACATAGACCAGCATAATCAGAGAATAGTTGCTTAATACAACAATAATTCATGTTAGCTGCTATAAGTCAAACATGTCCGAACATCCTATGAATAGTGCTAAACCCTATGCAATACAAGTTAAGGATAACTGCAATAACAAATATTTGTATGTTCCTTACAAAAACATAACTTTTCAAGGTTAGACACAAGCATTGCAAATAAAAGGTTCAAAAGTTAAACCTGTAAGCAGTACTTGTATAGAACATTACATACTATGAAAGATTTCAGACAGTTCTCCAAAAGTATCACAAATCCAGCAGTTGTATTGCCAGTAACAGTTTTGTTTGGCAGGAGAGAACCTTGATAAACACTTTAGTTAAAATGTTGTTAGAAGACTATCCCCTGGATTCAATAAACTCTGTGCAGGAATAGTGCTATTCTTGCACAGAGTGAATCATGTCAATTTACCCATAGCTTTAACAGCAGCAAGTCTTGCATGAAGGTGTGCTGCTGCTAAGAGTAAACAGACACAAACACTACTGAGTACAGGGGGCATGTTTAAGTGGTGCACACATCTAACATGCCCTCTGTACTCTGAAAGTGCCATACGGCACTTTGTAAAAGTCTTTCATTGTCTGCAGACATTGAAATGAAATAAAATGAGTAAAACTGTGTCCCCGGACACTGAAATAGACAGGGAGAGCAATAAATCAATGCAGGGGGTGTGTGACGGCTTTTGTCACACACCCCCTGCATTGTAAAAGTGCTGTATGGCCATACCTCTCAACTGTACACGTTTCCACAGAATGCCCAGATGCCTGCCTCACATACCTCTCAACCTCTTAGAGCAAGAAAGCTGTACAAAGCCATAAATAATGGGGGGGAAAGACACAAAAATAGGGACACTTTTTAAATATTGCACATACAAACCTGGAAAGTTGATAGAAGAAAAGATTTGCATTAGCACAGACTTCCTGAAGAGCATGAAGACTGAAACTCAAATGTCTGCCATTGTAAAAGTGTTGTACGGCCATACCCTTCAACTGTACCAGGTTTCCACAGAATGCCCAGGTGCCTGCCTCACATACCTCTCAACTTCCTAGAGCAACAAAGCTGTACACAGCCATAAATAATGGGGGACAAAGACACAGAAATAGGGACACTTTTTAAATATTGCACATACAAACCCGGAAAGTTTATAGAATAAAATGTTTGCATTAGCATGGACTTCCTGAAGCATATGAAGTCTGAAACCGAAATATCTAACATTATGTTCTGCTTAAACCCCGAGAGATTTGCCAATGATTTGCTAGAAAACCACAGTCACACTTTCTAACTTTGTAAGAGCAATAATTAAAATCTGCCCTTATGTGTCCTCTTACAATTTCCCTTACTGTGACTGACAAGGAGTACAGATACATGTAAAAAAAAGTGGGTTGATTAATTTTTTTTCCCATTCTCTTGTATGTTTAAGAGTAGCTGAATGGGTGTGCATGTTATGGCCCTCTGCTCAGCATTGCTTAAACATCCCATAGGAGATAAATAAAAATATACAGCTAAAATCCTAATGTTGAGATAGTGTGGTAGTTAGAGTCCTGACTTTGTATACAGGCGTTCACCGTTCAAGTACCAAAACAGGCACTTTATTTTTACATGGGAAAGCAATGTTAAAAGTATTATTTTTATTTTAAATTATATAATAATTTATGTTTGTCAACCAGGTTAGTGAAGATGGTCTACAATAGAAGTGTGAGTGCATATAACATGTGAAATCACCCATGTATACACAAGTGTCCCATACAGTATAATCACACCCCATGGTAATGTAATGAAAGCACATAGAGGGAGGGACGTCATGTAAATTAAATCATATACACTTACTAATATATCAGTAATGATTAATTAAAAATCATTATTTTGCTATTTCCTATAAATGAAAAGTGAGCAGTGGTTAGCAGTCCTCAGCTATGCCAGATGTAAATGCTAAACAGCAGTCAGCTCAGCTAAGCAGACGTTAAGCAATGCTCAGCAATTACCCCTTTAAGCACTATTAAACCCAGCTTAGTGGATTTGCGCACTGCTTAGCTGAGCTTAGCATTTTCAAAATGGTCCAATGATGGCAAAGGGTGGGAATATAGCCTTATTTAAATGGTGCAGGTGGAAATACAGACAGAATCTGTTGTAGCTTTCTCTGAGTAAGAACTATGTCAAGTGTTGGTGAGGGCTCACACTTTCAGGTGCAGTGCTGGAGCATTTTGGAGTCCAGAGTCATGGCTGGGCTCCTTGTAGCAAACCATGACAACAGACTGCTGCAGGGTCAGTACCAGGGCTCACAGTATAAAGCAGAGGCCCGGGATCATCTGGCATGTGATCTCACCAGTGCCACAGGCTTTCCCCAAACTGGTGAGCAGGTACGGCATCACTATGCCGACCTAAAGTGGAGGAAGGGGGTGTAATGGATCCAAGACACTCCAGACAACCATGCTCCAGCAGTTTGTAAGTATCCCAGAAATAGCTGTACTAAATTCTAGCCTGAATCTGTGATAGACAGGGATGCATGATGTTTGTTTGTTTTCTCCCCTTACAACTGCAGTGGAGAGGGCTAGCAATGCTGAGGCCTGTGCAGACAAACTGACAAGGCTGCACCAACAGGCTGGTGAGTACAGATCTGCCTTGCATTACATAGTGAAATAAATAAGAAGGATTAAATTGTTTACTGTGTTCTGTGTCTAATAATTAAAGAAAAGTTTGCCAGACTAACAGTCATCTACAGCATATGCAGTAGTAGAGCACTGTGTCATACAACTACAATAAAAACCTAAACCACCAACTGTTATATTTATTCTGGTATGTTGTTGTAGAAATAGAATGTGTACAGGTTCTGCACAGAACATATGGATTTGACAGCATGAGGTTGTTCTGAGAATCAGTTAGTATGCAAAGCAGTAGATGGTGGAGCTGTAAATCAAGATATACATGAAATATGACATATGTTATGCACTAAGATCCGAACCCTGAATACTAATGTCAAAAGTATTATAGTGTGCTCCCTGCTTCAGTGCCTTGTGTTAACCTTTGCTTTCCAGATCATATAATTTCTAAGGATTACTACACAGTACAGTAACTGTCTGTCATGTATGAATCTGAGGATTACAAGGTCAGACTGTCTAACTCACAGAGTATTAAGGTAAAAACAGTCAAGAAAAAGACAGCAGTTCCTCAGTAGCTCAGTGTGATGAAAACAGCCTTGTATTTCATTTTAGCACACATATACATGGTTTGAATCCAGGGAGTGGTACTGAGATATGTGCATATATATACTCAGGAAATCTTGAATATTTGTAGAAACAGCCAGATAGTGGTAACAGATATTTTCTCCACAGGTCTTATAAATAACAGAATGTTTGTAGTAGCTGCCTGAAGGGTATAACAATGCACCGTGTACAACTGTCCCATTGTCCAACCCAATGCCTGCAAATGAAAGCAGGATACGTACATACACCATGCTCTCTTCCCTAAGATACACACTGTCATGGCTAGTGGCCACTGCTGCCAATCACCTTGGATGCAGATAGGAATTCTGGTGAACTATGCTAGTAGCAGACTCACACAAGATCATTGCAGGGAACCCCTTCTTAGTCAAGTATGTAACCTGACATGTCCAAGCCCCCTACAGTAAAGTAGCCACAGTGTATCCAGTCTTTCCCATACCATTACAGGTTGACAGTCTAACAGGTATGTATGTGCCACAGAAGCTATGGGCCATATGTAGATGTAAAGTGAGGGCAGACCCATAGAGTATTGAACAGTACTGTTGTGAAAAATAGAAGCCAATACAGTTGTTAATGGACTTTTTATTCTCTCCTCCACCCACCATCTGCATCAATAATTATTATTCATATACTATGGGTATGTTGTTCTCGAAACCTATTATTGGGACATGTGTTCTATTATTGTTCATATATTTCATTGGCTGCATACTAACATACCTTGTTCAAATACCATTATTGGTGGCCTGTTGCTGTCAATGTAAATTGCATGCTGTTAAAATAAGTACTATTGTTCCATTTATGCATGTGTTCTGTTTGCTATGCATATATGCTAAATTCAAATCTGTTGGTTTGGGTTAATGGGAACACCCATGCATGATGTTATAACTAATTTTGCAAAGTGTTGTTTATGACTAACCAATATATCTTGAAAAACCACACCAACATAGCACATTTGGGAAGGGAGATCCCGGTGGATCTGCCTGTTCCACCCCATCTGGCCATGGCACCATGCCCCAGCATGCCAGAGACCCAACCAAGAACATATTCCTCCACTTGTCCTGCACCACCTTTGGGTGGAACTGCCTCAGGGGATGAGGACCATCCCTCCCAGGTGCGGGCATGGAGAGAAGTCTGTCACCCACAGAATGTTCTGGGGTAAGGTGCACAGTGTCATCCGGTCTGAGGTGGGTGGGCAGCTGCACCAGATGGAAGGCTGCCTGGCACACTTAGAGAGACAGGCTGCCCTGATTGTCCAGCCCCCAGCACAGCCATCTTTGGGGCCATGAAGGTGCAGTGGTGACTGCACATGGGTGGGTACCTCAGTCCCATTATATCCAATTTGGGACTCATGGGCCTCTGATTTCCAGCCACCCTCCCCATCCAAAGTGTTTATCCCCCTCATGTTTCATATACCGGCCCTGTCAGCTGTCTTGTGTGTCTTGTTTGTCTGCAAATGCTACCTATCCTGCCAAACCTACCTTCCCAAACATACCTATAGCCCTCCCCCAACATCCCACTCTCATCGAGAAAAAAAAAAGGGGGCATCTGTCCCATAAAAAATATTGCCTCAGACATAGCTCTACATCTCATCCCCATGTACAGTGAAATTAATCAATCTACCCACAAATTAATCTACAAATGTCTGTTGCCAACAACCCTCCCTCTGGGAAGTGTGGCTGTAAATTCCAAATTATACACATTATTCACAGCTGTTGCTGCATAAGAAATGTAGAGCTATGGTCCTTTCCTACATCCATCCTGCACATCCCTAGCTGCTTTTTCTAATGTTTTACCCCCCCCCACTTGCCCCAATTTCACCACTTTCCCATCACCCTTTTTCTTTTCTTTAATCAAAATTAGCGTGGCTGTAAGTAGGAGTAAGCAGTGCTAAATGAAACTAGGAGGATTAACCGTCTCTTAGCATTGCTTAGCTTCACACAAAACTGCACAAACCCACTTACAGCTGCTTAAAAGTGCCTTAATCACTCTGTCTTCATCAGCCCTTGTTCTGCCCAGCAACAAAATAATTAGTGTTGTCAAGTCTCAAACCCAAGATGCTGGCATTATAATCACAGCAACAAACCACTACACCATCTGAGCTGGAGAACTCAGAATTCTTTTTACAAATATATCATGCATTCAGGTCATGTAACATTATTGAAAAAAAGTCACCACTTCTGAGTATTGAACCTAGGACGCTGTGTACTACAACCACAGCAACATATCTTTACATGATCTGAGCTGTAGGAATTTGAAATGTTTTTACAAACATATCATGCACTACAGTCATTTAACATAAGGGAAAATATAAAAATATATATCCGTAGTACTCTTATATACATATATATAAATATGAATATATATATATATATATATATATATATATATATATATATATATATATATATAGATGGATCTAGGACGTTTGATCGAAAGTTCAAACGTCCGAATCCATTTATGGCGAGCATAATTACATGAAAGTGCTTTTCACCGAAGAAGCATTTTTGCTTAAGTATGCCTGTTGCCGAGGCCATACTACGGTGCAGATAAGGGAAAATTCCTTTTTCCCCACTGTAGTGCGGTCTCGGAGGGAGAATATTAAAGTGGGGGGTGTGGGGGTGCAGGGGGGCTTTGCCCCCCTGCAGAAACATAAATGTAGTGTTTTTTTTTTTTTTTCATTAACACGATTTAACAAAAGCGCTTTTTCGATGAAAGCATTTTCGTTAAAGTGTGTTCGGTGGTTATGGATTCTTTTGATCAGACGTCCTAGATCCATATAGATATATCTATAAATATAGATATATATTCATATATATATATATATATAGCCAACCGCTTACTGCAAAACATCTGCAAAAAGCCTGACAAAGTGGGGGGATAAAGGGCAAACAGTAGTGACATCTTGAATTATGGCTATTGTACATGTAAAAGTCCACTAGAATAGCATGATGTGATTTAACATATAATTCCTGATATATTTCAGGTCTGAAACGCAAGTGAATGCCATCATTTACTGATATCAATACTGACATGATCCAAGTGATTTGGCAGAAACCCACAACTGTCGTGGGAACACACCAAACATATGAGCCACACATCTGGAGAGTGTCTACACATCTGGACAGTGGAGATGTATGACTGCAATCATGTAACAGAAGAGAAGAAAAGTGAGAACTGCCAACCATTTCATCCAGCACCTTCTGAACCACAGTAAGTCCAACAGGACACTTTCCCAAATCAGGTCTAGGGAATTACCCATGTATTTCCAAAAAGATCATGCACTACAGGGAAGGAACTCTAGGGAAAAGCAGATATTGGTGTGAAAATGTCCACCCACAACTAGTTGTATCACAGTCACAGCAACATACCAGTACCCAAAATGAACTCTAGATTAGAATGACATTTTGAACAAACATATCTTGATTGCCAGTCACACACTACATTGACATTTACTGGCCCAACTCACAGTCTACTGCAAATCCTGAGATGTTACAAGACATTTCTCATTCTGCCCCTACAAACATATACACCTGATAGACCACCAGCAATGGTGGCAGCATGCACAGTTAGATAGAAATGGATCTATGACACTCACATCTGCTACACTCCCTACTCAGCCAAACAAACATTTATACACAACACTGCTACACAATCTTGGCAGTCTGTTAACAATGGCCAGACATATAGAACTCTCAAGTGAAAAGATTTCCACAGAATGCCCAGAGTGTGGGACCATGTTTATGGCCACTGTTGCATACCACTTCCAGGAGTCTGCTATGTCACTGGGATGATATCAGGAGTGCAGTCACTAAATAATGATATACCATACCTCTGAACCTCTTAATGCAAGACATCTGGACAAGGTATGGCATACTTGGGGGACAGGGGGCTAAAAACAGGGACATATCTCACATAATGGTGTTGCAAACTGAAAAAGTTGCTGGTGTTACAGGGCTTGTTGTAACATAACATCCCTGAAGCATATGATGTCTGAAACAGTAATGGATGTCAACATTTTCTGACTACAATCCTCACATTATCCTACTGATTTCTCAAAAACAGATATTGTCTGAAGAACAGATCAAACATAACAGGCAAACCTCTGGGCAGTCTGTGAACGTCTGGACAGTTGAGAGGTATGTTAGAGACATATCAGTGTCAGATGTCAAGTCACGCAGAAAATGTATGTCCAGACAAACCCTGTTAATCTAACAATCCTCTATGTGCATAACAGCAATACTTACTTACAATCCGTATTCAATTCTGGAGTTTTGTCCCCCATGGTTTTGGGCTGTCCCCACATGTCTTCTTCTGAGAGGTATTTCCCCCTACCATTTGTGAAGCTGTAGCCCCCACACTTCCATAATGTCCTCCACACAGGCAAGAAAAAGGGGCAAGTCCCACATGAAAGGCTTAATTATAACACTGTGCTGTTATGACATTGGCTAATGGAAAGACAACACAGGTGCTCTGAATGCAAGTAGCAAGTGGGAGACACCGATTGGTGCACAGGCCATCACCTGCTCATGAGCATTACCTACAAAAGGCAAGCTGCTACCTAAGCAACACAAGTCTGAACCCATCTGCACAAAGACAGACTGCGAATACACAAACCTAACCATTTGCATTATTCTAAGGAAACTCTTCAGCATTATAACAGGTATGTCAATCACATAAGCTTGTAATGGAATGTAGAAGGGGGATGCAATAATGTCAAATAGGAAGTTAAGCATTAGGCCACAACAAGATCTGTTGGACTCACATGCTGCTGTCTGGCACTTATGGCCATTCCTGCTTGCCCTGTCTGCATTGACATAGATCACATCTCTGGCCTCTGAGTCACCCCAGCAAAGGTCAGCTCATGTATGACTACTACTGAAGAGTCTGTTCTCCAATACTGAGTGTGACACTGCTAGGCCATTTACCTGGGATTTTGAAAATATTCATATGTCACCTGTGAATGCTACTAAGATACATATTCTTGTATTACAAATGTAAGAGACTTATATAGGGTATGTGCATAGTATACAACAGGTGCAGAAGTGTGTGTTGAACTGCATGTTATATACTGAGCCCATACCTGACAACTGTCCAAAGTTTTGCAGACTTACCACGTCTGCCTCATATTTGTAGTCAATGCCTCATACAGTTGTGTATTGTCTGGCACATCACTGGGAACCCATTAAGGACTGAAGTCATAACATAATAGCATACATTTGATTGTCAGATGTCATAACCTATGGAGTAGACCTGTGCATGTGACACCATCTTTGCTGGCAACTAAGTATGTTTCAGATAGACTCATAAAGTGGCACTATTTTCTGGCCTTTGCCCACCACTGATGTGTGCCTTTGTGAAGATATCTTGCTCTAACAGGAGCTATGTGTCTTACCATGAAATCCATGTCAATGCAATTGTACCTTATCCTGTAGGATGCCAACATTTGTGCAGTCACTGACACCTGCTTTGTAGCTGTGGAGAGCACACTAACCTTGCCAGGTTACTCATCTCAAAATATGTTTAGACCCCAAATGGAGGGGTGCAAAGCCACAGGAGGTTGAGTATTGAACATTATCATACACATACACACCTCCAAGCTGGCCAAACAGTATGATGCATGTGAGACATCCTGAGTGCAGTTAACAGTTGACAAAACACCTACTCAAATTATAGCTAGCTACAGGCCTCCAGCCATGACTATGGACACCCACCACACCTATTGGGACTTGCTGGAGTCTGTCAAGATTCAGTCATCTACCCTGCTCCTGGGTGACTTCAACTACCCAGCCATAGTGTGCATGACCTATGCCACCTGAACATGAATGCACAGAGATTCCTCAGCTTTGTCAATGGCAATGCAGTGGATCAGCTGGTCAACACTCCTACGACAGGTGGAAATATCTAGTACCTGGTCCTAATCAACATGAATAGCCACTATAGCACTCCTACAGTGTCGGGTCTATACTAGATGATTGAACTTTCCAAAGTTTGACTGTCATATGGTCGACACCATATGATCACATTTTTGAAAGTTTGAACATTTTAATGGAGATCTCCATACAGAGTGGAATGGGAAGATTTCCCTTTTCTGTACTGTAGTGTGATCTTGGAGTTGGTATATTTAAAGAGTGGGGGTGTGGAGGTTGCAGGGGGGCTTGCCTCCCTGCTTAAAATGTTCAGGTAGGTTATTTGTGTAATTTATTTTTTATTAGATTTTCGAACTTTTAAAAGTTTGATTATATGGTGTCAACATTTGAAAGTTTGATTATCTAATATAGACTCTACAGTGTCATACTACTTGGTAAGATCTGACCACATAGCCATTGCTGTTCAGGTCAATATCTCCCCTGCCCCTCCCCCTGTCAGGGTCAAACAAAATTAACTTTACACGACTGACTATAAATCTCCTCAGAGCAGGTAGGAGTAGCTTTACAGCCAACGTCCCATCAGCTGGAACTAGCAGTAGTGTCTGGACCCACACCACAACACTATGTGAGCACCTACATAGCTGTATAGACTCAGCAATACCTGACAGGACAACATCATCTCCCTCAAATAGGGTAAATGTCCATGGTGGACAGCAACAATACAGAAATACCATAATAGGTGGGAATAATTGCTGGACAGGACCAAACAGGAACAGGTGCCTTATTGAAAGCAATGTCACCTTCATCTGCAGAAGCAAAACGGTCAGAGGTGAATTGCCCTAAGGCTATCTTTGAGTGCAAATTAGACACATCCAATCACTAGACCTTCCACACATGTGTCTGCAATCCCAGAGGCAACACAAAAATCCGCTCTGTACTGGTGGTCAATAACACCACATACCCATACAGCATAGATATAGGTGACTGGCTGCAGATAGATGAAGTGTATACATCACTACCCTGTCCCCCCATCAATACATATGTGCATGCACAGCACCTGCCCACCTCCCCTCATCATCAAGAAGCAGGTCCATAGTGTCCTCTCAAAGGCAACATACAGAAGTCTCCATAGGCCTGATACCATCTCTTGCTGCATCCTACATGAACAAAGGCATAAGCTCTCAGATCAATTACACACTGCAGTCAATCAAAGCTTGAGCACCAGTGTCATTCTATCTGCACAGAGGACAGACACTGCCATCTCTATACGAAAGGCAAAGCAATCCACTGACCCAGACAATCATATGCCCATCAGCCTAACTAGCCTGGTCTGCAAGGGCATGGAAGGCAATATCAAGGACATTATGAACAGGGACATCGGCAACCTCAAAATGCCTGAGCCCACACAGCATGGTATTGTCAAAGGGAGATCAGGCCTGTTTAACCTAGTTGACCTCTCTGAAGTGGTAAACAAACACAAGAATGAGGGGAAGATGGTGAACAATGCCTCCCTACACCTAGCCCAATTACCTCGCAATAATCCCCAGGCAGCCAGCATACATACGCCTACACAGCTAGGCATCAAGCTGTATGCTTTCCAGATGGGTAGCTAACTGGCCCAGAGATAGTACCCACTCAGTCAAAGTAGTGGAACCCATCTCTAGTAGTAGAGTCTGCCAAAGTGGTGTATCCCAAGGATCGGTCTGTGGGTCTCTACTGTTTGAGATATACGTATCTGAGGTACAGGACAAAAGCTGTGGTTTATGGCTGACCAGGTGTATAGATGCTTGCAAGCTGGCTACTGTCTTGCATTCTCCTACTGATGTGAGCATCCCCAAGAGACCCTCACCCAATTAATGACTGGTGCAAGAAGTATTTCCGCAAACTGAATGCCAGGCGAGGCATCATTCTCCCTGCTGTGGCAGATGTCATCCACACTAATTATGACAGTAATAATGTACTGAGCATGCAATCAGGTGTGAGGCAACTTGTGCACCAAGGTTGGTAGTAACCTGACAGTTTACCACCATGTAGGTACCATTACATGGAAGGCTGTCTGCAGGACCCACCTCACAAATATGTCATCCAGGAACCAGGAGGCCACAACATCCCTGTACTCCACCCTTATCAGATGCATTACCAAGTACAATGGACTCTTTGGCATGTACCTTGCCAAGCAAATGCATCAGTTGCAGAGACCACAGAGGTACCTGACCAGGAGAATCCAGGGTCTGTGACACATGTCCAATACAGGTAGGCTGAAAGCCCTGTCCCTGTACTCAGTCTCACACAGACTGATCATAGGTGACATGTGTCTGGCATACAAGGCCATTTCCAAACTAGCATTTTAGGGCATTTCTGTATATCTGTAAGACAAACCCCACTCACACATCACACAAGCAAGGCCCTCACCTGGTCTGTAACATGTAAAGTACTTATTGGCAGGATAGTTTAGTGTCCCACACTATACACTGTATGTAAAATACACACCCTCACCATGTCTAGCAGAGTACGTCTATAGCCCTCTTGATGAAGAAGCTGGACGACTGTATAAGAAATGGATGGGACACAACTGGGATCCTGTGCATGTCCCAGCTGAACAGGGGAAACAGGTACTGGCTTGGAAGGGACATGGGCAAAAGTCTGGGCCAGGCTTATGAGGGCATCAAGGCCAATAGCCTGGTATCATCTTATGAGGCTATGCACCTAGTACTTTACATGTTTCCTGTATGCATTGCAGACTGTCCTACTATGTTGTCTGAAATGAATCCCTGTAAGTCTGATCTGTGTAGGTACTGCAGTGATAGTTATAGTATTGTCCCTTCATCAGTTATCATGACATATCGTTACACCTTGTCATTGCATGTAGTCTGTATAGCAGTAAGTCAGCTCTTACAGCACATGCATATGCACTTGGTGACATAGTATGGCTCACTCCTATAGCCTTGGTCTTGGCCACAATTACCATTCTGCTACTAGGCCCATCACACAGCAGGATTTGTAATCCTTCATTGTGGGCCTTACAGTAGCAGTGAAAGAGATAGACTGTGGCAGGCAGAACTGCTGTAAGGTCTGCCCTGAAAGGCCCATAGGTGTCACAGCTGTGCCAGACTGTACCAGGAGTGTGTGTGTGTGTGTGTGTGTGTGTGTGTGTGTGTGTGTGTGTGTGTGTGTGTGTGTGTGTATATCAGCAAACATGATACTGCAGGGTATTCATTTACATATGTTGTCTTCCCCTTGCAGGTGAACACAGTGTTTGGTGTCCCTCCCCCTCACAACCTGATGTCAGTGTCTTAGTGGACTCCCATGATGATGGTGGTCATACTGAGGCACAGGTGGGTTTGTTGCTGCCTTACTCCATATCATTGTTAGGAATCCAGCTTTCACCCACCATGTCCCCACACACAGTCAGTATGCACACACATACCCAGTCCCCAGCAGCCATGGATAATGGACAAGTTAAGGGTGATGGCATGGAACAGGCTAGTGTATTGAGTATGATGAGTGTGACTGCAGAGACCAGGCAAGGTTACACACTGGCAGATGGGCAGGGGTGCTCAACAGAGGACTGCTGCCCATCACGCCCTGTCACAAGTGCCACAGCAACTGTCACCAGACGCATGCTATGGTTTGTCATGGAGGCATGGGTGTGTACTGACTGCAACACCAGACAGCAGCTCAGAGTCATGAATGCAGCACTCCCTGTCATGCATGACAACCTCCACAGCATTTGTGATGCCATACATCATCTTGCTGATGTCATGGATGGACAGTGGGGTGAGACATTGTCACTGCTCAACCTTGCAATCTCTGTGTCTGAGCATGTGGTGGGAGTAGGGCATTGGCCAGGTGGATGTAGGTCAGCAACATGATTAGCTGTGAAGCCACATGGCTGTGCACATTCACAGTCCCATAGTGGCAATATCAACAGCACTACCAAAGGGAGGGTGCTGTTCACACCACACCGGAGCAGGCCATAGGCACAAGGCACATTGTCCTGGCCAGTCTCATCAGGGATGCGGATCCAGCAGGCAGCAGTCCCATCAGGGATTACTACTGCATCTGTCCTTGGGCCTAGTGGTGCCAGTGACACTCCTGGCAGAACCAGTTACTGCGTCCCTGCCAGGAGACAGTGAACCATACATCCTGCGATGTACGGTCCATGGCTGTCCAACATAGCCCTGTGTCAGGCATCCACATCACTTGATGGTGTGCAAACAGTCACACATCCTTATCACAGGCCAGTCACCACCAGATATACATTCTGCAAGGCCCAGTTCACCATCACCCCTTCACACACACACATATACACACACACACACACACACACACACACACACACACACACACACACACACACACACACACAATGTCAGCCATATGGCCCAGCTTAGGCCTCAGGCGATCCAACACCACATCCTGTGCATGTGATGATACTTGTGCCACAACCCTGTTATCCATACCATTGATGCACAGACATGCTCATATGGGTCTGATGCACAAGGTCACTATAGTAGAGTGTAACAATGTCATGCTGTGTAAGGTGCTGACTGCTGGCAGTAGTTATGGGTACACATCAAGGTGTATGTACCTTGTTAGCCATGATGCACTATTGCTGTTAGTACTGCTGACTGTAGTGTCAGGTACTGTATTCTGATTGTGTTCCAGGTTTATGTGTGTCTGCAGGCTGTGGACCTGCTGACAGTAGCAATGATGAGTAAGACAGAGTGGTAGCACAATGACCTTTACATAGCCAAGGTACAGCTGTATATGTACATTTTTACCAGGTGTGTTTACATGCAACGATGTGTGAGGGGCAGTTGTGGCAGACAATGTGACCTTGCATACCTACCCTTGACACAGCTACCTAGCCTGGGTGTTCTGTAGGACTGCAGGCTCACACACAGAGGAGATTACTTCAGTACTGGCACTAGGTCCCTCACAAGCTTAGTTCTTACTTCAACTGCAACAGATTCAGCTATCAGCACCTGTTGCCCCTGCCATTACTGTCACATCCACTTGACCATCATGCAGTTGATGAGGGTATGCCTGGTACTGTGTATGACAGGTTTGGGGTATGTATTCCTGACACAGGTCAGCCTGTTTTAGTCTAATCAGACAATGACCAGCATGTGTGTTTGCCATCTCATATGCATGTCTGGCCTCTCATGCTGGTAGTGCATACAGAGTCATAGTCCCATAAATGGGGCATCTGATGAAGGGCTTAGCACAGCCCCTACCTGCACAGTCTTATGAATGATAGTGCTAGATACATAATACAAATAGCACAGTGGTACTGTTATGTGGCAGTGTCTACCATTACTATTGAAGTGGGTGACAATTGCAGGGGCTGTTAATATTGCCAATGGTGGGTTCAGAGGCTCTTATCATGTTATAGATATCTGACACACACACACACACACACACACACACACACACACACACACACACACACACACACACACACACACACACACACACACACACGTGTAAACTGCTGCATTAGGACATGCATTGAGATACACATGCACATGGAGGTGACACTTAGAGTAGATGACCTACCCATCTATTAATGTACAATACGCAGTGCTACAACCATTGAACCACAGTGGCTTGGTGTTAGAAACTGTGTAACTGTGCTTGTATGGTGGATGACATCTGTATGGGATGACACTAAGTTGGCAAAGGGGGAGTTCACGGGGTGGAAGAGGCACACAGAATGGTATAGCCATCACATACAGGCACTGAAGACAGCCACATGGGCTGTGCATACAGAAACCCATACACAGTTGCCAATAGACATCTTAGTAACCCTAAGAATCCACTTGTATGTACTATAGTGCTGCATACACATGAAATAATCCACATAGATTATATGCCTGGGACATAAGACATAACCTCTTACAACAGGTAATCTTGTGAATGCCTTCATGGATGGTGGGAAAACACACCCGACATAGCGATTGATCTCATCTACTGCCCATACAAACCTGCACAAGTGATAGAGTGACAGACTTTGTATCAGTATGATGTGTCAGTCAGGTACAATGTCTGATGCTGGCATGTGTGTCAGTACAGTAACTGTGACATATTTGGCAATGAAATGACAGGAATTCGTATTATCAGAGGACACAAACCACATATAGTTTGCAAACATGTGGCTATCCCGTGTACATCTGTACAGATGACTGGTATGGGCTGCATAGTGTTACATGGTGCATGTGAGGCAGATGCCATTAACAGGGTCTTTAAAGTGGTGTGTTGCAGGAATATTAACTGAACTGGAAGTTTTGACTCTGCTCTTCAGTTAGTCCCGCCCACCCTCCCTGTTTTTGTTTTGGTGTTAATCTTAGTGGCCTTGAAACTGCCTGCCCCTCTTGTAAATTTGTGTTTGGATACTCCTTCTGGGCCCATCTCATTTGCTCACTCAACTGAGTGCAGTGAGATCATATTCTGATTTCAGGCACTCCTACTGTGTACAAAGAGAGCATCTGGGAAACAGAAAAAAAAGCTTGTTTCCTGCCTTTCCTGTTAAGTGGTATAGACTATTTGTAGGCTTCTGAGCCCCAAGCCCTTCTGTGTTGGAGGAAGCCTTCTAGCTTAGTTTTTTTCTTATAACTAGCCAGTTTTCTAGTTTCAGCACTCAAATCTGTTTCTTTGGTCTCAGCACTTGTTCAGAAAAAAAAGATTCATCTGCTTTTACTGTACTTGTGTTTCTACCTACTTTATTTTACTTTTGCATCATCTTAAAAGTACTCAATTGTATTTATTACTGCTTGGTGTAACTCATTCTAAGCCTTTTGGTTTAAACACTTGGGCTTCGGACCAGTTGTTTTGCACTGAGAGGGTTTGTGGTCTGCACTGTAGTGGCAGAACAGGTAGCTTACATCCTTCTAGGTTGGGAACTGCTGATTGAGGGCTCAGTGTCTGTTATTCTAAAAGTGTATTCATTCTGGTTTAAGCACTTGGGCTTTCAGGCCAGTTATTTTACATTAAGAGGGTTCGTGGTCTGCACTCTTGTGGGAGGAGAGGCTGGACTCTGCCCTTCTGAGCTGAGAATTTCTGGTTAAAGGCTTATAGTGCATGCATATCTGAACTGCTTCTTACTGAAGTTGGTGCGCCTTGTTTGCTGTGGCATAGACTAGATTTGGGCCTGCTGGATCTAGCTTTGTTTGTGTAACTTGAGCACTAATCCAGGCATTCTCTAAAGTATTCAGTTGTATTTATTACTGCTTGGTAGTAACTTGATTAAAGTGTAGCTATCATTCTAAGTCTTTTGGATTAAGCACTTGGGCTTCAGACCAGTTGTTTTACATTAGGAAGGTTTGTGGCATGCACTGTGGTGGCAAGACAGGTAGCTTTCATCCTTCTAAGTTGTCTGTTATTCTTAAAGTGTATTAGTTCTGGTTTAAGAACTTGGGCTTCAGGCCAGTTATTTTACATTAAGAAGGTTCGTGTTCTGCACTCTTGTGGGAGAAGAGGCTGGACTCTGCCCTTCTGAGCTGGGAATTTCTGGTTAAAGGTTTATAGTGCCTGAATATTTGAACTGTATCTTACTGAAATTGGTACACCTTGTTTGCTGTAGCATAGACTAGATCCAGGCCTGCTGAATCTAGCTTTGTTTATATGCTTGTTGTTTGTTTGCTTGTTATTTACTGGAATGCTAATTCCACCTAATACACGGCTTCTCAGCGCTTCTGTGGATCACTAGTGATATCTGCATTGCTTACTGTACTTATTTCCTTGTTTCACTTGAAAGACAGTTACTGTTTGTCGTTTTTGCATTTAAGTTACCTGTAACACATTGCACTTAAGTTACCTGGCACTTGCTCGCTAAAGCAATTATATAAGTCAGCATGAAAAATTAAAAGCACTACACCCTCACTCCCCACTGGCCCTTGTTTTCAATTATTAAGGAATTCACAATATTATTCTAGCATGTCCAAAGGTCAGTTGTCAATCTCCTCTCCGGTCCAGCTGGTGAATCTGGGAATCTTGAGGCAATGTTACAACTGCCTCATGTACACAGACAACCCTCTCCTCCTCCCAACAAATTCCAACACATGTGAGAGATGCAACCATATAGCCAAAATGGAGGCTAAGCTCTCTCAACTCACTACTGGCATAACCAGTCAGGAGGAGAAGGAAGCCACACTCACTACAATTCCAGTCTCACATAGACCTACCAGGACAGCAAACCAAACACATAATCACACAAAAACATACTCGGAGGCTCTAAATAAAGATCTGCCTAAGCAGCAGAGACCTCCAAAGCAGACACCCAAGCTACCGCTACCCCAAAACAAAACACGTGCAACACATATCTCACAAAGCCAGTGTGCCGAACAGTCACAGCCCTTAAGACTAAACAACACACCTGATACACTTGTAATAGGTGACTCTATCGTCAGGCACACTGATGTCCCACTCACCAGGCTGAACAAGGAGAGGGTCACGGTGAGCAGCCTGTCGGGCGCTAGGATCCGCCACATAACACAAGCACTCAGGTCACTCCAAGGCAAGTACAAATATGACTCAGTCATTGTCCATGCTGGTGTGAATGACCTGAGACACCTCCCTGGACTACATGAAAAGAGACATAAAGGAGCTCTCTGAGCATGTAGCCCAGGCTGGTATGACCCTGACCTTGAGTAGCATCTTACCCTCACCAAGAATGATGCCACAATATGAAGACAAGATGATCAATTTCAACAAATGGCTTAAGTACTGGTGTCATTCAAAGGGGATCCAAAGCCTGTCAGCTTGGGATGATATGCTCGACAAGCCACGATGCTTAAGCTAGGGACGGCTTGCACCTGTCACCCCTGGCTTTCGGATATTGGCAAAGGCTCTTGCTACCCCATAGTGCCTTTTTTAGGCAAGGCTCAAAAGACAAACCCACCTCCATAGGTATCACAAGGGATAAGAAACTAAGAGTAATGCTACTCAATGTCAGAAATCTAAACCTCACGATGTACGCACTCGAAACTCTCCTTAGCATGGAGAACATCGATATCTGTGCAGTAACAGAAACCTGGTTCAGGGCTCCCGAGAGCACCCCAACACTACCAGGTTATACCTCATACCATGCTTTTCGGCCCCAAAACTTGGACCGAACCACAAAAGGAGGGGGGAGTATCGATATTCATCAAAGATACCCACACCTCCAGGTTGGTGGAAAAGCACGAAGCATCGGAGACTATCCATGTGCAACTAACAGTGGGAAAAACTGCCTTCCAGTTTATAGCCTGCTACAGACCACCCTCCCAAACCCAGGAACCCCACTCGGCCTTTCTGAGAACACTGGAAAATATGAAGGTCTCTCCAAACACCATTATATTGGGTGACTTCAACTACCCAAACATAGACTGGGAGCATTACTCTAGCTCCAACACCCTATCCCAAAGGTTCCTAGAATTTATAAACTCAAATGTTATGGAACAACTTGTTACCACTCCCACAAGAGGGGAAAACATACTGGACCTGATCATCACTAACATGGGGACTCTATGCTCCAGACCAGAAGTGTATACCTCACTGGTAAGATCAGACCATAAACTAATCTCACTGGTAGTCACATCCTGACCCCACCCCCTGCCCAGAAAACCACAGTGAAAAACTTCTCTAAAGCTAATTTCACACTCCTCAAAACCGAGGTGGAATCCTTCAAAGCCCCCGGGCCTGTGGAAAATACGGCCCAGACCGCAGAATCCTTTATAAACGCATTCTATGAACACCTTCATGAATGCACGGATCATGCGATCCCAAATAAAACCAAGACCCAGTCCTCCAAAGGCAGACGTCCTGTCTGGTGGACCCCAGCCATAAACAAACTATACAAAAGAAGGAGGAAGCTACTTAATGATAGAGCAAAATCCCAAAAAGGGAAGGCATCACTGATCAGTATTAGAAAAAAACTACGGGCACTCATAAAATTGTCTAAGGCCAGCTTCGAGAGAAAAATTGCACAGGACACTAAGGATAATCACAAGGCTTTCTTTAGTTATGTTAGGAACCTGGGTGGTAATTCACAGATATGCTCAGAATTAGTCCAAAATGACAAAATATACACTGAACCCACAGACATTGCCAACATCCTAGCTGACAAGTTCAGCGCAAACTTCTCCCCCACCCTTCCCACCAAAAGGGCAAATATCTATCCCAGCAGAGTGCTGCCCCCCTGACATCTCAGATGCTCAGGTAAGAGCCGCCCTCTCCAAAGCAAAAAACACAGCATCAATGGGACCCGACAGTGTCCCGGGCTGCATCCTACATGAACTCCAAGAAGAGCTAAACCCAAACATAAAACTACTGTTATATCTCAGACTTACTACAGGATATGTGCCCAAAAAGTGGCGTACAGCAACAGTGGTCCCTCTCCATAAAGGTGGTGCCTCAACAGATCCTGGAAACTATCGCCCCATAAGCCTGACTAGCTTGGTCTGCAAAGCTATGAAAAGGATCATCATGGACCTCATAAATAAAGATATTGGGGACCTACAGACACTGGATCCTACCCAGTTTGTCTTTGTTAAGGGCAGATCCTGCCTCTTAAACCTGGTTGATTTCTTTGAAACAGTCACCAAGGCCATTGACGAGGGGAAGGTGGTCCACACAGCCTACCTGGACCTCGCAAAAGCCTTTGATACAATACCCCACTCGGGTATTATAGATAAGCTCACCAGCTTAAATATAAACCCCTATGTCACTAGATGGATTGCAAACTGGCTCAAGGACAGAACCCACATGGTTAGAATTGCTGGAGCCATGTCAGACTCCAAACCAGTTACAAGTGGTGTCCCACAAGGCTCAGTCCTGGGACCTCTCTTGTTCGATATATATTTCTCAGAGGTACAGGCCAACACGGAAGGACTGTGGCTGACCAAGTTTGCAGAAGACTGCAAACTGGGCACCATAATCGACTCTCCAGCTGACACAAGCATCCTCCAAAAGGGCCTCATAGAAACAGACAACTGGTGCCAGAGCCATGGCCTCAAGCTAAATGCCAAAAAGTGTATAGTCATCCCCTTTGGCAAAAACAAAGTGCCCACAAATTACCACATAGGTGGTAATCCATTAAGCACAGAAGAAGTAATTAGGGACCTGGGGACCCAAGTTGATAGCAATCTCTCATTGAAAACCACGTGGCCAAAGTGGTTAGAAAAACATTTTATACAGCCCACCTAATCATGAAGGGATTCAAATCTAGATCAGGGGAGGTCATCGTGCCTCTTTACCCATCCCTCATCAGGCCCATAATTGAGTACAATGCCCCTTTTGGGATGTACCTTACCAGACACCTGCAGCAACTGGAAAGACCCCAAAAGTACCTCATCAAGAGGATCAAAGGGCTCAAACAGATGCCATATGCTGCCCGGTTAAAGAAACTCCAGCTCTACTCAGTGGCATACCATCTGTTCAGAGGCGATCTGTGCCTGACGTATAAAGCCATGTCCAACCCGGAATTAATGGACATGCTGCACCTCAGAAAATCCAAATCCCATCGAGCTACACGCTCGAGAGACGTGAACCTCAGCACTGAAATAAATAGGACATGCTGGAGGGACAGATTCATAACCCAGAGGCTCCCTTCACTCTGGAATAAAATCCTAGTCCAGGTTAGGCAGAGTCCCTCATTGACTCTCTTCAAGAGGATTCTTGATGAGTGGATGGGAGATCGTAAGTTTACCCCAGGTATCACTTCTGTGTCACTGTTAGACAGAGGCACAGTATACTAACCTCGAAAAAGGGCATATCAAAATAAATTTAAAATGGGTGGTGAAAGCCAAACACATTCTGGCTAGGCTTATAAATGCCCTAGGGCAAATAGCCTAGTATGAACCTTTGAACCTATGAACCTATGTCTTGGGTAGGGGGTCAACAGGCCTTAAAATGGTATAACCTACACACACAACAGCCACAGGGGATATGCTTCACACAAACTACTTTAGTTTTTGGTATTGAGATTAGAAATCCTATTATCTAAGTATTTTCACTATAGCATTACACATTTATTGCACATGCCACAGAGCTTAGAGGGCTGACAAGTGTATACAGGTACATCTAAAGTGAATGATATCAGCAGGCCTTGTAAAGTCGAGCAATGGGATGTGTACTGGGTGGTACACACCTCAAAATAGTATAACCCATCCCACCGGAGGATATGATACACACATACACACACACACACACACACACACACACACACACACACACACACACACACACACACACAGTATCAAGTTTAGAACCCCTACCTATCTAGTTATGTGTACTACATTGTTACAAGGTTATTATACATGCCACGGAACTTATAGGCTTTAATAGTGTCACAAGGTATGTCTAAGGTGATTACATCAAGAACCCTTGTAAAGTATGGCAATGGGAAATGTACTGGGTGGGTGGGAAGGTAATAAAAATGAATTACCCTACAAACATACACACTCATAAACACTTTCACACACACACACACACACACACACACACACACACACACACACACACACACACACACACACACACGGCACAACTGAGTGTAGAACCTCTGCCTATCTAGTTATCTGTACTAGACTGTTACTTAGTTATTACATGTGCCATGGAGCTTATAGAGCTGAATGCTGTCCAAAGATAAGTACCTAAGGCCTAAGTGCCTAAGGGCAATGACATCAGCAGGACTGGTAAAGTTGGGCACCAGGTTGTGTACTGGGTGAGAGTCTTCAAAAGACTTCAGTATACAAATATACACACTTGGATGCACACACACATTTGCCAGAACTAGGCATAGAACCACTGCTTATCTAGTTATTTGTACTACAGTGTTACACAGTTATCACATGTGTTACCAACCTTATAGGGCTAGCAAATGCACAAAGGTACTTCTAAGGTGAATGCCATCACCAGAACTGCTAAAGTTAGGCAATGGGATGTGTACTGGGTAGGAAAGTCCTCAAAATACTTCAGCCTACAAACATGCACACACACACATTTACCTGAACTGGGAATAGATCTCCTGCCTATCTAGTTATTTGTATTACAGTATTACACAGTTATTGTATGTGCTACAGAGTTTATAGGGCTAACAAGTGCACAGAGATACTTCTAAGGTAAATGACATCAGCAGGATTGCTAAAGCTGGACACTGGGATGAGTACTGGGTGGGAAAGTCCTCAAAAAACTTTAGCCTACAAACATACATACACAGAAATTTGTCAGAACTGGGGATATAACCCCTATCTGTTTAGTTATTTGTACTATGGTGTTATGCAGTTATCACACACTCTACAGAGCTTACAGAGCTGACAAGTGCACAAAGGTACTTCTAAGGTGAATGACATCAGCAGGACTGCTATAGTTGGGCACTGGGATGTGTACTGGGTGGGAAAGTCCTCAAAATACTTCAGCCTACAAATAAACACACTTACACACACACATTTGCCAGAACTGGGAATAGAATCCCTGATTCTCTAGTCACTTGTACCAAACTATTACATAATTATTGCAAGCACCATGGAGCTTATATGGCTGGTGCTGTACAAAGGTACTTCTAAGGGGAATGACATCAGCAGGACTGCTAAAGTTGGGATCTGGGAAGTGTAATGTGTGGGAATTGATTAAAACTGTTTCACCTACAAAACTTTCCAGGACTGAGATTAGATTCCCTACCTATCTAGTTATTTGCATTATAGTGCAACACAGTTATCGTGCATGCTACAGAGCTTATAGGGTTGACAGGTGGCCAATGGTACTTCTAATGTGAATGACAGCAGCAGATCTTGTGAAGTTGGGCAATGGGAAGTGTACTCAGTGGGAACAGCTTCCTAATACTTAGACCTACAGACACACACACACACACACACACACACACACACACACACACACACACACACACACACACACACACACACACACACACACACACACACACACACACACACACACACACAGGGGAGGTGATGTGATGTTATAACCCCCACCTCAGTACTATTACACAATGGAGCTCACCTTCATGCTGGCACATGTGACTGGTTACAACCAGTATGCCACTGTCCGGAGTTGGACATCACTCTATGTCATTCAGGGTATCTGTGTATGTGACTCACTCTGTGTGTGTCCACCTGTCTGTCTCTCTCTATCACTGTCTGTCTCTCTCTTCCCCACATCTATGTGTTTGTGTATGCTTGACATATTATCTGTTGCTCATATCTATGTCTGTGCATCACATGCAACAGATGCAGATATATCACATATGGGTCACCTACAGGTAACTGAGGATAATCTTTTCTGATGGGTGTGTGTAGAGACAGTTAAGGTGTACAGTTGTCTGCATGCAAAGACATGTATGCACAATACAGTTATATAGTCTGATGTGGACTGCTTCATTTTCTTCACGTGTCAAGTTTGGTACAAATGTGGAGGGTTTCTTAAATATATTTATATTATTATTTCAATCCCTCCACTTTTGTACCACATATGCATCCTATGCTTGAAGCCTTTGAGAAGGCTTGTGAGAGGGATTTACTGATGTTCTCTTTGGAACACAGTAAACCTGATTTTTACAACTTGACACATAAAGAAAATGAAGCAATTGTTAAAATACAAAATAATAACCAGATAGTAATTAGACAAGCCGATAAAGGTGGAGCAACTGTAATATTAGATCATGACATATATGTAGATAAGATGTATGAATTATTGCATGATGAGGGAACGTATCAAAATCTTAATGGAGTGATGTTAGATACGATTATTAAAAATGTTCAGGCTGAGTTGTATGGTTTGCTTTTATGCAACATGATAGATAATAAATTATATATGTATTTTTTTTAGTAGAAATAAACAGTAATTCCTGTTTTTAGAGGGTTACCAAAAATACACAAAGTTTTAATGGACCCTCCAATAAGACCCATTGTTTCGGGTAGTGGTTGGCTCACAGAACCAATATCGATTTATTTAGAAAAGCAATTCAGACCAGTGGTAGATGGTATACAGTCAATAATAAAAGACACAAAACATTTTTTAGAAAGTTATGCTACCTATGCTTTCTCTATGGAAAATATGGATAATGATTTGTTTGTGATGTGTCCCTTTTTACATCAATACCTAACACAACAGAGATGGAATATGTAAGGTTATTATTGATCGAGAAAGGAATATCTAGAGATCACATTATGAGATGTATGCTATTGATGTACATAGTATTGAGTAACAATGTTTTTATGTATGATAAAAAATATTATTTACAGAAAAAAGAGGTCGCGATGGGGACCCCTTGTGAAAATTCATATGCAAATTTAGCACTTGCATACTGGGAAGCTACTTATGTCATAGGTGATACTTTTTTAAATAGATATATAAAATACTATGGTCATTTTGTAGATGACGTTTTTCATATATGGAGTGGCTCTAAACAACAGTTAGACGACTTTGTCACATATATTAATGGGACGACAGATTTTTTAAGTTTTGAGTGTAAGAGCTCAGCAGAGAGAATAGAATTTTTCGATGTACAATTAACTAAAAAGGATAATACAATAAGAACAGATATGTATAGTAAACCTTGTTGGAAAAATAATTTATTACATCGGAGCAATATGCATCCAGGGCATGTCTATCAAAATGTTGTAAAGAACCAGGCACTGAGGATATCTAGATTAACTAGTAATGATGTTGAATATCATAATCAGCAAGAATTATTAACCAATACTTTTATGGAAAGAGGTTATTCAAAAAAATAAATTGCTAATATACTCAATGATAGTACTGCACAAAAAAGAAAAAAAGGGAAACCGTTCTTTCATGTGATAAGAACAGATAGAGAAGATAGGAAAGACTTGTGTAATAGAACAAAGAGTTAAGAAGAACAGGATGATGATTCCCTTTACAAATAAGAATTCACAGATTAAAGAAATAATAAATAAAAATTGGGGAATATTAACAGTGGATGATCAGGTATTTGAATTGGTTGGAAAGAAACCTAGTTTTACATACAAAAATATGAAATCATTAAAAAGGTTGCTTTGTTATGAAGAGAATAAAAGGGAAGAAGTATATTCGCAAAGAAAGGGGACTTTCCCATGTAGAAATTGTAGTCATTGTATGTATATGACTAATGATAATAAATTCATACATCCAGATACAGGACAATATTATATTTTTCAATATTATGCGGATTGTAAATCCAGAGACTTAGTATACCTGGCCCAATGCCAGTTATATTTGTCTTTCTATGTGGGAAAGACAAATAGAACACTTAGAGTGCATGTTAGGTAGCATGTTTATGCCATCAATAATGAGGATGAAGGAAATGCTTTGGTAAGTCATGTCCTGGAGCAAGGAACTGCACACAAGTTTAAATTTAGGGTTTTCGAGCTAATTAAGAAAACAGGTAGGTTAGGAAATATTAAGACCTATACAGAAGAAATAGAGAATAAATGGATAATGAAGCTGCAAGCACACAGGTCTCATGTTTTGAATGACAAGGTGTCACTCAAACCTTTTTTAGTGAAACAACCTTATTTACATTAAGTATACATGCATACATTTTTCATAAGAAATAAATTAGCATCAAATAGCTAGGAATACATATATCACTATGTTTTGTGTTTTAATACATGCTTATATTAGATTGTTTTAGGAAGTTTTTATTTATATGTGTATATGTTCTTGATATATATTTTTAGATGTTTAGTTTTTAGGAAAGGTTTTGTATGGTTTTAAATGTTTAATTAATGTCTATGATGTCATAATGATTTCTTTCAGATGATTGGGTTGTTAGAATTTTTGAAAAAGTTATAAAGGATAAGGCCAGTCTGTATTATGTCTTAGAAGTCTGATGAAGCGTTTATTATAACGTGAAAGCACTCACTTATTGTCTGGCTCCTGTGTTTGCTTTTAACTTGGATTAAACAGTGTTATAAAACAGCTGTGGCAAGCTTCTTCTGTTGTTTCTACTGTTTGTGCATTTTTTCTGAAGAAGCACCTTACCCAGGACTTACTGGATATATTTTCTTGAATTTGTCTACATAAACTTGTGTTTTTATGGCAAGTTAGTAGCATATAATCAACGACTGATGTTAAAAGATAATGACAGCCATTAGTGTTTCAGACTTCATAACCTTCGAATAATTTCTGCTAATGCAAAACCTCTTATCCTACCAACTGTCTCAGTATGTAAGGGCAATATTTACAACACGTGCCTATCATTGTGCCTTTGCCCCACTTATATTTATGACCTTGTCCAGATGTCTTGCTGTCAGAAGTTGCGAGGTATGGGTGCGGGTACAGAATGCATTCTACTGTGCAGAAATGTCCACTATATGTGTAGTATATTCAACATAGCACTGTGATTTCCAGAAATGTCAGTGGTAGAGCAGTACAGAGTAATGTGGTGAACTACTGACAGACAGTTGTGTATAGGTTGAGAGGTTGCTATGACATTAGTATGGTATTGGCCCTGAAGCCATTATAACCCACGCAGATGAGAGTGTAGCCCATGTTACAACATGTCAGCACACAGAGCCCCTGTCCAACAGGGACACAGGTGGAATCACAGGACTGTATTTTATGTTACCTATGCAGTTATACAGAGAGCACATCACTAGGGGTATTGAGGCACTTGTCTTGCTGTTGACAGGGAGTGTATTCTTCAGATGGGGGAGTGCATTGTACATGTATCTGTCACATCAACAATCCGTACTGATATCACAGCCCAGGTTAGTGCTGCGCCTACAGATTGATGGAGTGGGCCTTGAGTTCCAGATGTGCAACAGCCCCATCAAGGCAGGGTCTAGATTGCTTTGTATGCTAGACAGGGTTCATCTCAGCAGAGTCTGTATGGAATGGGATTGAGGGACAGTGTTGTTAGCCTATCTGTGTAGGGTAGGTGTTTGGGGTTTTGGGTGAGGCCTTAGTGTTTGCAAGACCCTGATGTGTGGAGTCTACATGGTTTGTGTGTGTAGGTTTGTAGAGTTCTCATGTGATATTGCCTCTGAGGTGTCCATTGTTTGGGTTTTGTTTTGTTGCAAACCTCCACTAACATAGGTGTGTGTTGTGTATTTGCAGGTGATGTTTACTGACTCCTTACACTGCATGGCACCTATGTTACTGTACGATCTGTTCTGGTGTGCACATTCTTTATTTGTCTGGCCAGTAGTTCCCTACCCATTATATGTGTCTCTTTGTCCTTCTGTAGTCCAGTCACAGGCTTTTGGCCACAGTATATGCTGTTATGTATTTGCAATTCTGATGTGGGTAGGGTACATGCCGTTACGTCACACACAGGGTTGTGGACTTCATACCTCAGAGTGTGCCTATTTAGCAGGTTGCCCATCATTGCACCACTCCATTTGCTGTGGTGCTTAGACCGTTTATTTTGCTATATGTTATTATGAGGCTATATGTGGGCCTAGCTGTCATACCATCACAGACTGACATCTGGACAGGCCCAAATATGACAGTCAGACTACGGCCCACACATGGGAAAAGGATGTTAATAATGTTCTGCCAAACTTAGACAGTTGGGAGACCAGTTTGGTAATTGCTTATTTGCTCTTATGGGTTTGACGTCTGATTCCTCACTGTCTGCTATTGCTGTTTTGACATGACCCTTTCTTGTTTTGCAAATAGTTGGCAGGCAAATGCAAAGTTAGGACAAGCAAAACAGATATACAGGACATACTTGTGCTCCTTCTGTGATAACCTGCATCATTCCAGGGGTATGGTTGTTGGCCACTGACATTGTCAGTGCTGACACAGGAAGGTAGCAGCCTTTTATACACTGGCAGTACACTGACTTTCAGGTACCTGCTGTTCTACTAGGAACCATACATCTCAACTTCTGAGAGCCAGACATCTGGACAAAGCTATAAGTGATTGTGGGACAGAGACCTAAATATAGAAACCATTTTTATGTATTGGCCTTACAAATCTAGAAAGGTGATTTAATAACAGGTTTTACATTAGCATGCATGTTTCTATAGGGTATGAAGTCTGACACTACAATCTGTCATTATTTTCTGACCTTAGTCTTACGTGATTTGCCAATGAATTGCCAGAAAACCACTATTTCATGTTATATGGACCACAATTATGATGCAAACCTCTGGACATTCTGTAATAGGTCTGTACAGTTAAGAGGTATGGTAGGCACCATGTAGGTTACTCCAAGCTGTGTACTGTCCATATGTGTGGCCCCCTGTCCATGACCTGTACAGCTTTCCTGCATTAACAGCTGTTGACATCTGGACACTGTGTACAACTCTTACCGCAGGTGTAGCTGACATGCAGAATACCTGGCACTGCAGTTCTTGGAACATGGCCCTGTCAAAGACAGCACTGTACCTCGGTCACTATGACACAACAACCAGGAGTAAGTGCTGGCCACATCCTGACAGTATTAACCACACATATAAATAGCTCATTGACCCCTGCATATTGTGGACATGCAACACGATATCATGTTGATTGAGACAGCCCTGGCAATGTGTGCTCTGCTGCTATTTCCCTGCAACCATGCATGTTACTGCATTTCTATCGGAATATGGGTGTGGGGGGCACACCTGTTAACTGTACACATTTGCACATGCTGTGCTGATATTTGCTTTACATTTTGGTTCCATTTAGCATAGTATTGTGCCCTGTCTTGAAGACTAAAAAGACTAAAGGCATATCACTAAGGACCACAGGTCAGATTGTAATGGCATACATTTGAGTTTCAGACTTCTTACCCTTCAAAGCTTTACTGCAACTGCAAGACCTGCTTTGCTATCACTGTGTAAGTCTGTAGGGGGTATTTCATCATTGTCACCATTTCTTTATGTTTTTTTTACAGCTGACTTGCTGGGTGAGGCTGAGGTGTGAGTATTGGACCCCCACGCTGACATCCATGCCTGTAGCCTATGACTCCCCACATATACTGCAGTGGGATTGGGTACTACTGCATAGTGTGGGGAAGCCAGTATTGGGCAAACATTTCCTGGTGTCCCACATAGCTGTCAGTTGTTTGCTGCTATCCCAGTAGGCCACCCCATTCCCTTGCATGCATGCAGCGCTACCATAGATATGCTACCAGAACATACTAATTCATTCATTTATTGCTAAGAAGACTGACTTACCTTGTGCCTGTGGCAGTTGTGAGGATGGTGCTTGAAGGCTGCCTATGTTGGATGCACACAGTACACTGTCTACACATGGTAGGTTACAGGTAGTGTGATGTGTGTGTCATCCATTTTACTGTGTGTGCAAGTCAAAGAGAGATGTCAGTCCCTGGGTCCCTACAGTGTCAGTGTGTGTGATGTGTTGCCTCTTTGCCATGGCCATGGCAAACTGGGCATGCCTCCATCTGCCTACAGGGGCTGGCTTAGGGGGTTCCTCCTCTGAGTCGCTTTGTACCTGTGGGGAACTTGGCAATGTTTGGGAGCTGTGCGGCCCTTCCCCGTGCTGTTCCTGCTGCAGCTGTTTCTGCAGGATCATATTGTGTAGCATGGCACACACTATGAACATGTGCGATCTTGTGGCTGTATAGTACTACAAGGCTTCACCAGATATGTCAAGGCAGCGGAACCGTGACTTGAGCATCCCTAACACACACTCTATAATGATCCTGATTTGTGTGTGTGCCTCATTATGGCATTCTAGAGTGAGTGTGTATGCATTTCTGATGGGTGTCATCATCCACTGCTCCAGTGCATAGCCAGCATTCCCCACCAGATGGCCATATGTGATGTCCCCCTGGAAAATCCCTGATACAGCTGTGAGGATTTCCAGATGTGGGAGTCATGATAGCTTCCAGAGCTGCCACCACACATTAATGATAATGCCCTGGGGATTGCACATTACCTGGCAGTTGATAGAGTGAAAGCTCTTGTGGTTTAGGTAGACCCTACCCTGCTCACTGGGTGTTGCTTTGATGTGGATGTGCATTCATTCTATGGCACCCAGTACTGCTGGGTAGTCTGCTACATGGTGGAAAATGTGCATATTGCTGGTCCTGTCCTTATGAGTGCTGGAGAAGTAAATGTGCTCACTGGCATGTTGTAGAATGGCATCCAGGAACTGGTGGAGTACCCTGGATGCAGATGCCTGTGAGACCCCCATTATGTTCCCAGTAGGTCTTTGGAAAGTACCTGTAACTAGTATTCTTAAGCCTGCATATACCTTGGTATCCACTGGCTCTGGTCTGAGGTGAGGCTGGCTCAGCTCAGTGAGTTGCTGAAGTATGTCTCTGTCCACCCTGTAGTGCTCTACTATCTTCAGTAATGTAGCTCCTGGTAGGTTACCCTGGGTCTGAACAGTCTTCTCCTCCTCCTTAGTCTGGGGCAGTTGTCAGCATTATCCTCCTCACCATCCTCAGCCTCTTGCACATACTGATGTATCAAAGCGACAGCAGCCCCTAACAGTTTGTCGGTTAAAGTTCCCCTGAGTGTGTACACCAATGGTGCAGAGTTTGTGGGAAAACCAGACTGGAAGGTGTTTGCACAGTTTATACTGTCCTGCTGCAGATGCTGCCTGCATGACTGGCTAACTATGATGTACTCCACCTGCCAGCTAGATTATTTGTACTTGATTGCTTTTATTCTGCGATTTCCCATTTTTTTCTTCTCTTCCCATTTCCACCCCTTTTAAGCCCTGCGGTGCACTGTGGAAACCCGATGCCCAAATGTAAACAGTTCTGGTATTTCTGTATTTTTTTTTTCCTTTTTTGTTTTGTTTTAGACCTGGTGCATGCTGTGCAAACCCATTTTAGTAAGTAAACAATTTGTAGCAGAAATGGCCCTCCCCTGGATGAAAACAAGCTCTTCATTTCATGGAATAAATCAATGCAGCCTCAGACACAGCCCCTAGTTTAGCTGTGCTTAGCTAAGCTCAAATAGAAGCCGTGGAGCTCCAATCTGCTTTCACCAAACATGACACACCTCCTTTTCATGTCAGTTCCTTCTCCTGCTTACACCACTGCCATATAGCTCTTACACAGTTAGGTGCAGCCAGAGAATGATCTCCCATTTACTTATTCAAAATTTGGTCATTTGCATACCCTACTGCCTTAGTCCCTTGTTACACCACTCCACCAGAGCCTTTCTCCTTAGCAACCAGTGTTATCTGTTATTGTTTTGATTCTGCATACCATACACTATAATGACAAAATGCATATTTCATTTAAAATTGTCTTTTCACATTTTTATTTTTATTTTCTGCATGATCCAGTTTGTGCACCACTGCCCTATGCTTAAACAGCTGAAATCAGCAAAAAAACCCCTTTGATTTTCATATTTTTAGAACACTTTTCCATGCCAATGACCATATTTCTGACCATTGGCATTCCTAATGATCATAATACATGCTTTACTTTGAGCTGCCATGCCCCCGTTTTCATTTTTGCAGAAATGTACATGGTCAGTAACCAAATACATTTCTGCAATGGACACTGTTCTGGCACAAATGCCTGCCTGCTTACTGAATCACTAATTCACCTCATTTGCATATTTTTCACCAGCAAATGAGGTAATTAGCATTATTCAATGGTGTCTATGCCAGAATAGCACGCTGCTTTCCTTGTTTACTGGATCGCTCAGCATCCATATTCCATGCAGGAACTGCTGCACTGTTCTGACACGGAAAAAAATGTTTATTGAATCCCGGTGTATGCGTCTGTGATGACAGACACATAAACTTCTTAGCATATATACGACATCACATTATATATACAACATATTAATATAGAAATAGTCACATTGTACCATGGTAAAATGTAATACATTCATAGTACAAAAGTATTACAGTGAAGTAATGCACACAAATGGAAATCAGAAACTCTTCTCTTGCAGACAGTTGTTAATAACCTCCCACTTCTGCAAGTATCGCATTCACACAAACTTGTACTGTGGCAGGACAAATGACAACTATGTGATAGCAGGAGTATAGGGCAGACTGAATGTAAATGTCAGAACTACAAAAGTGAACACGTGCTTGACTTCTCTAACTTTCAGAATGTTCAGGTGACAAACATGTTCATCTTATTAATGTTTTATTGTAATGCCATAGGTGATGAGTTCATATCTAGTGAAG
Organism: Protopterus annectens; assembly: GCF_019279795.1. Lineage (NCBI taxonomy): Eukaryota > Metazoa > Chordata > Ceratodontiformes > Protopteridae > Protopterus > Protopterus annectens. The sequence continues at coordinate 1,428,427,456 of NC_056731.1, read as the reverse complement.
TTGCTGTTTCTATGAAAGTAGGGATCCCTACTATCAACATTTTATTTGTATGAGGCTAAAGTCTTGAGAAATCATCACATTCATTTAAAAATAAATTCTAATTTTATTTATTTTGTTTTTGGCTACATCCTTTATGCAGCAGCTGACGTGGCATGTTAGTACCCATCAGGGATGTCCTTCACTAAATGATAGTTCACTCCCTATGGCAAAAACTCACAAGTACAAAAACTTAGCTGGCAGTCTTGAAAATGAGAATGGTGGCGGTGCCCATTGTTCAACAGTTTTGACATTACTAAATACAGAAAATACATCTGTTATGTAACTTCCTCAATGGCTCAACATGCTATTAAAGTATGTTTCAAATAATAGCACAAGTGGTGCAGAGTTTGAACCCACATTTGGGCTAGTTTAACTTCATAGGGCATAACATGTGTGATCCTTGTTTTTCTGTACTTTAGGCTGCATTATACATGCAATTTAAAAGGTGAATTTTGCAGTGATTGTGCATTATGGCTGCTATACGAGACAAATGCAATCTGTCTTAGCTGCACTACGGATATCACTGATTGCACTCAAGACACACTTTTTTGTGCATGCTGTGAAAAACAGTACATGGACAAAAGTAAGATGTAGTAAGATTAGGAAGATAATGAATTTGGGAAATATGAAGAGCTTTCAAACTATGTCTGAACATGGACACAATGGAATATATTTTACATTATGTCAATTATACTTTGTACTGATATTTCCTTTGGAAACCATCACCTCCCATTAACTATCTATGACCCTTTCTTCAATATCTGTTATAACATAAATGCATCATGATATCATTGACACCAACGGGTCATCCTTCAAAGTCAACAGTTCTAAAGCTGTTTCTTACTCTTTGCTCGATTGTTGGCATGGAGCACTGTCAGTATAAAGGAATGACTGTAGAGAACTGGAACCTCCACAGACTATGACAAAAACTCAAAAAAAATAATGCATGTGCTAAAACTTAGCCATAGTCCATGCAAATAAGCTTGGCTTTGCACGTGCCAGTCAGCACTGAAGATATTACAAAAACAAATTAAATGGACACTTTTCCACAGTAATACATATTTGCCAAAAATTATTACTCCAGTAAAGGAACATCTCAAAGTACAAAAGTTACAAGGTTGTCACAATTAGGTCTATATCCAATCCTGTTCAGATTTGTACACTTCAGTTCATGTTCATGTTTCGGTTTATCATGGGTTCGATTTCAAGGTGCTATCACTCATAGTTATTAACATTTTATGAGTCACCAAGGCACTGTGTATTACTCAAACAAAATGTACATCAGGACAATACTGAATGACAACAACAACAACAATATGGATATTTTGCTATCACATTCATTTGTGATAATGTTCACATTATGAATGCTATCAGATGTGACAGTCTATCATATGAAATGTAACATAGATTTTCACATTAATTGGCATTTGTAGGAGTCACTGTGCAGCAATTGTATATATACTGAACAGCACACTTAAAGTGAACATTGAAGAAATAATGCATGCATTTCATTCCAGCCTATTTCATTGTGGGTTTTTTTTCATGCAAATGAGGTTCTCTGGCATGTCCATCATTGCATATAGGCTGGTATATGTGAGATTTGAATTGGGCACCAATTCTCTGTCACTTCCCAGATATCTTGGAGAAGACATGGCAGGTAATGGTAAGAACAGTGGATCATACAGAGCACAGAGGTGGTGTGAGGAGTCCAAGATTTTTGTTGGACTCCTTGTTAAACATAACAGCCAAAGGCTTCTTCTAGGTTCTTATACTGAGTCACAGTACGAGGCTGAGAACTGGAATAACTTGGTCAATCAAGGCTGTCACCAATGCAACTAGAATACCATCCAGAGGTGAACAATGCTGTCACTGTTATAGAGACTTAAAAAGATGAAACAGGATGTCTTTAGCCAATGGTAGCAATATCTAAGGACCCATGAGCCACCTCAGTTGTGCAGCTATAGTGCCCTATAACCAGGCAATACAATATCACGAATTACTGAAACAAACAGGTGTTATTTCTTTTTTCTTTTTTTTTTCTGTTTTGTGTAGTTTTTGCACAGATTGAAGGAAATAGGCACATTAGACGAACCTGCAATGCTTCAGAGAGGAGTAGGATAAGTATGGGATTCAGGTATGAATGTTTGAATTTCATAATAGCAGTGATTGTAAACACTGGTTATCAATTGTCTGGACACCAGTCCACAAATGTCTAATACAATAAAACATGAGAATGAGTATTCAGCACATGCTATTTGTACATGTAGCATTGCACTAGTCAATAGTTCAGTAAACATAGTATCTGTGGGTTCAAATCCAAGTAGTAGCAATTAGTTTGTATTACTTAATTATTATTATTCTATAAATGATATCTTAGAATAAAAATGTATTCAGTTCACACAGACATTTCATGATTTGTAATTCATATACTAGCTCTGCTATATTTATAGTATTTGCATAATGTGTGTAATATTGATGGAGTAACCTTTACTGCAAAAATGCATATGACAAATCTAAATGTTTATGTCAGACTACATTGACAGGGGTATATGACAATTACATTACATTTATGATACTTTTCAGTGTTGTCTTTCATCCCCGCCCTTTAGCTTCTTTTTTGTTTCTATATTTATAACATTTGGCTCATCATTCCTGTTTGAAAACAGTCATCTTCACAGGTACCTACACCAGTCACAGGGGCTTGGACTGCTATCCTTCAACAGGGTAGCTGCAGCTGTGCCACCACAGACAGCACAGGCACCAAGCATTTCCTGATCACAACCTGCTGGTGCTGCTTCCACAATCTCTGCACTTCCTGCACCAAATGCATCAGGTTGGTCTGCCCCAGGGGGCTGGTATGGTGGGGCTTGTGCCTGTGGCAGTGATGATTATGTCAGCCAATAGCAGCTGACAGGGCTTCATGATGAGATTATGGAGAAGAGCCTTGACTTCATAATCAGCCACATGGAAATATCCTGGAATGAATTGCCAAACTACTGCCCCATCCGGCATTACCCCAGTTGTCTGTGACAAGCAACAATAGTGAAAGCTCTGATGGTGAGGGCTAGATTTCCACTGTATTCAGACTTGGCTGGAATATAACTCTGTAGTCCCATACATCTCCCCAATAATGGTGTCCCCAACCTATTGTTTCCATCACCATCCTTATCTGTTTCGTATGTCCTCTATGTCTGCCTGACCTACCTTACATACCTATTCCTTTCATTCCCAACTACCTTACCAATATTCCTCTCTGTTAGGAAAAAGGAAAATGGCCCCTGAATAACAGACATGACCCATACATAGCTATCAACTTCACATATGAGTGTATATGACACCCTTGATTAGGTTCAATTGGTCACACAACATTATTAAGTTGTCCCACATACTTTACGATGTGACTATCCAGTTCTGTCAAATTATTTGTGGAAGATCAAGGTTCAGTTGTGTAGAAGTTGATAGTTTTAGTGCTCTGTCCCCAGCAACCTACATGTTCCTTAATAACTCCCCCTATATCTTACCCTCTTTATTATTTACTTATCTTTGTTGACCGTGAAAAGTCCAACTGGGTAAAACGTATTTTCAGCAGAGGCCTGGGGAGAAAAGCTCCATATTTAAGTTACACATGATGTGCATTTATAATTGCAGAATAAAACATCTGTACATGAACTTATTTACGTGTTTTTTTAAATATTTGTTATATAAACATAGTATTTTACCACAAAAATCAAGAGAGAAATTAACATATATTGACTAATTATTAAACAGAAAAATAAAATACAATAATAGACAATGTATTTATAGCATGATAGCTGCAAGGAAAATATCAAACTAGAGTGTTGTTGATGTTAGTAATAATTTACAGTCCAAAAACAAGTCACAGGTACCAAACTTGAGTCTCAAACAGCAGAATATCCAGAAGACAAAAGCAAAATAAGCAGAGAGTTCAATCATTTGTTGTTTATTCAAAATACAGAATGTAAAAGCACAAAGCTTTTGAGTAATAATTTACAGCCAGACAAGTAGTGCTGCAGATGATAAGAGTGATATGAAAGGAGAGATTATGGAAATGAGCAGGAGGATAAATGGACAGAGGAGGAATTGTAGTTAGTGGTGGGATGCGAGAGAAACAGAAAGAGTTTATGAAGCGCAGTATGAGGAAGAGCAATAAAGTACAAAAGATTGGGAAACAAAGTGGCTGCGAAAGTAATTTGAGTGAAGCTATCCAGATGAGCAGGGCGAACAGAGCCATCTTTGGCACAGGGGATTTTTGAGCAACGTTGTGAAACTATTTAAGTTTTCTCTTTCATTCCAGACTTGACACACAATGGGAGTAAAGAAAGTCTCCAGGACTGTTGAATGTCTTACTCATGCATAGGATGATTTTATTGCTAGAGTGTAGGTCTCTAGTGGGTTTATAGTACACTAGAGTATTGTGTAATGCTGGGCATTTGTCTGGAGAGTACAACAGGTTGTGGGCAATGATTAGTTGTGAGTATGTCAACTGGTTCGATTGCTCAAGCTAGTTTAATTGATTTAATGCAAAGCAGTGGCATGTTTTATGAGGCTGGTTGGTTGCAAATTTAGCTATTTTGTAGTATCAGGAGGCTAGTTTAGTTTTATACGTAGTGTTGATATCGTAAGAAAAGGGGAAGCATATAATAGACAATGAAGGAGGTATGTTACTGCTAAGGTAATCCTTGCTTGATCTGTAAGGTAGTACTTGGCCCTACAGAGGGACCAGAGAGTTTGGTGAGTTTTCTTGATGGAATGAAGTATGTGGTGATCAATAGGTTATAGTGCCCCTCTACTCATCACTCATCAGACCCATCAGAGAGTACAATGCCCCATTTGGGATGTACCTCACAAGACACTTCCAACAGCTTGAAAGACCACAAAAGCACCTCACCAAGAGGATTACTGACCTCATACATATGTCCTATGCAGCCCGACTGAAAAAACTTCGGCTGTACTCAGTGGCATATCGCTTACTCAGAGGTGATCTCTGCCTGACTTACAAAGCCATGTCCAACTTAGAATTGATAGACATGCTCCACCTAAAGAAATCCAAGTCACTGCGAGCCACCCGCTCTAGTGAGCTAAACCTCGCCACAACAATAAATAGAACATGCTGGAGGGATAGATTCCTGTCACAGAGACTCCCCATGCTTTGGAACAAAATTCCTGACTACATTAGGCAGAGCCCCTCACTAACACTCTTCAAGAGAAGCTTTGACGAGTGGATGGGTAACAGAAAGTACAACACTGGGATCACTTCATTGGCTCTGCTTGACAGAGGCTCAGGTAATTAATCAATGGGGCGGTGAAAGCCGACACTCTGGCTAGGCTTATAAATGCCCTCGGGCAGATAGCCTAGTACCTACCTATGAACCTAAATCTGAGGATGTCATCTATTATGATTCCAAGTAGTTTAGTTTGGCTTATGGCTTCTATTTTTGCATTATTACATGAGGTAATATGAAATGTGTTTTTCTGGTTAAGGTGCTAGTTTGGAGTAAATAGCATAGCTTGTTTTGTTTTTTGTTTTTTGGCATTAAGCAGCAAGTTACAAGTTGTAGCCATATTTCAATGTCAATGAAAGATTTTTGAGTGTTTTTCTGTAATTATGTTATGGATGAGGCAGCAGTGGACTGGCATATTATATGAGAGTGGCAAGTGTTTTAGTGGTATGAAGTTTATTTATGAAAATATTAAATAGAAAGGGGCAGAGAGAACTGATTTTTGGGGAACACTAGCAGAGACTGGTTAAAATGCTGAAAGGTTTGCTGCCATTTAGTTGCTGCTGACAATTGGATAAATAACTGAAATCAGGAGAGGGAGGAGTTGCAAGTTCATAAAGGAGCTTTTGGTGAGACACTATGTCAAATACTTTTGAAAGGTCAAGGAAAAGTGAAAAAAAAAACAAGACTGCCCTCATTTCTATATTGGTTTACTATGTTGTTGAAGTTGAGGAAGACAGTAGTAATACTGTGTTTGGACCTGATAGCATGCTGGGTATTGGAGAGGAAGTTGTGTGTGGTTATATGTTTCATAAGCTGAGGGGGAATGCATTTCTCAAGGATTTTGAGAGCAGTGATAGGATAAAAATAGGTCTACATTTTGTTATCTCTGTTAAAAAACCTCCTTCATGAAGGGTTATAATAATGGATGTTTTCTAGATGGATGGTACATAGTATTCTGTTATTGACTGGCTGATCAGAATATAGAGAGGGAAGGCTAATGATTCTGCACCTGTTTTGAGTAACTCATTGGGAAGGTTATCAACAGCTGAGATTGTTATTTTTAATTTGGATAATAATTTTTATGGTCGATGTTTTATGGGCTGAAAACTAAAAGCAGCGTGCTGCTTTTGAGATTAGATGGAAGTTAGGCGGTGAAGTGAGGATGTCATTGATTAGTGATAGAACTGACTGGATGTAATGAGTGTTGAACTGAGTGGCGATGAACTGTTTGTTGTTTATAGCTTCATAGGTTCATTGGTGTGTACTAGGCTAATGGCCCTGGAGCCTATATAAGCCTAGCCCAAGAAGATTCCCTGGCATCATGCCTCCCAAAGTTAGTTTCTAGTGCCTCTGTCAAGCAAGGCCACTGAAGTGATCCCTGGGGTGAACTTCCTATTGCCCATCCACTCATCAAGATTTTTCTTAAAGAGGGCCAGTGAAGTGCTCTGCTTGGCGTGAATAGGAAGTTTGTTCTAGAGTATGGGAAGTCTCTGGGTTAGGAACCTGAACCTCCAGCATGTTCTGTTTATTGTGGTAATTGTTTGAGGTAGTAGGACAATATGCAATGGTATGGCAAGGTTGTGAACGTTTATTTAGAGAGGACCAAAAAAGATTTGGGTTATTTTGAAGTTTTTGATAGAGATTACTGTAGCATGGTTTCTTGTCAGATTTAACAAAGATTGTGGTATAATTTCTAAGATATATAACATTTTGGTAGACATGAGATTCATTCTTAAACTATTCTTTTCATGCTTTATCGCTTTGCAGCATGTGCTGTTTGGTCTATTTTGTCAGCCAGGATGCTGTGTTAGTTTTTACCCTTCTTGTCCTAACTGGTACTAAATTATTTAGCATTTTCAGAAAGATGTAATTGAAGTAAGCAACTGTTTCATCTAGGTGTATTACTGTTAATACATACCAGCTGTAATGGGACAGAATTGTAATAAGCATGTCTTTGCCAAATTTGGTTAAATTCCTTATATGTTTATAGATTATTTGTCTGGTTAATCATATTGTTATTTTTTTACATAGATTGGGAGGTGGTCACTTATAGTATATGGTAAGCAACCAGAAGATTTTATATTATGTGGTTTGTTTGTCAATATCCAGTCCAGTGTGGACTGCCTGTTAGTGTTTATGTTGATGATGGTGGTAGAGCTTGTTGGGTGGGTGAAACCAAATATTTGAATAGAGTTCTCTGTGTTTCAGCTGTTTATGGTTTGCTAGTCTCTGTTTAGGTCACCTAAGATGAAGGTTTCCTGGGAAGTTGTCAGATATCCAGTATAGAATAGTTTCTGCTGTGGTAATGTTGTTGCCTGGTGAGATGTATGCTGCTAAGATACATATAGATTTATTTTGGTTGATTCTGAGGTATACAATCAGAAGGTCAGCATTATTAAATTTTGGGATGTTTAGATGGGCTGGGGTTATTTCTAAGTTGTTTTTATAAATAATAGCAAAACCTCCTGTTCTTTTAAGTTATTTGTCCATTCTAAGTATGTTGAAACCCGTGGGAATAATTTTATCAATTACTTCTTGTTTTAGCCAGGTTTCAGTCATGACTAGAATGTTTGGGAAGTAAAAAATCTAGAAATGCATAGCTATCATGAATTTTGTTGCAGACACTTCTGAGGTTAACGTTGAAAAGCATTACCTGATGGGAAAATTGTGTTGGCAGAATGTAAAGTAATGGGTTGGCCACGTGTGGGCCCAGTGTTAGTGTGACTATCTCCACTAATTTTAAAAGTAGAAGTGGGGTGAGTAGAGCTATAGAGGCATTTGTATTTGTATCTGACTTTCAGTATTAAGTGGGAGGGTAGGGGGGAGGCAGTCACAGACATTTCCTTAGCATGAACTGATGCAGTTGCTTTTACAGACAATTAACTGAGAAGGAGATGCAAGTTGTAGAATAGTGTGTGTGTGTGTGTGTGTGTGTGTGTGTGTGTGTGTGTGTGTGTGTGTGTGTGTGTGTGTGTGTGTGTCTGTTTGTGTGTGTCTTGTATCTTTAAGAAGCATTTCAAGGTCAGCACTTGTATACAAATAGCAAACATGTGCTAGCTTCAGTGCCAATTTGAGAATGCAGCCAGAGAATGAGCATGTATGAGTGTAATAGCTAGTTTGCTTATACGTTTATTCAAGTTAACGTTATTAAGCCTCAATCCTGATGTGTTTGTATATAATAAAGCTGCTTGAACAGAACACACAAAGGCTCATCTATTTTATCCTGACTGGACGAGCAACATGGTATCAGAACCGGGATTCCAGAGACTGCTTTTCAGAGCTACGAGGGTACAGAGTTAACAGTGAAGACAAACTAAGAGAACCAACCACAAAAAAGGGCCAGAAAGGAACCAAAGCTAATGAATGTACCAACTCCTTTGCTTAATGCTTTCTGGAATTCATAAACTCCAATGCTCTGGATCAACTTATCCACACCCCCACCAGGAGCAACAATATCTTAGATCTAGTCATTACCAACATGAGTGACCGGTGTTCCACACCTGAAGTCAATGCCTCATTGGTCTGAACCGACCATAAGCTAATTACCCTAGAAATCCACACCCTGCCCCCACCCCATTAAGGAAACCATGGTAAAAAATTTCTCCAAAGCCAACTTCATGCTTCTTAAGATAGAAGTGGTGAACTTCATGACATCCATGCAGATGGACAATACAGTTACGACTACTGAATCCTACACAATTGCACTTTATAAGCACTTAGATGAGTGCATGGATTATGCTATCCCAAACAGAACCAAGTTGCTATCCTCCAAAAGAAGGAAGCCAATCTGGCGGCCCCCTGCCATAAACAAACTGTACAACAGAAGGAAGAAACTGTTGCAAAAGAGAGTAAAATCCCATGAGTGGAGGAGCTCCCTGGTCAACCTCAGTAAGAAGCTGTGATCCCTGATAAAATCCTCCAAAGCTAGTTAGGAAAACAAAATCACCACTGATTCTAAAGACAACCACAAAGCATTCTATAGCTATGTCAAGAATCTCAATGGCAACACTCAGATCTGCTCTAAGTTACAGCACAATGGCACTAAATATACAGACCCAACTGATATTGCTTTACCCCCCTCTCACCCCCTAAAAAGCCCATCTTTATACTGGAAGAATGCAAAGTTCCTGTAATCATGGCTGCACAGGTAAAAACCACACTCTCCAAAGTCAAGAACACAGCATCCATGGGACCAGACAACATCCCAGGCTGCGTTCTACATGAACTACAGAATGAACTGGCACTCCACCTAAGTACCATGTTCAATCATAGCCTCACCTCAGGCTTTGTGCCTGCTGAATGGTGCACAGTGACGGTTATCCCACTCCACAAGGGGGGAGCCACCACAGACCCTAGGAACTACCGCCCCATTAGCCTGACGAGCCTGGTCTGCAAGGTCATGAAACGTATCATCATGGAACTTATAAATAAATACATTGGTAATCTCCAAACTCTAGACCCCACCCAGTTCAGGTTTGTAAAAGGCATATCATGTCTACTAAACCTGATAGACTTCTTTGAAGCAGTCACCAAAGCTGTAGACAAGGGTAAGGTGGTTCACACAGCCTATCTAGATCTTGCCAAGGCTTTCGGCACCATCCCCCACTCTGGAATTATAGATAAACTCAATAAACTAGGTATAAATCCTTATGTCACAAGATGGGTTGCCAACTGGCTCACTGACAGAACCCACACTGTGAAAGTAGCAGACTCCAAATCCGACTTCAGACCAGTGACAAGTAGAGTACCACAGGGTTCAGTCCTGGGTCCTCTCCTGTTTGGTATCTACTTCTCTGAAGTACAGTCTAACACAGAAGGTCTTTGGCTAACAAAGTTCACAGATGACTGCAAACCAGGAGCCATAATCGAAAATCCTAACGATGTGGACATCCTGCAAAAGGGCCTCACTGAGACAGATGCCTGGTGTCAAAGCCATAGCCTCAAGCTCAGTGCCAAAAAGTGCACTGTCATCCCCTTTGGTAAAAACTCTGTACCCATGAACTACAACATAGGCGGTAGTATACTTAACACTGAAAGTGTGATAAGAGACCTTGGGACACAGGTGGACAGTAGTCTCTCCTTTGATAATCACATCGCCACAGTAGTCAGGAAATCCTTCTATGTGGCACACCTCATCACAAAAGGTTTCTCATACAGAAAAAAGAGGTTATTGCTCCCCTCTACCCATCACTCATTAGACCCATTATAGAATACATGCCCCTTTTAGTATGTACCTCACAAGACATCTACAACAACTGGAAAGGCCACAGAAATACCTCACAAAGAGGATTACCAGCCTCAAACTGATGCCCTACGCAGACCGTCTCAAAAAACTCCAGCTTTACTCCGTCGCATATCGCCTATTCAGAGGTGATCTCTGCCTAACATACAAAGCTATGTCAAACCCAGAGCTGTTGGACATGCTCAACTTAAAGAAATTCCAATCCCTCCGAGCTACATGCTCTAGGGACCTAAACCTTGTCAGCACAATAAACAGAACATGCCAGAGGGATAGATTCCTGTCCCAGAGACTTCCCATACTCTGGAATAAACTTCCTATCTATATCAAACAAAGCTCCTCATTAGCACTCTTCAAGAAAACTCTTGATGATTGGATGGGAAATAGGACATTCACCCTGGGGATCACCTCTGTGGCTCTGCTCGACAGTGGCACAGAAAATAATTTTCTTGGGTGGCAAAAGCCAGGGTACCTTTTTGGCTGGGCTTGTATAGGCCCCAGGGTTGATAGCCTAGTACCTACCTATGAACCTATGAACCTATAATATTGTGTGGTGCTACTATACTTAGTTGTGTTTAATTGCTGTGTTACTTTACTGTACAGCAAGTGTTTGCTGTATGTCTTACTATAAGAAAAGTGCACAGTGGTGGTCCAATTACACACACTGGTACTGTACGTTATGTTTTCATTATATGTAATCTGTTACATTATTTATCACTGTGCTTCATTTAGCTTGGATTTAATATATACACCAGATGTATACAGATCCCCCAACATGCCCCAAGATTCTCATTACACCTTTCAAAACATACTGGAAAATATTAAGATACAACCAAACACCCTAATACTGAGTGACTTCAACTACCCTGCCATTAACTGGGAAAACTACTCATGTACCAACACCTTTGCCCAACAGTTCTTGGAATTCATAAATTCCAATGTCCTGGATCAACTAATCCATTGTCCCACCAGGGGCTCCATTATCCTAGACCTGGTCATTACTAACATGGGAAATTGATGCTCCACACCTATGGTCAGCCCCTCGTTGGTCAGGTCAGATCACAAGCTAATCACCCTTAACATCCACATCCGTCCCCCACCCCCCGCTAAGGAAACCTCCATAAAAAAATTCTCCAAAGCCAACTTCATACTACCCAAGTCAGAAGTGACAAACTTCATGACATCCATGCAGACGTGAACTGAAAGTTCAACAGCTAAATCCTACACTAAGACATTGTACGAGCACATCTACTCATGCATGAATCGTGCCATCCCAAATAGAACCAAGATGCTCTCCTCCAAAAAAATGAAGCCAATCTGGTGGTCCCCTGCCATAAACAAACTTTACAACAAAAGAAAGAAACTGTTGCAGAAAAGAGGAAAATCCCAGGATGCAAAAAACTCCCTTACCAGCCTCAATAAGAAGCTGAGATCCCTCATAAAATCCTCCAAAGATTTCAAAGACAACCACAAGGCATTCTATAACTATGTCAAGAATCTAAATGGCAATGCTCAGATCTGCTCTGAGCTACAACAGAATGGCATTAAATATAGTGATCCCAAGGATATTGCCAATATCCTGGCAGATCGATTCAGTGCCAGCTTCACCCCCCTCTCACCACATAAATGGCCCATCTCAATACCGGAAGATTGCCAAATTCCAGTAATAATGGTCACACAAGTAAAAAACACACTCTCCAAAGCTAAGAATACAGCATCCATGGGACCAGGTGACATCCCAGGCTGTGAACTACATGAACTACAAGATGAACTGGCACCCCATCTAAATGTCATGTTTAATCATAGCCTCACCTCAGGGTTCATGCCAACTGAGTGGCACACAACTACAGTTATCCCACTCCACAAGGGGGGATCCACCTTGGATCCCAGGAACTGCTGCCCCATCAGTCTTATGAGCCTGCTCTGCAAGGCCATGGAATGTATTATCATGGAATTTATAAACAAAGACACTGGCAACCTTCAAACACTGGCCCCCACCCAGTTTGGGATCATGAATGGCCGATCTTGTCTCCTGAACCTGATTGACTTCTTTGATTCAGTCTAAAGAGCTGTGGGTGAGGGTAAGGCTGTCCACACAGCCTATCTGGCCTCACCAAGGCCTTTGACATCATCCCCCACTCTGGAATCATAGATAAACTTACTAAGCTGGGCATTAATCCTGCGTCACTCGATGGGTTGTCAACTGGCTTACTGACAGAACCCACACTGTAAAAGTAGCTGACTCCAAATCCAGCTCCAGACAAGTGACAAGTGGAGTACCTCAGGGTTCAGTCCTGGAACCACTCTTGTTTGGTGTCTACTTCTCTGAAGTATAGGCCAATACTAAGGGACTCTGGCTAACAAAGTTTGCAGATGACTGCAAACTGGGAGCCATTATTGAATCTCCAAATGATGTGGATACTCTACAAAAGGGCCTTACAGAAACAGATGCTTGGTGCCAGAGCCATGGGCTCCAGCTCAATGCCAAGAAATGTATAGTTATCCCCTTTGGGAAAAAACATGTACCCGTGAATTACCACATAGGTGGTAGTAGACTAAACACAGAAAGTGTGATAAGAGACTTAGGGACACAGGTGGACAGTGGTCTCACCTTCGATAACCACATCACCACAACAGTCAGGAAATCCTTCTATTTGGCACACCTCATCATTAAGGGCTTTTCATCCAGAAAAAAGGAGGTCATTGTCCCACTGTACTCATCCCTCATTAGACTCATTATAGAATACAACGCCCCATTTGGTATGTACCTCTCAAGACACCTGCAATAACTAGAAAGGCCACAGAAATACCTCACTAAAAGAATCACAGGCCTAAAGCAGATGCCCTATGCTGACCTCCTTATAAAACTCCAGGTATACTCTGTCGCATATCATCTACTCAGAGACGATCTCTGCTTAACATTACAAGGCCATGTCAAACCCAGAGCTGTTGGGCATGCTACACTTAAAGAAATCCCAATCCCTCAGAGCCACACGCTCCAGGGATCTAAACCTTGTCATCACAATAAATGGGACATGCTGGAGGGATGGATTCCTAACCCAGAGACTCCCCAGACTCTGGAATGGACTGCCCATACATGTCAAGCAGAGTGCCTCTTTGGCTCTCTTCAAAAGGAACCTTGACGATTGGATGGGAGAAGGGAAATTCACCCCAGGGATCATGTCAGTCACCCTGCTAGACAGGGGCCCAGAGAAGTAAAAAGTGTGGGAAGAAATAGCCAGGGAATTGTTATGGCTAGGCTTGTATAGACCCTAGGGGCGATAGCCTAGTACCAGCCTATGAAACTATGAAAACTTGCATGAATGATTTATTTTATAAATAAAGATAAAACAGAGCATTACAAGGGCACAAACTGCATTATTAAACAAGGGAGAGGCACAAAAGGTTTTTTTAATTAAACAAAATGTTTAAAATTAAGATATTTGATGAAACGATTATCGGAAAAGCACATAAGGGGTTCAGAATTACCTCAGAATTGCAAAACAAGAATGTTTAAAGTTAAACAAGCATGTTTAGAGTAAAACAAGCACAAGAAAAGTATAATGGGCATGAAAAAAGATTAAACGAGCAAAACAAATATAATAAGAGCAAAAAAGGACACATTAAGCATAAATAAAGCAAGGCAACTGCATGTGTTTTGGCAAAGAACTGTGTTTTGGCATAACTGCTATTTTGCATTATGTTAAGGGCATAACTAGACTTATTTAAAGTATCTCAAAGTGTGTAAAGTGCTTACAGTGTGCTTATTACTGTGCATTTATTCTGAAGGTTATATTGCAAGATGCAACTATTTTGTGAAGTGCAGTCAAAACACAGCCATTTCAAAAAGTTTCTTGTGCTGGGTGTGCTTATTCGCAAAGTGATGCCATTACAGACTGTCTCTTGTACTGTAAAGAGTTATTTAACAAAGCACAGCCATTTTGGAAAAGTTTAAGTGTGCTGTGTACTGTTTATTCACAAAATGCAGATATTTGAAATGTTTCTTACTCTGAGCTTCTTCTGCCTAGTTTATTCACACAGTGCAGTTATTTTAAAATATTTGTTAGACTGGTAAGAGGAGATTTCTTACAGTACAGTTATTTCAAGAGTATTCTGGGGCCCAAAATTCTTATTTCACAGAGGCTTGTTGTGGTATTGGGCAGAGTTACAAATACTGGCATAAATTTCTGGCATATGTATATGTGTTTGTGTTCATGCATACTTGCAAAAGCCTTCACTGGTATGTGTTAATATGGCAGACAGATTTCAAAGATCATTACCACTTGTATTTGATCAGAATATTGCAGAGAACTAGAGAATATTTGAGCAAGAGTATGATATTTTTATACAAGCAACTTATTCTGACAAAGATGCACACACCAGGGCATTAATTTTGCTAAACCTGGTGGGGTCTGAAGCCATTGGAAGAGAGCGTTCATTTGTGAATGCTCCAGCAGTATATGAGGGAGAAGGTGAAAAACATCATATTGTTGTACTGGTTGAATCAAGGGAAGACCCTGAGTGTTTGAAATGCAAATTCAGTGAAATGTGTAACCCCCAGACAAATATTGCATTGTTTGAAATGCAAATTCAGGGAAATGTGTAACCCCCCAGACAAATATTACATTAGAGAGGCATTTGTTTTACTCAAGAGATCAGAAACCAGGGAGACTTGCAGCTTACATTACTGGCTTGAGAAACAAAGCTAAAACATGTCAGTTTGTTGACTTAAAAGATGAGATGATAAAGGACAGGCTTGTATGTGGTATTCATAGTGTTGCAGTGAAAAGGATTTTGCTTTGTGATAGTGATTTAATGTTGAGCAAAGCTATTGAGATTTGTCAAATCCATGAAGTTACAGAAAGGCAAACAAGTATGTTTGTGAGTGACAACAGCATGGTTTCAACAGGTTCCAGAGCAAATCTAGACAGCATGCAACATGTGACTAGCAGAACCAGGCCTAATCACATGGTACCTGCTACCCCTGCAGGCTTCCCAGGTAAAACACGTAGTTTTCCAGCAAGTTCTAAGAAAGGGACATGCTCAGTGCACTACAAGGGTAAGTTAACAAAACGCAAATCCAGCTTTATTGCTAATTGTCACAATTGTGGTGCCTATCATGACTCTAAAAGAGAAAATGCTTTGCATTTGGTCAGCAATGCCACAAATATAAAAAAAATGGAACCATTTTCAGAAGTTTTGCAAATCAAGTAAACCTCACACAATTATAAAGAAGGGTCACTCAAAGAAGCAAGTTGATCATATAGAGAGCTAATTCTACTTTCGATGTACATGGTGTATCAGTAATTGGTGAAAAGGCTGATGCAGTGAATTTTTTGGCAAAGAGTGAAGTGTTTTGTACTGTACAGATCAATGGTAAATCCACTGAGCTTAAAGTGGACTTTGGCTCAAAGTGTAATGTGACGTCAGCAGACACATTTGCTAAGGTCAGAACTGGTGAGCAACCCAATGTGGCTAGTTGTACGAAATTGTTGCTTATGGAAGTGAAGAAATTCAAACCGAAGGCTCAGTAGTGCTTTCATGTTATTTGCTTAGGAACTGTTACAGCTTTTATTCCATGTAGTCCGAAGAACTGTGCCGCTATTACTGGGTTTCACAAACAGTCTGAGAATTAATTTGCTATCGTTTACCAAGAAGTTCATCATATAAGCACTTATCTTAGTTCCAATTTTACTGAAGCTATTTTCTCAGAATTTGCTGATGTTTTCAATGACAAGTTGGGTAAACTTCCAGTTTGTTAGTGTATTCTATGAAGTTAGACCCAGAGGTCAGTTCAGTGGTCAGAGCGGCCAGAAAAGTTCCAATAGCTATGCAAGATAAAGTTAAAGCTCAGCTGGATAAAATGGTGAAGTAAGGTGTGATTCGTCCAGTCACGGAACTAACTAAATGGGTATCATCCATGGTAGCAGCCCACAAAAAAGGCACAGATGAAATCATATGTATTGACCCAATAGATCTGAACAAAGCATGAAACATACCACATCATCCAATGCGTACAGTCGAGGAAGTCGCAGCCCTAATACCAAATATCACTGCCTTTACTGTCATGGATGCAAAAAGGTCATTTTGGCAAGTAATGCTCAATCACAAATCCTCATTACTGACTACTTTCAGTACCACATTTGGCAGATGCAGGTTCCTTAGGATGCCATTTAGAATAAAACCTGCAAGTGAAGTCTTTCAGCATGCAATGGAGCAAATTTTTCAGGTTATCCTTGTGCCATAATAGTAGATGATTTATTGGTTGAAGGCAATGGTAAAGTAGAGCATGACAGGAACCTTAAGAGAGTTCTAGATAGAGCAAGTGAAGTGAACTAAAAGCTCAGTCCTCTGAAGTGCAAATTCAGACTACCAGAAGTTACATATGTAAGTCATGTATTTACTAGCACTGGCTGGTGACCAAACCCATCAAAGCAAGCTGCCATTCTTCAGATGCCAGCTCCAGATAATGTTCAAATTCTACAATGTTTTCTTGGCATGGTCAACTGTTTAGGCCAGTTTATAGCAGACTTTAGTGAGTTGACAGCACCTCTGAGAGAGCTGATGGATGGAAATGTTGTATGGTCTTGGTCGTAACAGCACAAAAAAGCATTTGTAGACCTTAAGCAGAAAATTGCCACCTCACGTACATTAAGATACTATGATGTCAATAAACAATGTAACTCTTTCCTATGATGCTTCAAAGTGTGGGCTTGACGCAGTTATTCTTCAAGAGGGTAGACTAGCAGACAATGCATCTAGATCTCTTACCCAAACTGACATGCAATATGCTCAAATTGTTAAAGAAAATTTGGCAATAGTATTTGCATGCTCAAAGTTTCATGATTATATCTATGGTTGAGCTATTCAGATTGAAACTGATCACCAACCTCTAGTTACTATTTTGAAGAAGCCTATGCATTCAGCTCCAGCAAGATCGCAAAGAATGATGCTCAAATTGCAAAAGTACAGCTTCGAAATGGTCTATACAAAAGGCAGACTTCTATATCTTGCTGATATCTTTTTCAGATCACCCAGAAATACAATGGAACAGCTTCTTGCAGAGAATTTTGACTTTGATGTTATGAAAGTGTATAATTTTTCTACCACGAGACTTGATGAGCTGAGAGATCATACAAAGACTAATCCAATTTTGCAAAAGCTCAACTACTACATTAATGTTGGATGGCTGTCAAAGCAATCTAGTGCACCACCTGAAGTGCAAACTTATTTTCCTTCAAGAAATGAGATGTTGATGGAAGGTGGTAGTATTTTCAAATGTCCTAAAATTATTGTTCCTGCTTTCTTCTGAAATGAATATATCCAGATTTTGGATTGTTGTCACCTAGGTTCCGAATCTTCCAAAACAACGGCGAGAAGACTAGTATTTTGGCATTCTCTGATCGAGTACTTTTTTCTTGTTCAGTTTGCAATAGTACTAAACCACATTTGCAAAAAGAGCCACTTCAGCGAAGTCAAGTTCCTGAACTACCTTAGTCAATAGTTGCCACACTGCTATACTCGTGTGGAACAATCAGCATTACTTAGTGTCGGTAGACTTATTCAAATTAGTTTGAGATTGATGTACTACCTAATCTAACAGTCACTGCTATTAACAAGTTGAAACATGATTTCTCAGTCCAGCGTAGTCCACACAAAGTTATTTTTGACAATGGTATCCAATTTACCATTCATTTGTTTCAGAAATTTGCAAAAAAATGGGACTTTGTACATGTTACTAGCAGTCCAGTGTATCCTCAATCAAATGGACTATCTGCAATACAGAGTGAAAACCAATTGCTGGAGAAATCAAAATGTGATAATACCGATGACTTTTTGAATTTACTTAATGTCAGAAATACACCCTGTGATGATATACTTGGCTCACCTGCTCAGAGACGTCTATCTAGGCAAACCAGAACAACGTTGCCTATTAGTTCCAGATTGTTGAGGCCTAAAGCTAAGAACAAGACAATTAGAGCTCAACGTTTCAGAAGCGTTCTTTCCAGAAGTCCAGTTATGACAAATCGAGCAGATTTCTTCATCCATTGAAAGAAAGAGAGACAGTGAAGATACAAACGACGAAAGGGTTCAACTGGATTAGTCAAGTAACAGGTATGTACAGAACCAAGATCCTACTTCAGAGAATCGGAGGGTGTGGTGTACCGGAGAAATCGCAGACATCTTCTTCCTGTATCAGAATTGATATTGCAGCATTGTTCCTGTGATACGGACTCTAGATCTCAGTGCAATCCAGACAATGTTCCTGTTGCAGCCCGTCTTACCTTCTACTTCCATTCCTGATGATGTTCCTGATGTTCCCAAAGCTGAACATTCAGCAGAGACAGTCCCAGTTGCTAGACTTAATTCCAATTTCTATGTCACATGATTTGGTCATTCATATTTCCAGATCCAGTGTGAAATACACAGCAACCTGAACATAATTGTGTATACTTATTTACTTCTGTATAATTACATGACAAAGAATTATTTGTATTGATTGCATGTCAATTAATGCCTTCAGTATTGCACAACTCATTTCTCAAAGCGGGAGAATGTAGAATGGTGTGTGTGTGTGTGTGTGTGTGTGTGTGTGTGTGTGTGTGTGTGTGTGTGTGTGTGTGTGTGTGTGCATATGCGTGTGTGTGTGTGTGTGTTGTATCCTTAAGAGCATTTCAAGGTCAGCATGCACATATAAATAGCAAGCATGTGCTAGCTTCAGTGCCATTTTGAGAGTGCAGACAGAGAGTGAGCATGTATGAGTGTAATAGCTTGTTTGTTTATACGTTTATCTAAGTTAAAGTTATTAAGCCTTAATCCTGATGTGTTTGTACATAACAAAGCTGTTTGAACAGAACCCACAAAGGTTTGTCTGTTTTATCCTGACTGGACAAGTGACACAAGTGTTAGTAACAAGTAATTTAACTGTGACTGCAAGCTCAGTTACAAATCAATAATAAAGACATAAAGCAGAGATAACTTGTATTTGCTATTTTACATGCCTTTTGCAAAATGAAAATGAAAGTAGAATGTTGTAGTCATGGGCTTCAGTAGGTAGGTGTGCAATGCTTTGTTTTTTATTGTAAAGGAAAAACCCAGACTATAGCTTGAAGTTGTCTAAAAGAGAAATATGGTAAGAAAAAGCCACATTAATATGCTGCTCCTCATGCCACTAGGCTTAGCCCTAGTATAGAACAGAAAGCAATACTGATTACCGTATGATGAGACAGTCATTACATACATAACAGGTTCCAGGGATTAATTTACAACATATGGGTGTTTCAGTTCTCATTACTTTTATGAAGTCTGATGCATCTAAAGCCTTTTGCTTCCTACTTTTCTTATTGTCCCTTCAACTGTGTGAACTTTGTTTCAGTGAACAAAGTTCACACCATTGAAGAGACAATGCTGTATTGAAATACCAGCCAATGTTAGTCAACATTTTGTAGACTTGAGCATTTCCTCTGCTGTATTCTCAGGTAATGCTCAAGTCTACAGAATGTTGATTAACATTGACAGGTATTTCAATCCAGCATTGTGTACAACATTAGACGATGTTTTCTTTCCTATAACATTTTACTTGATGAAGCATTGGCTACGTATTTATTATTTTACTTATTTATTGAAATTTGATTACAGAGAAAGTTCAACTGGGTAGGAGACGATTTTCAGAGGAGGTTATAGACAGAGAAAAGCTCCAAAGTATTGCAAAACATTTTAAGAACAAATAATTCAACAGTCTTTAAAATAATACAAAAAACAACTACAGCTTAAATGATTATATCAAATTAGCCAATATGAAAACATTGGTTAAGAATAGATATAAATTATATGACAATGATATAATAGAGAAATTGTAGTCAGTTTATAGAGAAATTAAAGGTAAGTTAGTATAGTACAAACAGGGATTGCAATATAAAGTGAGGGAAAACAGGCTATTGTATATTTAAAGGGAAAGTCAAGGAAGAGAAATTGATAGAAGTAAGGAAGTGAGTGAAAAAGGGAGAGTAAGGAGATGTAAGGTATGAGTAGGTTTTTGTTCCCATTTAAAGATATAGTTTATCCTGATGCTCAGCAAGAACAGATCCAGTTTTTGCCTAAAAAGTCATTCAGAATGTTTTTTAAGGATTGGAGGGAGGACTTGATGGATACAGATAAAGATTTCCAGGCCATAGCAATATGGTACGAGTACTGACAATGCCCTGTAGATTTCATAGGTTTATGGACAGACAAGAGTTTTTGGTCATTGGATTGTAATGCCTGACAGGGAACATGGTTGTGTAAAAAGTTATTTAGTGCTAGACAAGCAGATGGATTCTGGATCATTTTATATGTGATAAGAAGCAGTGTATATGCTAGTTGATGGAGTAGTTCTAACCAGTTTTGGCTTTTCAGGCCATACAGTGGTGGGTTCTGAAATGGGTATTTGCTTCAAATTTGGCAGCTTTGTTATAGTGTTGTTTGATTTTTGCAATTAATGGCAGTGCCATAAAGAAGTGCAGGGAAGAGATAAGTAACAGCAAGTTTAGCTTTAGTTTTAGTGGGTGATAACGTTTTTGGCTCTATAAGGCATCCCTAGTGTTTGATAAGTTTTTCTTATGCAATTTTGTATATGCAAGTTGACTTTAAGATTATCATCCACTATCATCCCTAATAATTTACTATGAGAAGTGACTTCAATGGTCGTATTAGCACAAGAGACAAAATAAAATTTTGTTTTTTCATGGGAAAAGGGACTTGGGGGAAAAAAAGTAGTTGTGTGCTTTTTTTTTTCGGGGTTGAGCATGAGTTGTGAGTTACAAAGTCATGTTTCAGTGGCTGTCAAAGCTTCCTGAGCAATTCTTTTTAGATGTGCCATGTTGTCAGATGTGAAAGTGAGTGTGGAATCATTTGCGTACTGTATTTGTGTGGATATGTGGAGGGTGTTGGTGAGAATGCTAAAGACAAAAGGACCAAGAGCAGAGCCTTGTGGCACACAAGTGGTGTTTGTGAGGTATGGAGAGAGGGTAGAGTGCCATTTTACTTACTGATACATATTGGATAAGTAGCTTTTGAATATAGAAGGCTGGGCTCAGAGAGACCTAATAAGGACATTAGAAGTAGAAGTTTTCTATGACAAAATGTACTGAATGTTTTAGACAAATCTTAAAATTAGGAGTAGACAAGTTTGCAATTATCCTAGGTTAAAAGTGCAGTATTAGTATTATGGGAATGACTGAACACATGTTGTGTGGGGATAGGAGTTCCTCCTGTAAGAAAAAGTTTAGCAATTGTTTTTGAATACAGTTTTCAAACACTTTGGACAGGGGAATAAGAATGGTATAGGTCTAAAGTTAGTAATGTCTATTAAATTTCTTCGTTTCTGCAGACGGATAATGTGTGACTTTTTCCAGAAAGAGGTATTGTGGGATTCCTGGATTGACCCATTTATAAGGATTGAAAGATGGTAGACAATACTATCAGCTGCTATTTTAAGGTACTGTCTTGGAAGATCATCAGGTAAAATAGAGCATGATTTAAGTCTGTTTAGGAGTAGTTTTAAATGGACTTGAAGGTGAAAGTAGATATGGTGATATATGGCTGCTGGGCAGGGTTAGGATTAGATGTTGAGGAATCCTTGGTTAGAGATCCTATAATATATATGAAATAAAGATGAATTATATTGCAGTTTCAAGTGATGAGTTATAGGAAGAGAGGGTTGAATTTATGGCCAGGATGAAAGATTTCTTTAATGGCTGTCCAGAATTTTTAGGATTGTGTTGACTATTATTCTGTAAGTTATTAAAGTATAGTTTTATGTCTTCATTAATTTGTTTTTAGTGTGATTGCAAAGCATTCTCACATTTACATGATATTGTGGTATTGGTGTTTCATATTTTTGCCATTCTTTCCATGCTTTCTCTTTATTAGGAATTAGCCTTTGCCTCTTTATGGATAGCCAGATTGCATTGTTTGTTTTTACTATCTTCATTCTAGGAGTTGCAAGGCTGTTTAGGATATTCAGGAAAGTTTTATTGATTTCAGTTCCAGCATCATGTAAGAGGAGGATCCTTAGAAAATTCTAGTTAATAAATGATAGTGTAGTAATGAATATATGGGTTACATTTGGAAAAGTTGCATATTATTTTATAAACATGCTGTGTAAGTGGATGTGTGAGATGTCTAGTTCTATAGATTGGGGGATGATCATTGAGATAGTCAGACATACCCGAGGTCATATATTTGCTAGGGTCTGATAGTGAGATCCAGTCTAATAGGAAGTTTGATGTCTTAATGTAATGTGTGGGGCTGTTAATTAGTTGTGTGAAACCAAAAACATTCACATTAGATGTAGGGGAGTTCAAGTTTTTGTCCAAACAGTTGACATTCACATCACTTAGTAGTACTTTTTGTTGTGGAGTTGTTATTGATTCCCAGTGTAGGAAATCTTCCAGTATAGCTGTATTGCCATCATGTGGGATGTAAAGAACAGTAATACATATTTGTTTACATTTGTTTAATTTAAGGAAAGTAATAAGAAGCTCTAGTGAATTGAATTTTGGTATTGGTTTGTTGTAAGGGGAAATGTGGTAGTTAATAGGAAGTATCAAAGTAACATCACCACCTTTCCTCTTTATACGGTCATTACTGATGATATAGCTGAGAGGTGTAATTTTGGAGTCATTTATGCTGGGTTTCTGGCAAGATTTAGTTACAATGAGAATATCAGGCTTATGTTGGTTAATCCAGGCATTTAGTTCATTCACTTATTTATTATGCTTCTAACATTTATGTCAGCAAAAGTTAGATTACTAGGGATGTAGTTGATCATTGTAGGGTTAGAGAAGTGTGTGGAAGAGAATTGTATTGATGTTCATTGTGATAGGCAGGGCAAGTATTGCAACAAATGTGTGTTGGGGAATTATTGATACTTGTTTTTGGAAAGTATTATTCCACTTAATTTTGTTTTGCATGAAATGAAGTTAATCAGTCTATATTTGGAGTAAAGATAAAGGGCATCATTAAATAGGTCTGGTGTGATGTGTGGAGGGTCTATGAAGAAAGTATGAATAGATGGTTGAGACAGAGTTGGAAATATGTTGAG
This sequence comes from Protopterus annectens, assembly GCF_019279795.1. Taxonomy (NCBI): domain Eukaryota; kingdom Metazoa; phylum Chordata; order Ceratodontiformes; family Protopteridae; genus Protopterus; species Protopterus annectens. The sequence continues at coordinate 1,428,403,851 of NC_056731.1, read as the reverse complement.
AGCTATTATAGAATCATGGTAGGATGAGAGATGGCCCAGTAGTAGGAAAATAATGGAATATAAGCTGAGGAGTAGCATGATAAAGTAAAGGGATCTTTATGTTATAGCTGGTAAGTGGTTGGGAGGTAGGGATCAAGAAGGAAAATGAAGCAGCAGGGATATTTAGTGGTAGAAAAAACAACACCTCCACTCCTTCACAACTCCAAATGTATGAATATACAGAATGAAGAACACCAGTTGCTGTGCGTTTGAAAAGTTTTTAATTCTGGTACTTCTCCTGGAATACAATTTTCATGACAAACAGCACCCATTTTTAAAAAACATTAAATTGAATTATTGATGCACCATCCCCTAATTATCCAATTAGGCTTCCTTTATTACTGTGTAAAAACACCTATCTAGCATCTTTCCCCTCACTTGTATAAATATATGTAAACATAATGAATTTATTACAAAAATATTAAGATGTTTGATACATAAATACTATAATATAAACAATACATATGCTTTTTTTCTCTACTTTACTAGAACCTAATATAACCACTACTGCAATTTACTTCATATAATTTCCATTTTCCCCTTGCAAACATACATTTCTTCAAATTTATTAACATACATTTCTTCAAATTTATTATTTCTGAGAGATATGTGGAATGGCCATTAAGCCTCCATGTTCATCCCATTTGGAAACAATGTTTTCAAATTGAAAATGAACCTAGATTCCATCAATAATAATTTTTCCCGGAACATAGCTTCATTTCCAAATATATTGGGCCTGCCCAATACACTAAATACAAATCCTTCTGGAACCCCCCTATGTTTTTCACAAAAATGTCTTCCTACCGGACTATCCATTCTCTTATGTCTTATGTCCCCTAGATGTTCAAGAATCCTAAGTTTCACCCTCCTCGTTGTTTGACCTATATATCAATTTTGTTTCTCACATCCACATCCTATAATATACACTACCCCTGTGGAGTTACAGTCATAATATTCTGTGGCACTGTATCTGACCTCATTAATTTTGAAACCATCCAAGTTTTTCACCCAACTACAAACCTTACACTTTCCACATCTGAATGTTCCCTTTCTGTCACCTTTTCTAACTTTGTTGTCCTTTCTGAAATTTAACATTTCCCTGAGATTAAAATATCTCTTATAAGAAAAGGTAACCCTCGAAGGAAAAAGTTTTCCTATTCTTTCATCTTCACAAATGATAGGCCAAAATCTCCACACTACTTCCCTTAGTATATTGGAAAAATGGGAATATCTGGTCACAAAAAATATTTTGTCGCCAGACCTGTCCTTACCAACATCATTATAATCATCAGTTCTAACATTCCCAAAATTCCCAAAAGTCCAGGACTTGCCCCTGTTACCAGACCATTTAACAAAACCTAACTCACGTTCTACCTTCATCCTGGCTTCACTGACACTCACTTTGGAATATCCCCTCCCTAACAATTTTCTTTCAACCTTACTGAATTCACTTGGAATCAAATTTCTCTCAGAAGCATGCCTACCTATTCGTTTGAATTCACTCAATGGTAAAGATCTTACCAAAGAATCACTATGCATACTAGATGCATGGAGAAAATTCTCAGCTGCAGTCTTTTTGTGGTATGGTTTGTAATGTATTTTATTGTCTGGACACAAATAAATTTCTACATCTAAGTATTGGATACTTCTGCCCCCTATAATATGAGTGAAATCTAATGCCCAGGGGTTTTGCTTCATCTCCAAAACAAAATTACCAAATTCATCTGGGGTTCCCCTGCATAAAAATAACAAATCATCAATAAATCTCACATATTTAACTACCTTGCTTCTGTAAAATTCAGAGGGGTAAATATAACAAACACAGGGGGGTTCCAGAAGGATTTGTATTTAGTGTATTTGGCAGGCCCAATGTATTTGGAAATGAAGCTATGTTCTGGGAAAAATTATTATTGATGGAATCTAGGTTCATTTTCAATTTGAAAACATTGTTTCCAAATGGGATGAACATGGAGGCTTAATGGCCATTCCACATATCTCTCAGAAATAATAAATTTGAAGAAATGTATGTTAATAAATTTGAAGAAATGTATGTTTGCAAGGGGAAAATGGAAAATGGAAATTATATGAAGTAAATTGTAGTAGTGGTTATATTAGGTTCTAGTAAAGTAGAGAAAAAAAGCATATGTATTGTTTATATTATAGTATTTATGTATCAAACATCTTAATATTTTTGTAATAAATTCATTATGTTTACATATATTTATACAAGTGAGGGGAAAGATGCTAGATAGGTGTTTTTACACAGTAATAAAGGAAGCCTAATTGGATAATTAGGGGATGGTGCATCAATAATTCAATTTAATGTTCTTTAAAAATGGGTGGTGTTTGTCATGAAAATTGTATTCTAGGAGAAGGTGAAGGCCGAGGTACCAGAATTAAAAACTTTTCAAACGCACAGCAACTGGTGTTCTTCATTCTGTATATTCATACATTTGGAGTTGTGAAGGAGTGGAGGTGTTGTTTTTTCGTGTTATGTCGGTGAATACCATTTCTGTCACCCCATCGGGTGCACCATCTGTTCAACCAGTGAATCTGGCAACCATATGGAAGGAGAGGGAAGAAAAAATGGCTAACAATGACCCTTAGGAAAGTGTTACTACAGATTTTTCTGAGAGGTATGTGGAACTGGAAAGAGCTTTGATAAAAGAAGTTACAACGTTCTATGATCTGAAGCTGAAATATATCAGGACTAATGTTACCCCGAGGGGTTTGAGAGTTGAACGTTTACCAGCTTTTGAATTTTCCGAGGATGAGTTGGACTTATCCTCGGAATGGAAAGACATTTCTTTAAGATGCACTCTGGGTTGGCTAGGAGTGCTCGTTAAAAGAAATGAAAGAGTGTTAAATAAAACTCGCTCTTCCATCCTGCTTTTGCAAGATAAATTGATCGAGGAGAGTTCGGTGTCTGTTTTCAATAAAAATATGGCGGAAATCAAAAACAGAGTATCAAAAATCGAAGCAGAGGTTGTTTCTCGTAAAAAGAGAAAATATCTTTGTGACATTAAAGACCATGAATCGGGTAAGCTGTTTTCCTGGCAGTACAGCTTTAAGAGGAAGAGAGGCGCTTCCCGTGACATCACAAGGGGCCCGAAATCTACCGGGGGAGAGACCTCAGCATCATCGGCGGATGAATTGAGTAGCAGAAAGAGCGTTTCCTTTGAGACTTTGAACACGGAGCACAAATCTTTTGTGGGAGCCAACGGAGAAGCAGGTGATTCAGATCAAACATCAGTGCAGCAGAAAGGAAGAGGTCGTCGTTTTCAAACCAAGGGAAGAAGGAGATGACAGCATAACCAGACCAAATGAGGAGGGAAACGTTGTTCCGAAGGTTGTTTTTGCTAATGAAGGAGAGTTACAGCAGGACTTTATGCAGGACTTTGTGTCGGATGGAAATATTGACTTTGTTAACGAAATGGGTTTTTCACAAGATGTTGCAGCAGGTTTTGGTGACAATGTGGACATTTGTGAAGGTGAGAATTACAATATTGTAAATATCTCAGATTTATATATTTCCGAGAGCGCCAAACAAGTTTTGTTTAAGGGCACCAAATTTGTACCTGTATGTTTTCCATCTTTAGCAGACCTATCTTTGGAAATCAAGCAGTTTTGCAGAAAATTGTATTTAAAAGATTTTTTTGGGAATCAAAATTGTTCATCTCTTGATAGAAATAATGAAGGGAAAGATAATAATGCTGTAATATCTGATAGTTTAGAAAATGCAGAACATTTTGATGATTCTTTATTAAATTTGACATTACATGAAAATGATTTGGTGGATATTCATGCACAAGAGGAAGTGTGTGAAGATGGTGGGGGTTTTGCCTTCAGTACGGGTTATGGTAGGCTAGCAGTTCCCAATGTACCTTGCAAAAGTGAGTTTATGCCACCTAGAAGAAATTTGGTTATCAATGTCTTTGAGAAAACATTATTAAAAACCATAGAGGAAGAATATAAAAAGTTCCATGGAGAAAAGAAAAAATATAATTTAAAAAAGGATGAATGGAAAGCTTTGCTTGATTTGAAAGATGTTAATAACCAATATGTATTTACTCAAGCTGACAAGGGAGGGAACTGGGTAGTTCTTTCCAGGGATAAATACAATTCCATGGCACTGGATTTATTAATGGATACTAGCACTTATTTAGAATTACATCTAAATCCATTAAAAGAATATAACATATTATTGTTGGAACTACTGGAAAGGGGAGAAAGATTAGGTTTTTTGTCATCAGTGGATGTTAGTAAGTTACATGTTAAAAATCCTAGGATAGCCAAGTTTTTTACCATTCCCAAAATACATAAAGACATTAGGAATCCACCAGGACACCCCATAGTTTCAGGCAAGGGAGGCTATTTACAAAACGTAAGAATATTCCTGGATTCCTTATTGAAAGGTCACTTGGAAAGGGTACAGTCACATGTTAAAAATAGTGATGAGGTGTGCTTGAAGGTCAGCAACATTGCATGGGGTGAAGATTTCTATTGGGCCAGTGTGGACATCAAGTCCTTATACACTAGCATCAATAGGTTTCACAGCTTAAAAGCAGTAGAAAAAATGTTGGGGGATGGACCAAGGACATTCTTCATCATAAGTTTATTGAACTTCTGCCTAACGCATAATTGCTTCGATTTCGAGGGAAGGCATTTTTTGCAAAAGGAGGGCACAGCAATGGGGGCAGCTTTTGTGCCCTCATATGCTATTTTGTTCATGGCCCATTTTGAAAATTGTTATATTTACCCCTCTGAATTTTACAGAAGCAAGGTAGTTAAATATGTGAGATTTATTGATGATTTGTTATTCTTATGCAGGGGAACCCCAGATGAATTTGGTAATTTTGTTTTGGAGATGAAGCAAAACCCCTGGGGATTAGATTTCACTCATATTATAGGGGGCAGAAGTATCCAATACTTAGATGTAGAAATTTATTTGTGTCCAGACAATAAAATACATTACAAACCATACCACAAAAAGACTGCAGCTGAGAATTTTCTCCATGCATCTAGTATGCATAGTGATTCTTTGGTAAGATCTTTACCATTGAGTGAATTCAAACGAATGGGTAGGCATACTTCTGAGAGAAATTTGATTCCAAGTGAATTCAGTAAGGTTGAAAGAAAATTGTTAGGGAGGGGATATTCCAAAGTGAGTGTCAGTGAAGCCAGGATGAAGGTAGAACGTGAGTTAGGTTTTGTTAAATGGTCTGGTAACAGGGGCAAGTCCTGGACTTTTGGGAATTTTGGGAATGTTAGAACTGATGATTATAATGATGTTGGTAAGGACAGGTCTGGCGACAAAATATTTTTTGTGACCAGATATTCCCATTTTTCTAATATACTAAGGGAAGCAGTGTGGAGATTTTGGCCTATCATTAGTGAAGATGAAAGAATAGGAAAACTTTTTCCTTCAAGGGTTACCTTTTCTTATAAGAGATATTTTAATCTCAAGGAAATGTTAAATTTCAGAAAGGACAACAAAGTTGGAAAAGGTGATAGAAAGGGAACATTCAGATGTGGAAAGTGTAAGGTTTGTAGTTGGGTTAAAAACTTGGATGGTTTCAAAATTAATGAGGTCAGATACAGTGCCATAGAATATTATGACTGTAACTCCACAGGGGTAGTGTATATTATAGGATGTGGATGTGAGAAACAAAATTGGTATATAGGTCAAACAACGAGGAGGGTGAAACTTAGGATTCTTGAACATCCAGGAGACATAAGACATAAGAGAATGGAGAGTCCGGTAGGAAGACATTTTTGTGAAAAACATAAGGGGGTTCCAGAAGGATTTGTATTTAGTGTACTGGGCAGGCCCAATGTATTTGGAAATGAAGCTATGTTCCGGGAAAAATTATTATTGATGGAATCTAGGTTCATTTTCAATTTGAAAACATTGTTTCCCAATGGGATGAACATGGAGGCTTAATGGCCATTCCACATATCTCTCAGAAATAATAAATTTGAAGAAATGTATGTTAATAAATTTGAAGAAATGTATGTTTGCAAGGGTAAAATGGATAATGGAAATTATATGAAGTAAATTGTAGTAGTGGTTATATTAGGTTCTAGTAAAGTAGAGAAAAAAAGCATATGTATTGTTTATATTATAGTATTTATGTATCAAACATCTTAATATTTTTGTAATAAATTCATTATGTTTACATATATTTATACAAGTGAGGGGAAAGATGCTAGATAGGTGTTTTTACACAGTAATAAAGGAAGCCTAATTGGATAATTAGGGGATGGTGCATCAATAATTCAATTTAATGTTCTTTAAAAATGGGTGGTGTTTGTCATGAAAATTGTATTCCAGGAGAAGGCGAAGGCCGAGGTACCAGAATTAAAAACTTTTCAAACGCACAGCAACTGGTGTTCTTCATTCTGTATATTCATATATTTAGTGGTAGAGTCTGATAGCTGATAGAGTGTAGGTAAGAAATAAGTATTTTCTATATAGGAAGAGAGTATGGTTGTCCCAGTATCTGTTCTAGAATATAAAGAATAGAGGGGATTAAAGGGGTATAGTATGAGAATGTAGTTAAAATAGGAAGACGTGACAGGTATTTGGGAAAAGTAGAAGATACAATATAGAGTAAATAGGTGCTGTTAAGGGGGATGTGGCTATGAATGGATATAGTATAAAGCAGTATGGGAGGGAGAAAGATATTTTGTAATGGTGCTAAAAGATTAATTTTAAATTGAAAATTAGGTAAAAAGAAACAGGAGTGTTTGTATGATAGTAGTAAGGTAGTTTGGGAGGGTTATGGCATAACAATCACAAGGCCTATGTGTATCTAGGAAGTATGATAGTAGAGTGAGATGGGGTGGGTGGAAATTAGGGGTAGGGTAGGAAAGCTAAGCGAAGACAAACATACATTACTCGTCCACTTCTATCCTGCTTTTTTCAAAATCAGTCCACCAGTATCCTACCTCTGCTTGCTTCCTATTTTGTACATTTTGCTGTAAACAGCATGATAGAATTTTAAATGATGACAAACAGAAGATTAACACAAAAATGCACATGTTCAGAAATGCTTCAGAAACAGAAATGCCTATATGCCTGTAAATTATTTGTAAAATGCTTGGCATTGAACATTAAGGACCGCTGCTGCTTCCCATTCGACATTTAAAAAAAACTCTAAAAATAATTATACATGCTGTAAGCCATGCAAATGAGTTTGTCAGCAATGTGTTTCAGTATGAGATTGTGGTTGACTGAAAATAATGTTAGTGGTTTCTATTACTTGTGTATGGTTTATTGCCTTATTATAATAAAGATATGAGGAATTCAGTGTACTGCAGTCTCATAATGTAAATGACTGTGGTACTGACACATATTGCCTTTCCAAGTGTGTTCCATTGAAGTGGTGCAATTGTAACCATACTTGAAGAGTAGCAGTAATAATTGCAGTGTGTATGTTTTGCATATATGACTTGTAGTTAACTTGCACAATGTAAACAAGTCACAAAGACTTGTCAATGATCCATAAAAAATATAAAACTTTCAAACAATGATCTTGAGATGATCAGTCAGGCATGCATGGGTGGCACTCTAGTGGCTGACATCTGTAACTGTCTTCTATTTCATAACTGCTCAAAATACTTTAATCTGACACACATATACATAAATCACAACACAACAATTACTGTGAATTATGTGATATATTTGTTAACGATACAATATTTTGTGAGTTGCGATAAACACATTGATATTTTGCCTGTTTGTCAGACCACATTGCCCTTTCTCCCAAATATATGTTATACAGAGTACAACAAGGTGCTAACTGACACTTGCACTAAGACTTCTTTTGTCATGTCAACAGTTAATTCACATGTCTTTAGATTGTGGACTTAGAAATACATGTGTTCACATCAGTAATGAGTAACTAGTAGGAGTGCAAATAACTATATTGATAAGTAGGACTGGCTTGCCCAACATATCTGATGTGTACACTTCCATTTAGTGGTAAACTTTACACAGGGAAAGGGTGCTATCCCAAATCTTGTACACTCCTTAAGGTCAAACATTTGCCTTGCAACACAATAATGAAGTCATCCCTTAAAATGTATGCTTTGTGATTCTTCTAGTAATACTTCTCCTGATGCATGAGCAGTTAATACATGATTCTTTGGATAATGGACATGATACAGATAATTCAAAAGAAGGGTAACGCTTATATGGTTAAAGGATTCTGATCCTTCAAACAGATTTTTAGTTATTCCATATGGATTCAAATCTACCACTGAAGTCATCCCTTCAAGTGTGTATTTTCTGAGACCTCTAATTATGAGTTCTTCTGTGACTTCAGCAGTTAATGCAACTCTTTACAGTCTGAACCTGGATAGGCAGGGGTACTAATCTGGTAATGTTTTATGTATGACAGTTCAAACAGGACTGGCTTACCCAAACAATGGTGACATGGCTGAGTCACACTTGTCTGTACACTAACATAGCTAAAGAATTCTGAGCCATAAAACAACATTTTAGGGAAGCTGTGACCATTCCAGTATACTGCTGATGTATTCCCTTCAAGTGTGTACTATATGTCATTTCAGATATGATTTGTTCTGTGGCATCATTGGTTAATATGCAGTTCTATGGATTATGTACTCAGATAGGCAGTTGTTCAAGTCTGGGAAGATAAGTATTGAAAGTGTAAGAAAATGTCCGTAGGCAGGTTTGGGTACTCCAGGAGAATTCATTTTTGCAAATGCATTCAGTGGAAACATTTACAGTTAGATAGAGAAAGGCCAACATTTGTACTCTGATGGAAGCCGTATGCATTATAACAAAATGCTCATGTTATCCCTTCAAGTGTGTTTTTTTCTGCCAACTGAGATTTGAAGTCTTATGAGGCATAAGCAGTCAGTGCAGAGGAAAAGAGTATCTTAATTTACAATGCATATATTTGAATTTAGTGGTGGCAGGTGCAAATGGCTTATTCAACAGAACTTGATGTCTTATGTGCTACATTGTGGTCAAAAAGTATCATAGTACCAGTTTTCTGACATTTTGAATGGGTAGGTGATGTTCATCCAGCAATTGCTAGACTGCCTCATGAGCATGCCCAGTATAATGAAGTATGCTTTTCATTTTCTGGTGCATGACAGTTAGCAAAAAGCACAAGAAGTAATCAATGGTGGAGGTTAGTTATTGTCATTTCTCATTTTGTTGCAAAAGCTATTGAGAAATTGCTTCTGACAGCAAATGTCTGCAGATGGTCACACAGTAGAGTTAGTGGCTGATGCTTGGAGGTTATCAGCATTATTATATGCCAGTGTGCACATGTTGTATGTAAACTGTTTCACTTTCCACAGTTCACTTACTACCAGATGGTAATGTTGCACCTGTCAATGATTTATGTTGTGTTGTGTGATCCATGTATAGCAGTGTTTTGCACAAAACTTAATTCAGTAGACATTTTTTATTTCCAACATAGTAGTAAAAATCCTCCAGGATAGTAAAAATCCTTGGGCTCCAAACCAGTCATTTTACATTAAGTGGGTGAAAGTCTGTAGTCTAGTGGCAGGAGAGGACTTATTTCACCTATCTGAGATAGGAATTATTGGTGGAAAGCTCATTGTGTGCTTACCTAATTGGTCTTATGAGATAGTTAGTAGAAAAATTGTTATTTTCTGATGTCATATAGGCCTCACGTGTGCTCTTCACAGCGGCAATTACTGGTGCCTTGTATATACACAGTCACCAGAAATTGAAGTTTTCCTATTGAAAACACCTTGGACCTTTACCTCAGTCTCACATTACTCATGGACTAGTTTGTGTGGTGAGAAAAATGTATGCATTTGGTTAGGACTACTTAGGCCTACCTCACCTTATTATAGCACCCAGGACTATTGCTGCTCAGAGACCATTTAGTTTGGGTGCTGGTAAGCACCCTTCCCTCTTCTGGTTGCAAACATCCTCCACTCCTAACCCTTGCAAGGACCTACAACTATGGATGTGCACTTTCCTGGTAGCTCTGCATCCAGCTTGCTGGACATTGGCATAATGAGACAATGTAGCAATTGCCTTGTGCACACTGACAACCACTTAATTCTCAAACAGATAAATACAATAAGTGAGAGATGTAGTCACACGTTAACTTTGGAGTCTAGACTCTCACCTACAGACACAAAAAGAAACAAACAGGTTGTCAGCTACTCACACACACATCACTCACCACACCCACAAAGGACTACGTACATAGACTATCATATGCAGGGGTGCTCATATGTAACTTACCTAAACCTCAAACTCTCAGGCACAATCCTCAAAAACTCTGCATGCACACAGACAAGACAGACAAGACAATTTTTATCACAACACATAAAACCACATCTCATTGTGTTTCAGCTATCAAGCGTATAAGAAAAAACACTCCACAACCCAATATTCTGATCTTAGGAGACTCCATTGTGAGACACACTGCTGTCTCTTTTACCACGCTGGCTAAGAAGAAGGTTATAGTTATTTGCCTGTCAGGGGCCAGGATCCACCAGAACACATAAACAGTCAGGTCACTTACCCCTAAGTACCAGTATGAATCAGTCATAGTCCATGTTGGCATGAATGATCTGAGGTGCACCTCCTTGAACTGTATGAAGAGAGACATGATTGAGCTCTCAGAATATGTGTCACAGGCTGTATGATCCTAACACTAAGCAACATTCTCCAAGGATGATGCCACAATACCAGCAGACAATGGCCAACTTTAACAATTGGCATAGATATTTATGTCATTCCAAAGGGGTCCGATACTTGACAGCCTGGGAAGATATTGTTGGCAGGCCATGTTGCTGTACCAGTGATGGTCTTCATCTGTCATGTCTAGGCTTTCAGATATTGGCCAAAACATTATCCATCCCTATAGTGCCTTTTTTTAGGCAGCCCCAAACAGACAAACATTTCAGCATATCAAAAGCTATTCATTTCAAGCTAAAGGTGTTACGGCTCAGTGCTAGGAGTCTCAACATGAAGCTGTACTCTCTAGATGCTCTCCTTACCCTGGATAATGCTGATGTCTGTGCAGCTATTGAAACATGATTGCCTCCAAAGCTAAGATGATCATAAGGCATTTTCAGTTATGTCTTCATTCTTAAGGGCAGCACCCAACAATGTGTGTAATTAGCTGTAGATGGCACCCCCTATACTCATCCAGAAGATAAAGCAAATCTACTGCCCAATGAATTCATCTCAGATTTTGCCTTCCCTTCACCCACAGTTATCCCTCAACAAATAGCATCACCACTACACTGCCAGTTATCAGAAAAGAACACAATGCCACTGCACTCTCTAAAGCTAAAAAACATGGCTTCAGTGGGGCATGACGATATACCAGGTTGCCTGTTCAACAGCTTAACTCAGGACTTATCAGGCCAATTAGGATCTCTGTTAAACCATAGTCTGTTGACTGTCTTTGTCCTGATAGTGTGGAGGATAGCAACAGTCATCCCTCTGTAAAGGGGGGGGGGGGTTGTCTACTGATCCATGAAATCACACACCCATAAGTTTGATTAGTCTTATATGTAAGGCCATAAAAGAATAACCATGGACATGATAAATAATGACACAGGAAACTTCCAAGCACTGGTCTCTATCACCAGATCAAATGTTTAGGTTATTGAACACCTAAACATTAAACTAGTAAGACAGAAACTGAAAACCGCAAATAGCGCAGGGAAATACTTCCGTTGGCCACAAAAAAAAAAAAACATTTAAACCCAAACTAAGTGGTGGGATTTTCCCTCCACACCCCCCACATGGGGGCTGTGTCTTCCACACCCGCCAACTAAATATACCAACTCTGAGATCGCTCTACAGTAGAAAAAATGGCAAAATCTGGCTAATGGCCAAGGGAAATCTTTCCCTGCGGTAAATCGGCCGTTCGTGGTTTTCTGCTTTTGGTATTACCAGTTTGATGTTTAGGTGTTCGATAACCTAAATATTCGATCTGGTAATATAGACCCTCCAAACACTGGACCTGACCCTAATTGGCTTTGTTAAAGGCAGGTCATGCCTACTGAATCTGGTGGATTTCTTTGAGAAAGTCATTAAGGCCAAGGATGAGGGTAAAACAGTACATACCACCTGCCTCAACCTGGCCAAGGCATTTGACATAATTCCCCATTCAAGTATTATAAATAAACTCACAAAACTGGACATAAATCCCTACATCACCTGATATGTAGCCAACTAGCTCACAGACAAGACACATGGTTAAAGTAGCTAAATCCAGATCCAGCAAAATCCAGTTACAAATGGAGTGCTATAGGGCTCAGTGCTGAGACGACTCTTGTTCAGAATATATTTTTCTAAACTTGCAGCTAATGTGGCAGGCATCTGGATGACAAAGTTTGCCAATGACTACCAATCATCGACTTTCCAATTCATGCAGGTATCTTCAGGAGGGTCTATATTAGACAAATGATTAGTGCCAGAACCATGACCTAAAACTAAATGTGAAAAAAAAATTATCATACTCTTTGGGAAGTTAAATACCCCTGCAAATTGCAATATCAATAACACACCCTTAAGTGTAGACTCAGAGGTGAGACATCTAGCTACACAGATAGATAGTAGCCTGTACATTGATCACCATGTGTCCACAGTGGTGAGGAAGTCCTTCTATGTGGCACAATTTATAAGTAAAGCTATGGCATCAAGATCAAAGGAAATTATAGTCCTGTTGTACTCAGCCCACATAGACAAATAATCAGCTACAATGCACCATTTAACATGTACTTAACTAGGCACTTACAGCAGATGGAGTGACCTCAGAGGTTCCACACAAAGAAAGTACAGGATGCGAAGAACATGTCCTCTGTGGATAGACTAAAAGCCCTATATCTTTACAGTGCCTCCCACCAAATATTTAGGGGTGACCTATGCCTGATCTGCAAGGCACTTACAAATCCAGCCATGATGGAGCTGCTACACATCCATAAGTCAAATACCACAAAGGCCACCTTATTTAGGGATCTAAACTTAGTCAGTAACTCAAACAAAAGATGCTGGAGAGACAGATATGTATCTTAGAGATTGACCCTTATTTGGAACAGGCTTCCTATTCATGTTAAGAAAGAGCCCTTGCCTGGCCCACTTCAAAAGCAGTTTGGATCAATGGACACAAAATCACAAATTCACACCTGGGGCTGTACCTGTGTCCCTTATGGACAGAGGCAGTCTGTAAGATACTCAAGGCATTGGCACAAACTCATTCCATCCTCTTGCCCCAAGGGGTCATATATTGGGTAAAACTGGATCATATTGGCTAGCCTTGTAAGGGCTTTTAAGCTGTTAGCCTAGTAATTTCCTACATACCTATAATCTACTTTGTCATAGTATATTAACTGTATAGCTGAAGTAGCAGCAGGTAATTAACATGCAATACAATGCTTACCTAGCTACAAATGCTTTCCATTCCAGTCACATAAATAATTGAAACAATGCTTGCAGCAGTTGTCCATACACAACAATGGCATCTGGCACATTTAAGTTGTGATTAACTCTCCTACAGGGTAATTGTCATGAGTGGTCTTTCTATCACACATTTAATCATATCCATAGACGTACACTGATACACAAACACACACACATGCATACATGCAACAGATGTTCATGGACTGCCTCCCCATGATGTCTGCCTGACAAGATTTCCATGTTAGTAAAGATTTCCTGACACGTCCCACATTTCTTGTGTACGTATGTCTCATCTGGTTTATTTTACAAATCTGTAAGAATATGTATTACTTCACAATTTTCTATTTATTTTCTGTTCAACATGACAGTTCTGCTTCTTTGGCATTTCTTTGTAAATTGCACAGCATAATGATTTGGGAATGTGATGTTTCCTTTGTCTTACTTCCCACCCTTCATAACATGCATGCTGCTTTCACAAATGTTATAGAATAAACTATCAGCACTTGTATGGGCAGTAGGGTCAGGTGTTCCTTAATTATCTCAATTTTCTCAAGTTGTCCCAACATCTATTTATGTGCTTTCCCATTATTCCTTCAATGGTACTTTTGTAAATATGCATTACCTGCACTTCCTTTCAAACAACACGTTTCCTTCTGAAAATCTGCTCTCTGTGTTTTCTTTACTGGCTGCATGTAACTTAACCATAATGCTGCTATCTTCTTTTAAACTGTAGCAAACTTCATGCTACAAATGTAGGAAGCATTTGTTACAGTTTATACAACTAACAGCACTTCAGTGCTCAGGTTTTAGTTAAAACAAAAGAAAGAAAAAGAAAGAAAGAAAGAAAGAAAGAAAGAAAGAAAGAAAGAAAGAAAGAAAGAAAGAAAGAAAACATTTTTTTTAAACTAAAGCAACCTCTTGCTACAAATGTTGTAAACAGTTGCTACAGTTCAGACTACACATGGAGAGCTAAAGCACTAAGGTTTCACAACAAATTCTATACCAGTTTTAAAAGCAGGTATACACAAAAGACTGATCTGGATTGTATGGCTGGCTACACCCCCTAATACTTTATCCCTGAGGGAGTTCCCCCCTTCATCCCCAATGCTAATGCCTTAACAAGCTTACTATTTCACCAGGGGGAAAATTTGTGCTTTTTCCAAAGGACAAAACCAGTTAGAATTTACCACAACTGTCCTGTATTGTATAATAATTCCACTTCCATGATAGAATATGTGCATCATACCTCTCAACTGTACAGATTTTCAGTGAATATCTAGATTTTTGCCTCATATTTTGGTACGTTTTTCATAAAATTGTGTTTTTCTGACAAATTACTGGCAAATTATTAAAGATTTAAGTTAGAAAATAATGACAGATATTTGAGTTTCAGACATCATACCCTTCAGAAAATTCATGCTAATGCAAAACCTGTTATTCTAACAACATTCTAAGTTTGTAAGACCAATATTTAAAAAAAATGTTGGGCTTTTGTCCCACTTTTATGCATGGCTTTGTTCAGATTTATTGGTCTAAGAGGTTGAGAGGTATGATGTGCATTAATAGACAATCTTATTTCTTTGATTACTCTGTATTACATTTTGTTGTATTATACTTGTTAAGATAGCAAAATTTAAAACTCTGTTTATTTATATTGTATTTGTAAAAATGAACAATCATATCAAATGTTTATATTTGTTATATTCTGCTGTTTTGATTTAATGTAATGTACTGGATCTTTTCTTGCTGAGCCTCAATAAAAATGGTTTATTGCCCAGTCAGACTTACCACGTAAACAAATGTCAATACATAAAAAATAAATAATAAATAAAATGCCTTGGGAAATCAGTGTTGGAAGCGTTACAAGAAGAAAATGCAGTTCACTTTACAAATTTAATGGTACCTTTCAACAATGACACTTAGCTTGAAGGTCATCCATTTTTTTAACCTTATAGTAGATTGCTCATATTCATCTAGGTAATCCATCTAGTCATTGCAGGCCTGAAGAGAGCAAAGTCTTTTGGAGCTGAATTAAATTAGAAGACTTTATGGAGAGACAGTCAACATGTTTCTCATTTGTTCCTTTAATTCAGAGAGGAGAGGAGAAGGTATGTGTAGCACTGAGAATCCTTGCTACAGGTACCTTCAATTGGCCACCTTAGGAAATGGATATACTACAGGTATCATATGCCTCATGGATATTGAACCAATTTCTTGATGCTATACTAAACATATCGAGGAGCATACATGTTTTCCATTTAATGTAGAGGAGAGAAACATCACTGTGCAGTTGTTCTATGAAATAGCTCATTTCCCCTGGGACACTTGGTGCAAGTGACTGTACCTACATCACCATCAAGGCCCTACTGGGGACACAGGGACAACGGTATGTCAACCAGAAGGGATTCCACTCCATTAACTTTTCTGCAATGTGGAGGGTATAATGTACAATGTATAAAATAGTATCCATGGCTCTCACATCTGGGACATATGATTATGCCATTAATTTCTGTGGGGTGACTTCAGTGAGGGACATCTAATTAGAGATGACAGATTTGCCCTGTAGCCTTGTGACATGATATCAACATGCAACCTGGAGACTATGGCAGGGAATGCCTGCAACTACACAGTCATGGACCCATACCACCATTAAACATGTATGGGGTGATGCCGACTGGATAGATGCCTCTGCTGTTGCATTGCAAGATCCTCTTGAAATATGCAGCAAGATACTTGCTATCTGCACAATTTTACACAATAAGAAGATATGCAGGCAAATAAAACAGGATATTGCCATTGATGGACACAGATTCAATGAAGCCAGCAGTGTATCAGTAGCCTAGTAAGGAGTCATTGGAGGACCTGGCTGAAGAGGATGAACATGTAAGACAGAGGGATGTGCAGTATACAAGACACTGCATAAGCAGCAGCTTCTAGTTCACAGCTGTGGGCCAAATTAGATATCACAAGCATTAACAGTGATGAATGTAATACTACAATGAAAGAATGCTATATACTGCATTCACTGGTCATACTTTACACCAGACACAAGCTAGCCTGGAAACACAGCACTGTGGGCAGGGTGCAGTTGTCATCATATGTTCAAGGGAAAAGGGCCACACTGATGCGGACAGCAATGGATACTTTGTGAAGGTGCTAATGATGTGAATATGTACGCATGTGTGTGTGTGTGTGTGTGTGTGTGTGTGTGTGTGTGTGTGTGTGTGTGTGTGTGTGTGTGTGTGTGTGTGTGTGTGTGCGTGCGTGTGTGTGCGTGTGTGTGTGTGTGTGTGTGTGTGTGTGTGTGTGTGTGTGTGTGTGTGTGTGTGTGTGTGTGTGTGTGTGTGCTTGTGATGGCCTGGTAATTGTGATGAGCTTAGAAAACTGTGCAGAAAGGGAATGTGAGTGGTTAGATACCACCTCTGAATATGTTGCTGCACTATGCTGATGTGTCTGTGATAGATCTAGAAGGTCCAAAGTAGATATTGGCCCTGAGTGATAACCATCGAGTATGCCCTATCTGCAGGGTTGGCCACTCTACCCTCAACTTTGTTAACAGGCATGGCAGATGTGATATCATGCTCATGACCATGACTGTTTTCCTAATGGAGGCAGATAAGAGATGGCCACATTAATGATGTCTGTCCCAATATGTGACAGTAGACATGTTTCTGAAGAACATACAGTCCCCCATTGCACACTCAACAAGTTACCTGTGTATACTATGCCCTCTTTTAGGTCATCTCATACCATGCTCTACACTTGTCAGGTCTGCTATGACCACAGAGCACTGGCTTACTGCCCTGCACATACACTGTGTAATGGTCATTGAGACAGTCAGCTCGGTATGATGTTGTGCAGATGGTGTTGTCAGCCACCTGGATGTGTCTTCTACTACTACCGCCTTGCTCAGTGGAGCTACCAATTTCTATTCTGGGGGTGGTATAGAGAATGAGAGTTCATGTTATGCTACTGTTTCAGCCAGATCCTGTCCATCATTGCTCATCATGGACTCATGGGAAGGTTGCACAGGCAATGGAGCTGTGTCTGTGGAAATTCTAGGTGACAGGCCCATCACAATATCCATGGCTAACAGTGGCTATGGGGCAGCTGAATGCACCTTCCATTGGCTGCTGTTATCATTGGGTTCAGATGATTTCATGGCATTAGCCATGTATAAACTATTCCATCACTTCTACTTAGTGACACTCCTTGCTTCCAGTGCTCCAACAGATGTACAATGGAATGGTATGGTATGCACTAAATATAAGCCCATATATCTTGTGTGGACTGTCATGGCTGCAGGAGCTTTGAAGTGCCTGTAGGGATTATATGACTCTACTCAACATATGAGAGTTAAAGGATGTGGTGTGTAGCACTATACTAAACATATGTTAGGGCATACCTACCTGGGCATCACTTTCAGTCACCTGTGGTGGTTGGTGAAGTTCTGCACCAATAGTCAGTCCACTTTGCATGAGGGTGCCACCTGTCACCCTCAGAAAGAGATGTCAGTAACTTCTCAATGTCCATGAGGGTGATGTCTGTTGCTGGACTTACCCATGACTATAATTTCATCTGCAAGGGAGTTGCTTGTTGTGAGTATGGTGCATCCTGTCAGTGAGCCCACAGTGCACTTGTAGTGCAGATCTTTTGTAGCCACTGATAACAGTGGTATGTACAGCAAGGTCCTGTATAGCATGGTCCCAAAAGACCTGGTCATTTATGTCAGTCTGGAGGATCTGCTGACTGTGTCCCTGGAGGGCCTGCAGCAAGACATCTGCTTTGTAGAACTCCTCCTTTTGCTCATGCTCCTTAAGAGCTATCTCATCCTATAAGTGTGAACAAACAGATATGATCAGTGTCTGAGCACTAGCATCTGCAACATCTAACTATGGTTTCTGACCCTTTTATTCAAAGTAAGAATAGACTGTCTGAAACCTGAACCACAAAAATGGAGCATAATAACTGCACAGATTGCTGGTGTGTGCCAGCTGCTCATAGGTGGACACAGGTTGGCCTCTGCCACATTATATCATCCTCTGCATGCCAGATACCCATGCTGTCACACTGTATGGTGATGCCAGTATGTCAGGTCATGTTGTCTGTGTACCACCTTTCACATCATTTCACATTTGGACTTCACAATACATCTGGATAGCTACTGTTGTCTGTGCCTGTACTTTGTAAGTCCCCCTTCAACATTGCAATGTAGTTTGTAGTACATGTATTCCAGCCATCATGTTGCTTTGTTCCGTCTATCCATCCAAAAAATAAAATTCAAATACAATCCACTTATGCTAAGACCATAGCTATTGCCTGGTGTTGTGTGCACCCCTACCTTAGCAAGTATACACCACAACAGGATGATGAGTCCCAAATCAAACTAATATTTCATATGTTAGGTACAAACCCTCAGTTGCTCGAAGGTAATAGGTTACTGCTTAATGTTATTAAAACAACCCCTCGCACCAACGGGGCATGAGTGCACATATGCAATATACCACATTCAAAATATTTGGCACATATGCGCTTATCACAAGTGTTGCAGCAACCTCTGTTTTCCAATATATCTCTCAACCTGCAGATATTGAAAGTAAGTATAACGGCCTTTGAAAAGTAAGTGCACCCAGCAAAAAATCTAAATGTGTAATTAGCATAACATTTGAATACCAAATAGCACATAATTCTTCCCACTTCCCGTAAAAACATGAGATACTACCCAGAAACACAAAAACAGAGAGTGACAAAGATGATGGAAAATATAAGCACATTATCAGAGACAGTGTAAAATTAGTAGACTTAAATGGACTGAATTGTAAATTGATATCACAGAATGTCATTTATTTTTGCTTCTGAAAAAGGGAGGTGTCAGATGTGTGTCCTCTTTCTTTAAAAGTTTGTTCCAACTGGTGTACTGGTAATGTAGTGCAGTTTTCTGCATACTCAACAGCTTCAGAAATCACATATGATAAGGGAGGATTCAGAAAATTGTGAGAAGGGATAAATCAAGCCAGAAAATAGGGACATATCTCTAATAATAGGTACAATATGTGAAGGAGTATATTAGGCCTGAAAACAGGTTCATTCCACCAAAACAGAGAGAGTTGACAGGTGTGAACTCCATATAAATCTCACAATCAGTCTACTGTCCTAATGGTTAATAATCACATAGTGCAATGAGTACTGCAATGGTCACATCTGTCTTTATCTCACAGTGTTGAGGTTCATAGCATGCCAATTATGGCAATGATGAAATTTGGGTTAATTGTCTCTGAACTGCATATTTACACAATGCAGGCAGAATAAAGCAGTACAATGAGGCTCATACCTGACTGTGAGAGCACATAACTCACTGCAAAATTCATACCTCTTAACCTCTTAGCACAAGAAATTTGTACAAAGCCTGACATAATGGGGAGACAAAGCCCAAAAATAGGGACGCATTTTAAATACTGGTCTTATAAACTTGAAAGTTTCTAGACTAACAGGGTTTGTGTTAACATGCATTTTCTGAAGGGTATGAAGTTGAAACTCAAATACATATCATTAGTTAGTGACTTTAATCTTTAGATCATCACAGGGGTTTGTCAAAAACACAGTTTTTATGAGGAACAGACCAAAAATATGTGGCAAAAATCTGGACATTCTGTGAAAATCTTTACAGTTGAGAGGTATACTGCAAATCACATTGTGCATGCCTAGGTGTCTAAGTGACCCTGTGGGGCTGCAGGTGTATTACTCAGCTAATTGACCCCTAGGAGCACTATAGTGTAAATATGTAGTAGCATACAGCTTGTTCAGCATACATACATACGTCTTGCATACACCAAGCACTCTTCTGTCATGCTATTTCTTTATACATTTATACATATTACTATTAATGGGTGCTGTCACACCTCCTTGATACCTGCTGATGTGCACTACATGATGCAAACAATGTGCATCAGTGAGATTCTGCTTCCATTTTCCTCAAGATTACAACCTGTAAATTGGCCACGGCTTTTGAAGGTGCTAACTGTAGATGGTGCAGGAAGGTTATAAGATCTCTCTGTACTTCCTGCTTTGGAATCCCTTGGAGCAATGGTGTGAGAGTCTACAGTAGAAAGCTGATGCCTGATATGCCCTTACCAGGGCACTGAATGATTCCATGGATATCACACACATTGTTCAGCAGTGTAGGCTTGGGTACAGTAACCTGAGTATGTACCACCATGGGCTACATAGCCAATGGGAATAGTAGAAGTGCACTTGAGTTTTATAGCATGTATTCATCCCAGACTGATATTTGTGATAAATTAAGCATAGCTTTTCAACCATATGTGGGACATGTGAGCCTCTGACAGCTTTCCTTTTCTTTTATATTTTTCACGTCCTTGTGAAATTGAGGTTAACAAGTTGATATATCTGGAGAGATATGGAATATCTCTCCTGGTGCAGAGTATATTCATAATTTTGATGTTATAGCTGCATACATTTGGGGTGCCTTCTGTGCGGAGTCTGCATGTCCTCCCTGTGTTCACCTGGGTTTCCTCTGGGTGCTCTGTTTTCCTCCTACATTCCCAAGACATGCTGCAGGTGGACTGGATATTCTAAATTGGCCCGAGGCATGAGTGTGTGCATGTCTGTGCCTTCTGAGGAAGGTTGAGTGCCAGGCTGCCAACATAACACCATAAAACTCTACTCGCACTTGTTCTGCAGGCCATAGATCTGCTGTTGTGACCTCTAATGAGAGCAGTCAAAAGGACAAGAAGATTGTCTGTTTCTGCAGTTCTGCTAATCAGATTAAACATTGCATACTGCTATTCTATGCCTACTGATAAACATTCTTTGGCAATTCAAGTTGTCTTATTCTGCCACACAGACTAACTTTGGAAAGTTGCACTGGATGTACAGTAATGATGATTGACCTGACTGTGGGTGTTTCACAGTCATGACTATCATCAATCTCTATGGTATTCTTGAATGCTTGCCTCCCTACATTGCCAATGCTATAACCATTGCCCTGCCATTTATGCATGATGCACTGGTGTGGCTTACGAGCGTCATTCTTCCCTGCCTGTTTGAATTCCCCAAACAATGCCAGGTATCCAGGACATACTATTGGCATGCATTTGACAAGCTGCCATTTGTCATATACTGATAACTGTCCTATGCCACATTGAATTACTACTACATGACACTTGTGGCCCATGTTTATGACAGGTTTTTGTAATCTTAGCTGTATTTCTGAAGCATGGTCACCACTGTATCATGCAGTTTCTTGTTGAGTAGGCCATATCTGTGACCTCATTGTAGTTCCTTTGGTCATAACATATGGCATCAGGGATTTCTTTAGCCAGGCTCTGTGGCACCTGAGGTCACAGTTATCAATGCAATAACTGTTCACAGGACATATGCACACAAGGAATGAGGTTAGGTATTAGGTAGTCTTAGCCATTATGGCACACTGATTGCTTTAGTATCAAGTGATCTGACATGAATGTTGTAATTTTTTGCCATTGTGTATATAATGGTGTTTGACTCTTTAAGGAACACACAGTGTGGCAAATATTAGTGATAATTGTTTTTCTATTATGTCTCCCTCTTTATCACTTTCCTTTGTTCATCATTATTTGTTGTTTGTAGTTTTGTTTCTTGTCAGTTATGTTCATATTTTATTCACTGTCTGCCATGTCTGTGGATGTAGAGTGGCACTGATCACCTTACTGACCACCTGTATTATCATCACCTGCCAAGTCTCCAGTTGTCTCACTAAGTGGATAGTGATCTGAATGCTTCATTGGTGGCCTCTGGTGGTTTGTCTCTAGTTGGGGATAGAGCCTCCCTATCAGGTGTGACCTGGGGGTTATGACATGTAATTGGGTAGGCACTGGAAGGCCTGGTGATGACACTGGTGGAATGCCAGCTGGACTCCCACATTGGCAGCCTTGCAAAGTCAAACCATTGTCTGGTCCTGACCAATAGGTTGCCAGAGCTTCTGTCTAACAAAGAGGGTGGTCAAGTAGGTGACTGTCCTCTGCCTGTGTGTGGCACTAAGCAATGTGGCAGCTGTCATCCCATACTATGCCCCATCATCGTGTTCCCATTCCTTGTGTTTTACATCCCTATATAGCATGTAGTCCAATCTCCACAGCAGCAGTTCCCCACCTTCTGTCACTATGTGTCTCGTTTCTGTTGCCCACCCTATTTGTGTCAGCACCTCCCTGTTGGTCTTTGTCTTGTATGCTTGTTAACCTTTCTTCCACCATTTGGCCATCCTTCCTGCTCACATATTCCTCTTATTACCTTCCCCTGTACCCTTCTTGGTAAAAAAAGAAATATAGGCACATGTCCCTCAAAAAACATACCCTTTCAACGAACACCATGTCAGTCTTCCCTTTCTCTTGTCCTTTGTTCTTCCTCCCTTTCTGACTGTCTTATATGCCTATTTTCTCCCCTGTTGTACCAATACATAACAAGGGACTTTGCTGCATAGCCCTTATCAGGACTTTCAGCTGAGCTCACTAAAGGGAGTTTATTCATGGGAGAATGTGTATCATTGTGTACATGCTACATGTATAGTCATGGGCTCACTGGGTCACATACCATCATTATGCATTGCTAGTCATTGCATAATGTGTGGGATTTCCACCAGCAAAGTATCTAACCAGTGTATCGTCACACAATACTGCTCTTAATATATTCTTAATCAGCTCTGGGCAAATTTATGTTACTTCAATTGTGCTATTTTGCTGTTACACATCTATGATGTTGCCATTGTCATGCACCTGGAAGGAGAATGCAAACATATACTTTAAAAAAGAAATACAAGAAATGTATGCAGTCCAAATTTGTGCAAGTATTTATTTTAGAAACAGCAATAAAAAGAAAAAAGAAGAAATCAAGTTGCTGTCATTATCTTTACACTTTGTACAGCAATTTGAATCACAAGCCTACTCTTCAATCTGTTACAAGAAAACAAAAACTAAGCCAATCAATTATGAGGAAAATGTGCTAATTGTATATTTGGATTCATCTATAATGAATGTTGGTCTGCACTGAAGGGACAGTCTTTAACATTTTCTTAAAAGTTGCATGATACGGTTCTTCATCTGTAAAGCATATATTATTTCCTACAGATCCAGAGCAATTTACTTAATTATTATTTTTTTGTTTTCATTATCTATGTGCAATAACTTCTCTCAACTCTGTTACCTTAACTTGCACAGTTTGGCGTTCTCAGTTCACTGCCTTTATTACACTTTACATTTTACCATGTCACCCTTAATATACTTTGTGGCATATATTCTTCCTTTGTTCCTCAACATATCAGTGCTCACGTTCTTTACAAATATAGTGTGATTTATATCTGCCCTTAGCATTTCTCAGCTGTCAAAGCCAAGAAAATCATTGCTTTATACTGGCATTAGGATGCTTAGGCTAAAATCAAATCTTTGTCAATAAAATTTTAAATCCTGCTTAGAGACTTCAGCAGACATCAGAAGAACATTGTAAATGCTTGTCAACTTGTGGCTTAGAAATTCTCTTTTAAAGTGAAGGAAATCTTGTTAAATATCATGAAATGACAGCACTTATGAACAATTCTGCTGCTTAAAGGAGAAACTGTCTAAGGGCAACTACCATCAAATTCAACTTGCAGAGCTGAAACTTAATGAAAAAGGCCCCTGAATTTAAGAAAGGCATGAAAAAAATCAGTTACATGGATTCTCATGTAACACAAGGTATCCTTGAAGATATATATGAAAATTACAGTAAAGTATCTGAGACTGTATATACCAAGTAGGTTGAAAGACAATATGAACATTTCTTCTTTTAACTTTGCATACATTGCACAGAAACTGAAAACAGATTATATATAGCTTAAGTGAGCAAGATGATATCTAATAATTTTCCATAAATTTTGTTTCTATTCACTTTTGTATTTATATAAAGCATGCATCTAATAACATTGCTGATCCTAGGTACCAGAGAGTACAATGTAAATATCATATGTAATTAAATCAGAAAAATATCCTTTAGGGCTAATGTTGAATGGAACAGCATTTATACAACTGAATAGTATCATTTTATATATGCTTCCATTCTACTTGACTAATGCGGTCTCTACCAAAGTGCATTTGGCCCATCCCTTTCTCCAAAGAAAGCAAACCAGTCCCACAGAGTGAGTTTACCAAGTACCCCTTTATTCCGGATCCACTGAGCTCACAAAGCTCTTCATCTTCCCTGGGACTGATAGAACCTCAGGCCAGCTCTTGTAAAAGCTGGATGAAAAAGCTCATGCATTCTCTAGTTGACCTCAATAGTTGAGTCTTGTGATGGGAAAGAGTTGGGTGGCAGGTTAAGCCAGACATCAGTGATGTGGACCTAGTCTCTTTCGCATAGAGGTCCTAACCCTCAGCTGGCAGCTCCATAGAGCTCATAGTGAGTGTGCCATCCCAGGGTTTAGGTCTGTCTGTAGTGATACATAGCAGGTCCAGATTCAATTGATGCAAGGTTTAAAGCTCCCACTATGCAAAACCCAAGTGGTGAGCCCCACCTTCCTCCTGCTCCCCCTCCCCAGCACAGGCAAGCTGACTTCCTACTTGTAACTCCACTCTGTCCACTGTCCTAACCAGTAAATAAACGTAAGATGACTAGGAAGCTATCAGAGCTTGATTTCTCTATGCTATGGGTGTAGGGCTAGAACTAATTTTTACATCTTTAGGACAACACCACTGACCTTTTTTATAGTAGGCTATCTACTCAGCTAGCATAGTAAAGAGTATTGAAGCTGTGACTTCAATAATCAATGAAAAATATAAGTGATTATATTTTAGACAAAAACACATTGATTTGAAATGTTTGATGCACAGATTAAAATACAATTCATATGGAGTTATGAGATCAGGATAGATAAATGCAAATATGTA
Source organism: Protopterus annectens (assembly GCF_019279795.1). Taxonomy (NCBI): domain Eukaryota; kingdom Metazoa; phylum Chordata; order Ceratodontiformes; family Protopteridae; genus Protopterus; species Protopterus annectens. The sequence continues at coordinate 1,428,378,459 of NC_056731.1, read as the reverse complement.
ATCACTTCTGAAAACAGAGTTTTAAATTACTTAAAACCAAGGTCAACAGACAAAGAAAAGCAAAAAAGTTATATTTTAAACTATTGTTTCCTATATGTTGATGTTGTTGTTGTTGTTGTGTCTTTTGGTTAGGGGTCGCCACAGCGGGACTCCGGTCCGCTAATGTTTGGTAGTGGATTTTTACATGCCGAGTTACCAGCTCTGATGCACAACCTTCAACAAAGGCATGCCCATTCATGCATGCCTCCACACAGAGGACGCTCTAGCTGAGAATTGAACTCGACAGCGTATTGCTGTGAGGTGACAACGCTACCGCAGCACCACTACCGCGGGAAGTGTAGAATTTGTTTTTCTGAAGAACAGAAACATTCATATATGCACACGCACACGCACACGCACACACACACACACACACACACACACACACACACACACACACACACACACACACACACACACACACACACACACACACACACATACAAACATGCGTGCGTGCATGCACATCTATGCGTTCCACTGGTTTGGTTGACAGGTAGTTAGGTTGACATCTGTTTAATCAAATGCATTTGGTCAACTATACAGATTGTCGGTAAAAGCAACATTAACAATCCCTGGGTAGAGGAATATTCCATTTCCCTGATGATTGTATGATCTTGCAGTCAGTATATATAGGATCATAAGAGATTAGTAGACTAATGGCCCTAGAGCCTTTTTAAGCCTAGCCCTTCATACCCTAATTTTCCCAATTTTCAATGTCCATGGGCTAGAATTCATTTGGTATATGCCTGTGCCTTAGGACATCCTTAAACTCCCTCTGTCCATAAAGGCCAAGAGCAACAATCTGGGGTAAATTTGTGATTTGCCATCCATTGGTTCAAACTGCATGTAAAAAAACTTCATAAAGAGCTCTGTTTCAAATGAATGGAGAGTCTGTTCAGATAAAGGGGTAATCTCTGAGGCACACAACTGTCCCTCCAATATGTTTTCTTTATGTCACAGATGACATTTACATACTTTGATTGGGTAGTTCTAGTGCTGTGTATTTTGAGAATCTGCAGCAGGTCCATCAGGGCTGGGTCAGAAACTGTCTTGTAGGTAGATCACCCCTCAGTTGTCTGTATGAGACTGAGTACAGGGACAGGGATTTGAGGTGGACTGCAAAGGACTTATTATTTACACACTATATTCTTTAAGAGAGGAACCTATATGGCCACTACAGCTGTTGCAAATGACTGGTAAGGTACATGCCAAAGGGTGCATTTGAATTTAATTGTTGGTATAATGAGGGCTGAGTATAGTGGGTCTATTATATCCTTTGATATGGATGGCATGTGCTTAAGTATAAGTTGCACCACATAGAAGGATTTTTTCACTACCAAGGATACATGGTGATCAAAGTTCAGGCTACTGTTAACCTCATTTTCCAAATTCCTTACCACTGGGCCTACTGTAGTGGAGTGTTATCAATGTTGTGATTTGCAAGGGTGGTCATCTTCCCTAAAGGTATTATTGTGGATTTTTTTTTTAATTGAGTTTTAGGCCATGGTTCTGGCACCAGTCATATGTTCATAGATTGGTACTTGGCTATCGGCCCTAGAGCCTATACATGCCTAGCGATAACAATTCCCTGGCTATTTCTTCCCAGAATATTTACTTCCCTGGTCCCCTATGTGGTGACTGACATGATCCCAGGGGCGAATTTCCTATCTCCAATCCAGTATTCAAGGTTCCTTTTGAAGAGGGCCAAAGAGGTTCTCAGCTTGACAAGTATGGGCAGTCTATTCCAGAGTATGGGGAGTCTCTGGGTCAGGAACCTATCCCTCCAGCATGTTTTGTTCATTGTGATGACCAGGTTTAGATCCGTGAGTGTGTGGCTCTGAAAGATTGGGATTTTTTTAAGTGTAGCATGTCCAACAGCTCTTGGTTTGACATGGCCTTGTATGTTAAGCAGAGATTGCCTCTGAGTAAGTGATATGCAACAGAGTATAGCTGGAGTTTTTTTAGATGGTCAGCATAGAGCATCTGCTATAGGCTTGTGAATCTTTTAGTGAGGTATTTCTGTGGCCTTTCCAGTTGTTGCAGATGTCTTGTGAGGTACATACCAAATGAGGAGTTGTGCTCTATAATGGGCCTAATGAGGGATGAGTACAGTGGGACAATGACCTCCTTTTTTCTAGATGAAAAGCCCTTAGTGATGAGGTGTGCCACACAAAAGGATTTCCCAACTGTTGTGGCGATGTGGTTATCGAAGGTTTGACCACTGTCCACCTGTGTCCCTAAGTCCCTTATCACACTTTTGGTGTTTAGTGTACTGCCACTTATGTGGTAATTCATGGGTACATGTTTTCTCCAAAAGAGGATAACTATACTTTTCTTGCCATTGAGCTTGAGCCCATGGCTCTGGCACCAAGCATCTGTTTCTGTAAGCCCTTTTTGTAGAATATCCGCATCATTTGGGGATTCAGTAATGGCTCCCAGTTTGCAGTAATCTGTGAACATTGTTAGCCAGAGTCCCTTAGTGCTGGCCTGTACTTCAGAGAAGTAGATGCCAAACAAGAGTGGTCCCAGGACTGAACCCTGAATACTCCAATTGTCACTTGTCTGGAGCTGGATTTTGAGTCGGCTACTTTTACAGTGTGGGTTCTGTCAGAAAGCCAGTTGGCAACCCATTGAGTTATGTAGGGATTAATGCCCAGTTTAGTAAGTTTATCTATGATTCCATTGTGGGGGATGGTGTCAAAGGCCTTGGAGAGGTCTAGATAGGCTGTGTGGACTGCCTTGCCCTCGTCCACGGTTCTGGAGACTGATTCAAAGAAGTCAATCATGTTGAGAAGACAAGATCGGCCCTTTACGAAACCAAACTGGGTGGGGTCCAGTGTTTGTAGGTTGCCAATGTCTTTGTTTATAAGTTCCATGATAATGCGTTCCATGGCTTTGCAGATCAGGCTCATCAGACGGATGTGACGATAGTTCCTGGGATCCAAGGAGGATCCCCCCTTGTGGAATGGGATAACTATAGCTGTGCACCACTCACTGGGCATGAAGCCTGAGGTGAGGCTATGATTAAACATGACACTTAGGTGAGATGCCAGATCATTTTGTAGTTCATGTAGTACACAGCCCGGGATGTCATCTGGTCCCATGGATGCTGTATTCTTAGCTTTGGAGAGTGCGTTTTTTACCTGTGTGTCCATGATTACCAGAATTTTGCAATCTTTTGATATTGAGATGGGCCCTTTAGGGGGTGAGAGGTGGGCAAAGTTAGCACTGAATCAATCTGCCAGGAGATTGGCAATATCCTTAGGATCAGTATATTTAATGCCATTCTGTTGTAGCTTAGAGCAGATTGGAGCATTATCATTTAAATTCTTGGCATAACTATATAATTCCTTGTGGTTGTCCTTGGAATCTTTGGCAATTTTATTTTCATAACTAGCTTTGGAAGATTTTATGAGGGATCTCAGCTTCTTACTGAGGCTGGTAAGGGAGTATTTTGCATCCTGGCATTTTCCTCTTTTCTGCAACAGTTTCTTTCTTCTGTTGTATACTTTGTTTATGGCAGGGGACCACCAGATTGGCTTCCTTTTTTGGAGAAGAGCGTCTTGATTCTATTTGGAATGGCATGATTCATGCATGAATGGATGTGCTCGTACAGTGCCTTAGTGTAGGATTCAGCAGTTGAATTTCAGTTCCCATCTGCATGGGTGTCATAAGGTTTGTCACTTCTGACTTGAGTAGCATGAAGTTAGCTTTGGAGAAATTTTTATGGAGGTTTCCCTACTGGGGGTGGGGGGGTGTGGACGTCAAGGGTGATTAGATTATGATCAGACCTGACCAATGAGGGAACGACCGCTGGTGTGGAGCACCGATCTTCCATGTTGGTAATGACCAGGTCTAGGATATTTGAGCCCCTGGTGGGACTATGGATTAGTTGATCCAGGGCATTGGAATTTATGAATTCCAAGAACTTTTGGGCAAAGTTGTTGTTACCCGAGTAGTTTTCCCAATTAATGGCAGGGTAGTTGAAATCACCCAGTATTAGGGTGTTTGGTTGTGTCTTAATATTTTCCAGTATGTTTAAAAAGGTGTAGTGAGAATCTTGGGGCATGGTGGGGGATCTGTAGCAAGCTACAATTTGTTTTGCAGTCTTACCTAGTCTTAGTTGCACCTGTAGAATTTCAGACTCATTGTGTTGGGCAATTAGCCTGGAAGTGTGAATATCCTTGGTGAATATGGAAACTCCTCCACCTTTAGTTTTTCGGTCCTGGTTTGGTGGCCAAAAAGTGTGATAAGAGTTGTAGCCTGGTATTGTAGGGGTGCTCTCTGGAGCCTTGAACCAGTTCTCAGTTACTTCACAGATATTGATGTTCTCCATTTTTAGGAGTCCCTCGAGAGAGTGCATTTTGAGGTTTAGACTTCTAGCACTGAGTAGCATTACCTTCAGATTTTGCATGCTTATATCTGTTACGGTGGTGGTTTTGTCCTTTGAGCCTTGCCTAAAAAAGGCACTATAGGGGTGGTAAGAGTCTTAGCCAGTAACCTGAATCCCAGAGGCTACCAGTGCAGACCATATCTGGCAAAGCACCGTGGATTGTCAATCATGTTGTCCCTGGCAGACAGATACTGGATCCTCTTTGAATGACACCAGAAACTTAGCCAATTGTTGAAGTCAGTCATTTTGTCCTTATACCGTGGTATCATTCTGGGCGAAGGCAGGATGCTACTCAGGGCTAGGGTCATTCATATCTGGGTCACATGATCTGAGAGCTCTTCCATGTCTCTTTTCATGTAGTTCAGGGAGGTACATCTTGAGTCATTCACTCCAACATGGACAATGACAGAGTCATATTTGTACTTGTTGTGGAGTGACTTGCATGCATGCATGATGTGGTGGATCCTGGCACCCCACAGGCATCTGACTGTAATTTCCACCTTGTTCAGCCTGGTGAGTGGGACATCAGTGTGCCTGACTATAGAGTCATCTATGACTAAAGTGTTGGGTACGTTGTCTTGCCTTAGAGGCACACTGGTGTTGTGAGCTATGTGACACTTTGATTGTGATTGGTGTTTGTTTGCATTTTAGCTTCGGAGGTCCTTGTTACTTGGGCAGGTTAATGTTAAGGACCACCACATGAATGGGTTTAGTGTTACTATATGTGGATGTTGGTGGCGTGAGTTTGAAGGGCTATGTGTTGCTTGAGGTGTAGTGCAGTTGTTAACCTTCTCCTCTTGACTGTCTAGCCCAATCTTGGGTGGAGAGAGCTTTGCTTCCAGTTTGGCTATGTAAGTGCAGCTCTCGCAGGTTGTAGTATTTGGTGGTAGGTGGAGAGGGTTGTCTCTGTACATTAGACAATTGCTGCATTGCCCCAGTATGCAAAGATTCATCAGGTGGATAGGAGAAATAACCGGAAGCTGACCCTTGGACATGCTTGGTTCGGTGTTTCTTTGGTAAAGTACAAGAGCTGTTTTCCCTTTCCTTGGCAAGATACTTTGCAATTATAGGCTGTTTAGTCCCTACAATTAATTTTTCCTTATTAACAAGGAGAGTTGAGTGCTTGTATCAGTTTAAGGCTTCCTGGTGCTTTCCAACAGGTTTTAGAGTAGGTAATTTGTCTTTTTCAGACTTTCTGGGAGGATATATAAATCTTTAAGGAGTTCAGTGATTGCACCCAGCTTGCAATCATCAGCAAATTTGGTCAGCCAAAGTTTGTCTACATTTGACTTAACTTCAGAGAAGTATATTTCAAATAGGAGATGTCCCACTAACAAACTCTGTGGGACACCACTAGTAACAGGCCTCTATAATTAGTGGGGGGCTCTATAAATAGGGGGGATGAGCCCTACAAAACAATGATGTTACAAATTTGCATGTGCCTAGGTTCTTCCTCGGTGCATGTGTACCAGTATGTTAACATGTCTGTTTTTGACATAAAGTGGTTCACCGTCAGTATGCTGATATTTATGTTAGTTAACAGCTGAAGGTAAATCCTGTATATTTACACATCTATAATTTCTCTCTCTCTCTCTCTATATATATATATATATATATATATAGATAGATATATAAATATATATATATATATATATATATATATATATATATATATATATATATATATATATAGATAGATATAAATAAATGTATCTATATAGGTAGATACCCACATATATATAGATCTATATATTTGTATGTATGTATTCATTCATTATTTATTGCTTTTGTTTACTGGAAAAGTTTGACTGGGCTCAGGACCCTTTTTCAGTGGAGGCCTGAGGAGAAAAGCTCCAGTAGAATACAATATGATACAATGTAATTAAACACTGACAATGATATCTAACATAAATACTTTATACTTAAGCATGGGAAGTCACAGTTTTATCCAGTATATAGATAACAGGAAGAGCTAGAATTCCTAATGGAATTATATGGGTTCATAGGTTCATACTAGGCTATCTGCCCTAGGGCATTTATAAGCCTAGCCAAAGTGTGTTTGGCTTTCGCCACCCATTTTAAATTAATTTTGCTGTGCCCTTTTTCAAGGTTAGTATACTGTGCCTCTGCCTAACAGTGACACAGAAGTGATACCTGGGGTAAACCTACGATCTCCCATCCACTCATCAAGATTCCTCTTGAAGAGAGTCAATGAGGGACTCTGCCTAACCTGGACTGGGATTTTATTCCAGAATGAAGGGATCCTCTGGGTTATGAATCTGTCCCTCCAGCATGTCCTATTTATTTCAGTGCTGAGGTTCAAGTCTCTCGAGCATGTAGCTCGATGAGATTTGGATTTTCTGAGGTACAGCATGTCCATTAATTCCGGGTTGGACATGGCTTTATACGTCAGGCACAGATCGCCTCTGAGCAGGCGGTATGCCACTGAGTAGAGCTGGAGTTTCTTTAACCAGGCAGCATATGGCATCTGTTTGAGCCCTTTGATCCTCTTGGTGAGGTACTTTTGGGGTCTTTCCAGTTGCTGCAGGTGTCTGGTAAGGTACATCCCAAAAGGGGCATTGTACTCAATTATGGGCTTGATGATGGATGAGTAAAGAGGCACAATGACCTCCCCTGATCTAGATTTGAATCCCTTCATGATTAGGTGGGCTATATAAAATGTTTTTCTAACCACTTTGGCCACGTGGTTGTCAAATGAGAGATTGCTATCAACTTGGGTCCCCAGGTTCCTAATTACTTCTTCTGTACTTAATGGATTACCACCTATGTGGTAATTTGTGGGCACTTTGTTTTTGCCAAAGGGGATGACTATACACTTTTTGGCGTTTAGCTTGAGGCCATGGCTCTGGCACCAGTTGTCTGTTTCTATGAGGCCCTTTTGGAGGATGCTTGTGTCAGCTGGAGAGTCAATTATGGCACCCAGTTTGCAGTCATCTGCGAACTTGGTCAGCCACAGTCCTTCCATGTTGGCCTGTACCTTCGAGAAATATATATCGAACAAGAGAGGTCCCAGGACTGAGCCTTGTGGGACACCACTTGTAACTGGTTTGGAGTCTGACATGGCTCCAGCAATTCTAACCATGTGGGTTATGTCCTTGAGCCAGTTTGCAAACCATCTAGTGACATAGGGGTTTATATTTAAGCTGGTGAGCTTATCTATAATGCCCGAGTGGGGTATTGTATCGAAGGCTTTTGCGAGGTCCAGGTAGGCTGTGTGGACCACCTTCCCCTCGTCAATGGCCTTGGTGACAGTTTCAAAGAAATTGACCAGGTTTAAGAGGCAGGATCTGCCCTTAACAAAGCCGAACTGGGTAAGATCCAGTGTCTGTAGGTCCACAATATCTTTATTTATGAGGTCCATGATGATCCTTTCCATAGCTTTGCAGTCCAAGCTAGTCAGGCTTATGGGGTAATAGTTTCCAGGATCCGTTGAGGCACCACCTTTGTGGAGAGGGACCACTGTTGCTGTACGCCACTCTTTGGGTACATATCCTGTAGTAAGGCTGAAGTTGAACAGTAGTTTTATGTTTGGGTTTAGCTCTTCTTGGAGTTCATGTAGGACACAGTCCGGGACACCATCTGGTCCCATTGATGCTGTGTTTTTTGCTTTGGAGAGGGCGGCTCTTACCTGAGCATCTGAGATGTCAGGGGGGCAGCACTCTGCTGGGATAGATATTCACCCTTTTGGTGGGGAGGGGGGAGAAGTTTGCGCTGAACCTGTCAGCTAGGATGTTGGCAATGTCTGTGGGTTCTGTGTATTTTTTTGTCATTTTGGACTAATTCTGAGCATATCTGGGAATTCCCACCCAGGTTCCTAACATAACTAAAGAAAGCCTTGTGATTATCCTTAGTGTCCTGTGCAATTTTTCTCTCGAAGCTGGCCTTAGATGATTTTATGAGTGTCCGTAGTTTTTTGCTAATACTGATCAGAGATGCCTTTCCTTTTTGGGATTTTGCTCTATCATGTAGTAGCTTCCTCCTTCTATTGTATAGTTTGTTTATGGTTGGGGTCCACCAGACAGGACGTCTGCCTTTGGAGGATTGGGTCTTGGTTTTATTTGGGATTGCATGATCCATGCATTCCTGAAGGTGTTCATAGAATGCGTTTATAAAGGATTCTGCAGTCTGGGCCATATTTCCCACAGGCCCGGGGGCTTTGAAGGATTCCACCTCGGTTTTGAGGAGTGTGAAATTTGCTTTAGAGAAGTTTTTCACTGTGGTTTTCTGGGCAGGGGATGGGGTCAGGATGTGAATATCCAGGGAGATTAGTTTATGGTCTGATCTTACCAGTGAGGGATACACTTCTGGTCTGGAGCATAGAGTCCCCATGTTGGTGATGATCAGGTCCAGTATGTTTTCCCCTCTTGTGTGAGTGGTAACAACTTGTTCCATAGCATTTGAGTTTGTAAATTCTAGGAACCTTTGGGCTAGGGTGTTGGAGCTAGAGTAATGCTCCCAGTCTATGTTTGGGTAGTTGAAGTCACCTAATATAATGGTGTTTGGAGAGACCTTAATATTTTCCAGTGTTTTCAGGAAGGCTGAGTGGGGTTCCTGGGTTTGGGAGGGTGGTCTGTAGCAGGCTATAAACTGAAAGGCAGTTTTACCCACTGTTAGTTGCACATAGATAGTCTCTGATGCTTCGTGCTGTGCCACCAACCTGGAGGTGTGGGTATCTTTAACGAGTATTTATTTTATTTATTTATTGACATTTGTTGACTGGGTTATTCCAACTGGGATTTAGTCCCATTTTCAGTGGAGACCCGAGGAAAAATGCTCCAGAATAGTACAATAAAAATATTACAGTAGTATACAAGCACAGCAAACTAGTCTTACAATAGTAACACAATATACAAAACAACATCAACAATAGTTATATTACAGTACAAGGCTAAGTAACTGTACTAGTGGGGATAGACAGAGTGATTCCTAAGTGGGGGGAGGAGAGAAATTATGTTGGGTCATAGCAGGGGCAAATTTTGTAATTGAGTAAATGAGTCTTTAGTTTCTTTTTAAATAGTGGTGTGTGTTGTTTGGGGAGTTGGTGATGAATCTGGCTATTTTGTGATAGGATTGCTGGAGTTTACTCAGGGTAGTTTTTTGGATATTTGTAAGAACTGGGGCTGCATAGAGGAGTGAGGGGAGGAGAAGTGCTTGTCCTAGGTTGAGTCTAGCTTCGGGACTGAGATACTTTTTGTTTCGGTATAACAGACCTAACTTCTGATGTGTTTTCTTTATACATTGCTGTATTTGTTGATTGAATTTTAAGTCATCATCGATAATGACTCCAAGGAGTTTTGTGTGGGTGTCAGGTATGATAGTTGTGTTATTGAGAGACTTAATGACAAAGGAGAGATTATGATGATTAAGGGAGTGGGGCAGGAAGAGTAAGAGTTTGGTTTTGGTAGGATTGAGAATCAGTAGGTTTTGTGAAAGCCACTGTTCAGTGGAAAGTAGAGCTGTTTGGGTTAGGGAGTGTAGGTCGGAGATGTTGTTGGCTGGAGAAATGATTGTGGAGTCATCTGCATATTGTATAAGTGAGGACTGATGGCATGAGGTGAAAAGGTCATTTGTGAAGATGTTGAATAAGAGGGGACCCGAGATGGAACCTTGTGGAACACCAGTAGAGATAGGTAAGAAAGGAGATGGGGAAGAGAGACATTTGACTGATTGTTTACATTCTGACAGATAGCTAGCGAACCAGTTGAGGGTGGGGGAGGAGAGTTGAAAGTTAGAGAGTTTAGATAGTAGTAGTGGATGAGATACTGTATCAAAAACTTTAGAGAGGTCAAGAAAGAGACATGAAGTAAGTTTATTGTTGTCCAAAGATTCTGCAATGGTGTGAGTAAAGGAAAGTAGAGCAGTAGTTGTACTGTGAGAGGGGTGAAAGCCATGTTGGGTAGGGGTGAGTAGTTTTTGATTGAGAAGGTGATCCATAAGTTAAGTGTGGATGCATTTATTGATGAATGATGATGAATATTGATACTCCCCCTCCTTTTGTGGTTCGGTCCAAGTTTTAGGGCCGAAAAGCATGGTATGAGGTATAACCTGGTAGTGCTGGGGTGCTCTCGGGATCCTTGAACCAGGTTTCTGTTACTGCACATATATCAATGTTCTCCATGCTAAGGAGAGTTTTGAGTGCGTGCATCTTGAGGTTTAGACTTCTGGTGTTGAGTAGCATTACTCTTAGTTTCTTATCCCTTGTGATACCTATGGAGGTGGGTTTGTCTTTTGAGCCTTGCCTAAAAAAGGCACTATGGGGGTAGCAAGAGCCTTTGCCAATATCCAAAAGCCCAGAGGTGACAGGTGCAAGCCGTCCCTAGTGAAGCATCATGGCTTGTCGAGCATGTCATCCCAGGCTGACAGGCATTGGATCCCCTTTGAATGACACCAATACTTAAGCCAGTTGTTGAAATTGATCATCTGGTCTTCATATTGTGGCATCATTCTTGGTGAGGGTAAGATGCTACTCAAGGTCAGGGTCATACCGGCCTGGGCTACATGCTCAGAGAGCTCCTCTATGTCTCTTTTCATGTAGTCCAGGGAGGTACGTCTCAGGCCATTCACACCAGCATGGACAATGACTGAATCATATTTGTACTTGCCTTGGAGTGACCGCAGTGCGTGTGTTATGTGGTGGATCCTAGCACCCGACAGGCAGCTCACCGTGACCTTCTCCTTGTTCAGCCTGGTGAGCGGGACGTCAGTGTGCCTGAAGATAGAGTCACCTATTACAAGTGTATCAGGTGTGTTGTTTAGCCTTAAGGGCTGTGACTGTTTGGCACATTGGCTTTGTGAGTGTTTTGGGGTAGCGGTTAATTGGGTGTCTGCTTTGGAGGTCTCTGCTGCTTAGGCAGATTTTTATTTAGAGCCTCCGAGTATGTTTTTGTGTGTTTATGTGTTTGGTTTGCTGTCGTGGTAGGTCTATGTGAGACTGGAATTGTAGTGAGTGTGGTTTCCTTCTCCTCCTGACTGGTTATGCCAGTACTGAGTTGAGAGAGCTTAGCCTCCAGTTTGGCTATATGGTTGCATCTCTCACATGTGTTGGAATATATACAAACAACCATAGTCTTATAATCAGAGCCAGATCATGGTCAAATTGGACCCTAGACAGGGTAATGGATCAGGGCCCCCCAGCAGCTTCGCCATAACAGCCCCCCCCCCCCCCAGCAGCAACTGCCCAGCCATTCCACTGTCCCATTACTTGGCTATTTCTCCTCTCTTACCATAAACACTGTTCAAACCTGTCCATGTGCATGCTATTTTCTTCTTTGCTTCTACAATGATTAGAGATATTTAAAACTTTTATCTCAAACACTGATAGCAATTTGCTGAACAAAATAATACAGTCGCACAATGAAAAACAGACTTAGCATAACAGTAAGCTTCTCTGTCCTGGAAACTCACATTCGTTGAAACAGCAGCATTGAAACCCACATTCAAAAAAAATGCATCTGGCCATTTGTGGATTAAGTTTACAAGTGGCCTGTTTTCAAACCATAGGCCTCTTGCATACATTTTTAAGACCATGTATGCATACATACATGTGTTCTTTTATGCACCATCCTGATTGTATTAAATTATATTCCTTGTATAATACAGCATCACATGTTAGAGAATGTTTTAATTTTATAAATTTTTACACTTTTCCAGTAAGCAATGAAACAAAATGTATGAACCAATAATGGCACAACTACCCATTAAAGAACCTTTCAACCACAAAAAGCCACTCAAACTTCTGTCAGTACAATCCCGTGATATCAGTCAAAATGCACAATCTCTGCAGCAGAAAAGGTCATCTGAATAATTCTACTTTATAGAGATCTATAATTAATGAAGAAGCTGCTTCTGGCAAACAACTTTTGCATTTCGGTGTTTTTCGTAGATTCAGTGCCCATGTTGCATGCTTTAAAAAATGATAAGCTGAGAATACTGCAGCAGGGAATGGCTGTCATATTGGCAACAGATTCACAGTTAGTGGGCATCTCAGACAAAGGAGGACACACTGAGGATTGCAGCATCCCTGACCCTCTTAAAGGGCATTGTAATATCAGCAGTCAATCTACATGGTATGGGAATAGAACCCAAAGCCTTTTGCACTAAAGGTAAGTATGTTACCTGCTATGCTGCTACCATTGTTTTTAAAATTTATAGCACAAACACTGATGATGGCCATTTGATAAACAGGACAGCTACACACTGAAAACAGACTTAGCATGAAACACAGTAAAATTCACTTCCCTTGCAACTCAACATTCTTTGAAAATGCAAAAACTCAATAGCCCTTGAACATGTACAGAAAATAAACAGACTTTAAAAATGCACTGGAATTCAGCACTCTTTGCTGACAGTTTGGTAGGTGATGTTGAAGATTCAGGTTCTAGTCTCCTGTAATCAAGGTACAGGGTCTGAGCCTAAGTTAAGTAACCTGCCATCTCTAACTGGAGTATTTTACACACACATGCGCGTGCACACACACACACACACACACACACACACACACACACACACACACACACACACACACACACACACACACACACACACACACACTTCTATCCTGTCTGGGCATTTGCTTCTCATTCTATCCTCTCACTTGAACAGACTGTCTATAAAACTCCAGTGTGGTTTGTTGGATGCTACTAAGGGCACGCACACATAGTGCGTCCTTAAGGAAGAAATGTATTGCAAATGTAAAGTGTTTTCTTAAAAAGGAAATGTAAATTTTGTGGCAGCTTCCTGAACAGTGGGCCCCCAAAGCCAGAGGGTCCTAGGCAACTGCCTACGTTGCCTAGTGCTAGATCTGGCTCTCCTTATAATGACAGTTGTTCATTACATTTTTTATACAGTTTTCAGACATATTGTAGATTGCACTTTTATACAGTTACTCTGTTTTAGAAGGGATAAACAGTTTGGCAAGGAGACTAGTTGGACAAGAGAAAATTTGATTAATCAGGTGTAGACCATTGCCATGAGTTGACTATGTGTGTTTTAGTTGAAGCTTCAAAGACTTTAGTGATGTGTCTTGTAGATTCATGAAGTTGTAGACTAATGTTGACATAGCCTGTGTGAAATGTGTTGTGCTTGTTAGGGGGGTGGAGTTTCAGGTTTTGGACACTAAGTGGGAATATTGGGACAGTCGGATGAGCTATTAGGTTTAGATATAAGTTGTAGGAGTTTGTCACAGAGTAAAGGCACCTAGATGTGTGGTGATATTGTATTAGTTTTGTTAATGTTGGATTGTCATTTGGTTTATATAGTAGCTTATCGACAGTAGGGAGTTGTGAGTATATCAACTGGTTGGATAGTTTGAGACACTGGAGGTGTTTGATTGTTGGATTGTGGTGTGATCTATGGGAGAAGTTGGCTGCAAATTTGGTTGACCCTGTACCACTGCTTGAGCTTGTTTAGATAAGTTTGGTGAATGTTTGTAAATATTGGTGCAGCATAAAGGTGGTTGGGTATGGCATCAACCCCCCCTTTTCCCAGTTTTAATCAGGGATATATATATATATATTAGGGGAGTGGTGGTGGTGCTGAGGTAGCGTTGTCACCTCACAGTAAGACGTTGTCCTGTTCGATTCTCAGCTAAAGTATCTTCTGTGTGGAGTCATGCGTGAAGAGGTGTACCTTCGTTGAAGGTTGTGCGTCAGAGCTGGCAACTCGGCACGGAAAAATCTACTGCCAATCAATAGCAGACCAGAGTTCCGCTGTGGCGACCCCTGACTGGGAAAAGCCAAAAGACACAACAACATATATATTTAAGCTAGAGCATACAACTAAAAACAACTTGCTGACCGGTCATGACCAAAATAAGAAGGCAGACTGGAGGCAATGCACAAACCACAAAAAAATTACTACTTTTGTTCCACTTTATTTCCCAAAGGAATTTCTTCAGAAATACTGGCTGTTCAGCAAGGTTTTTTAGTTGTATGCTCTGATTTATTTATTTACATTGGTTGACTTTGTGTTCTTAAGTCATATATTAATATAAACATCAATATAGGGTCTATATTAGATAATCAAATTTCAAAAGTTCGACTGCCATATGGTCGACACCATATGATCGAAATTTTAAAAGTTCGAAAATCTAATTAAGAAAAATAAACTACACAAATAACCTACCTGAATGTTTTAAGCAGGGGGGTAAGCCCTCTGCACCCCCCACACCCCCTGCTCTTACCAACTCTGAGATTGCACTACAATGCAGAAAAGGGAAATCTTCCCATTCCGCACTGTATGGAGATCTCCGTTAAAACATTCAAACTTTCAAAAATTCAATCATATGGTGCTGACCATGTGACAGTTGAACTTTTGAAAGTTTGACCATCTAATATAGACCCTCTATATCTATATCTATGTTCATGCATCTCTCTCTCTCTCTCTCTCTCTCTCTCTCTCTATATATATATATATATATATATATAGGTTTACTATCAATATGTCGAAAGTCAGAATAATTTTCTGACCCACAAATCAAAAGTAAACCTTAAAATTTAAAATATAGAACAAGTGAAAATGGATTTGACATTGTTTTCAAAAATATCGCCTGATGTTAGCTATAGAAGTTCATTTTACGTGACCTCCTCTACCTAACATCACATTTTTGCAGGGGGCAAGCCCCCCTGCACCCCCCTGTGAGGGGCTGCACCCCCTACACCTCCTGCTAACTATATATTCCAACTCTGAGATCACACTACAGTGAGGTAAGGGATGAATTTCCCTAACTGCACTGTACCGCGATCTCTATACAATTCTTCAAATGTTTATGCACAATGCATTCAATAATATAAACTTTTGAACATTGAGATGTTCATCCAGATGAAACTTCAAACATCTGTAGTTCAAAGTTTTCATATGAGTACATCTCAACATCGAAATTTTAATAACAAACATATTATATATATATATATATATATATATATATATATATATATATATAATTTGTATTGCTAAATATTTTTATCTTAGTTGCCAAAAACTATAGTTTTATAAAGAACAAGTTTGGTTTTTGAAATGATTTAGAATGCAGCTTAGGCATCTCTTTAATTTATCGTGTATTATGAATAGAAGTCATTTTTCAGTACAGCATTTTATTTCACTTGTCAAAGTTGGCTACATGAATCCCTGTTAATATGACTTCTTTAAATAAATGACATGCTAGAAGCAAATAGATACAGATCTATTGATTAACACTTAGAGGCCCACATCAGGCTATGCCAAGTTTAAAGTATTTCAGTTTATTTAAGCAGCCAGATGGTCAAGTAAATGTCCATAAAGGATGAAAAAACATATCTCTAAAAAAAACTTTTTGTTCAAAATGAGTGCATGGTTCCAGTATAAAATAATAGAATACTTTGAAAACACTGGACCATGGGGCAGGGAACATTTAAAGAGGCTTATTTCATGTCAATAACATCCTGGTTTCAGCAGCTTAAGCTGTTAGAAGCTTAAATCAAATGCTCCTGTTCATGCAGACTATTTCAGTGCAGTCCAACAAAAGGAGTCCTCCAGTGGGAGAAGTGAATCTCCTTTCATGTATCTCGCACTTTAGGGTTCAAGAATTAGGGACAAAGCCAAAGATATTGGATTAAAAGAATCCAAAATCAAGAATGATTTTTAAATATTACTCTAATACAGTGAAGACTTTGAAGTGCAATAGATTTTGCATCAACAAGATGAAATGAGGAGTGAGCTATTAAGAGAGGACAAGACCTGACATTATCTAAACTGTGGATATATGTAGAGTAAGGAAAACTATGCATTCATAGTTAAAAAAATTATCTGAGGAAAATGATCTATTTAATATAAAATGAGTGTACCAGAGGTCAAGAATGAGAAATAAAGTGATATGTTGGAAAAGTAAGGGATATAAAGAAAAGAGTAATTGAGAATGCAAATTGGAGTCCAGATAAATAGTGTGAATTTTATTTGATTTTTTTATGTAATAAACCCAGATGAAAGCATCGTCTTCTGTTGTAACCATTTTACAAAGCATTACTAGGAAAGGACATTTTTCTCATACGTGCAAAAGGAAAGCTATGTGTGGTCAAAGGAATTAGTATTCTGTTGACCAAAAATGTGAATATTCTGTATTTATCAGTGTTTTGTAAAAATATACTTGATGCAACAAAGTTTAAAAATGCATTAGAAGTACTGACACAAGAATTCAAGCCAGAATACTGGAAAGAAATTCTGAGACTCATTGGACAAAATGTTGAATTTAAATTAGACACAGGTTCAGAGTGTAATATTGTTGCCTGATGGGAGCCATTAAGTCAGCTTTATTAGATGCTAAATAGAGCTATGTACATACTGTTAACATGTATAAACATTAAGTAGCAACCTTGTATCAAAAATGTATAATGTTTCAGTACAAGCATAAAATAATACAAAACAGTTTTTTCAATGTGTAACAGTTGAAGAAGATAATTATTGTAATATAGTAAGGCCAGTATTCAGTCAGTTAAGATGCGATCTGCAATGTTTGTGGATGAGCTCAATTGAGCTGTGATTCATAGAGGCTATTTACTCCAATGCACGATGACCTCAAATGTGCTTATGCAAATATGTAAATAATGAGATGTAAATAAATAGGGATGTAAATCTTTGTATACTGATAAAGTATGTTTTACACTATTTGCAATTCATAGTCAAATTTTCCCACTTTCCAGTTGGTCGCAGATGATCAATATAAAGTCAAGCCTCACCAAATTTATCAGAGTTGTAATTGGGAAAAATGCTGTCACTTGCTTTGAACTTTGTTATTTCTAGTTCAGAGTTGCTTGTCTTGTCTGGGCCAAAGCCTCTTGCACACAGTGGCACTCATTTGACAAGAAGGCAAATATATAAGCAAAGTATTACACATTATATCTTTGATAATCATGAAATCCTTGATAGATTTAGAGGGGACAGGGATAGCATAATGGTCTTAGTGGGTATATTTGACCTCCATAAGCGCATTGGAGGAATACATGGACTTCCTTTCCCAATGGACACCAAGGTATGCATACCCCTCACTATACATACAATGGGTACCTTACAGAGACAGACTAGGGACATGTTGGGAATCTCAAAGGCTTCTGCCTTGAGGTTATGCAGTAGTTCATGGATGTACTCTTGACAGTAATGGATCAGTACATCTTTTACCTGGTGTCACTTCAGGACCAAGCTAGGACTATGTGTGCCTTTATGGGCTGACACATTTCTGTGAGGTACACGGTGTGATACATTGTATCCTCATTGCAAATAGGGCCCATACCGGCACAGAGGGGGAGTGGTACCATAATCGGAAGGGCTATTATTACATCAGCTGACAGGAATTGTATGAAACATGGGAGTACATCATCAGTATCTCTGCTCAGCATCCTGGCAGTGCTCATAATTACTATAAATGGCACACTATCTCAGTGTACCACCTCTTCCTGCATGGTAAAATGCCCAGTTGTCATCTTGCTGGTAAGTTGAAAATTACTGAATTGTTGTATATTGTATTTAAGTAGTTATTCATGTTAAAATGTACTGTTGAATACTGTTTTGTTTTTTTGTAAGCCTCCTTTTGCTCTCTCTTTTTTCTATGGGTGATGATGGATAGCTACTGGAGCCATGGCTCATGGCACCAGTGAGAAATCCAAGTAGAGCTGCAAAGGAGATGTATAATACATCCCTGTCCAATACAACCTGCATTGTTATTGTACAGCTCTTTGCCCTCCTGAAAAGCCATTTCAGGTGCCTGGATGAGTCTGGGAGTGACCTTCAGTATGACTCAGCTACTGTGTGCAGGATGATAACTACATGTTGCCTTCTACATAACATGATCATGCACCGGTCTGGTGGAGAAGTGATCCATGCTGTCACTGCAGCTTCTTCCATTTCCAGTCCCACTATGTCTAATGATGACCAGCCACCAGCAGTAGTAAGGGACGCCTGGTGGCAGACTTGTGCACTGCACATGGCTGCACAGGTAAAGAGGAGGCATCTAGTCCACAAATATGGACCCTGACATTCAGGTTAGTGTTTCCTTTATTGTAAAAACACACAATATATAATTGATGCATGCAATGATATCTTTGGGCTATGCTGTCTGGTGCATGGTCTGCTTTCACTATTCATCTGACATTCTCTCTCATCTTATTTTTTTTTTATCTGTTAGAAAATAAAACTAATTTTATTATGTAATGAATATTGCCAACACTGAACTACTTCCTGAATTAATGCAATTCAAATATAAGGAAATTTACTTATATATTTGTAGAGTTTTTTATATTTTGTCTAACTTTGAAATATTTTATCTGTTAGAAAATAATGCTCAAGTCATTGCGATAGTCAGTGATGCTGAAAGGCATCACATAGAAAATAATTTACATTTTTTGTCTGCTTTCTTGAATAACTTTTAATGACTACATAATTACACAAAAGTAGAAATAGTAATAAAACTGTTCAAACCACTATGGCTAAAGCTATAAAAAACATCAAAGTTTTATTACAAATAGTAAGCGCTTTCACGCGAAGCTTTTCTTCAGACTAATACATTATTCTCTATAAAATCATTTTTATAGCCACACTATTACAGACCTATAATTAAAACAATTAATACCACTTGATATTCAAGAACATTTAACCTGCCTCGTCTTAAGCGCCAGCTTTAAAGGGGAACACTATTCAGCCCTGGTGCACTGTTAGCTATAAATTCAACAATCCATTTCATCTCATACCACTTTGTCAATTGTACTATATCACCACCCCTGGCTCCTAAAGCCATTGTGTATAACCAAAAAAGAAAAGGTGTGTTCAGGGAATCTGGTAACATGTTGTTGTAAAGCATTATGTCCATAACCCAAACGTATAGCTGATAAGTGTTTTAAAATCCTATCTTTCAGCCAAAAGTTGTTTTTTCCAACATAATAACGTGCATTTATTACAAAAAGCCATATATATAAAATTCTTGGTATGACAATCCACATATAAAGAAAACTCATATCTTTTGTGTGTAAGTTGATGCACAAAATAGTTAATCCTACTTATGTATGGACATGCCTTACATCTCCTACAGGCAAAAGTTCCTATCCTATCAGAAATTGGCCTCTCAATATTATGTTGGCCCTGTCTATGAGAGGAAAGAGTTGAATGAAGACTTATTTAGATTTTTTTTGGATAGAGAATCCTGTGATTCCAGAACTTAAAGCACTACCTAAAATTCTTAAGAATCACCTCTCACCCCCTTTGAGACCCATAGTCTCTGGGATGAGGTGGGTGATGGAGAATATTTACATATGGATTGAAAAGAAACTGAGACAGGTGGTGGATATGTACTGCTGGCACTTAAGAGGCAGGTTAAATGTTGTTGAGCCTGAAAGCGCTTACTATTTGTAATAAAACTTTGACC
Source organism: Protopterus annectens (assembly GCF_019279795.1). NCBI lineage: Eukaryota > Metazoa > Chordata > Ceratodontiformes > Protopteridae > Protopterus > Protopterus annectens. The sequence continues at coordinate 1,428,358,621 of NC_056731.1, read as the reverse complement.
GTTTTTATAGCTTTAGCTGTGGTGGTTTGAACTCTTTTATTACTATTTGGACTTTTGATTATTGGCTTTGAAACTCTGGTGGAGTATTCCATTTATTCTTTCATATAATTATACAAAAGTAAGGAATATTAACAACAGTGAAATACTTCCTTAGTTAACACATTGCAAATGTAAGAAAAGTGACTTATAGTGTTCTCTTTATATATGCCATTTCTTTTTATGTTGTTCTGCTGTACTGCACATCAGATTAATTTTATGCTGTCATATACAACAGATTCTAATTTCAGAAACTATCATTTGCGCAGTGGGAGGGCAAAATGCCAGCAGTGCAAGTTTACATGGCAGGATACTCGTTTTAATGTGTCATTTGCTTATAATTTACTTCTGAAAATGTTTGATCATTATCATTTTAATGTGTAAATATCTGCTATCAGCAGGAATATTAATCTATATACCTCTGCTTTTGTTTAAGTTTTATTCATGGTGTACATACTAGTTTTACAAGGATGAAAATAAATACATTTGCATACTTGTTTACCCCAACCCCAATTCCAATTAAACCGATAGCTGTATCTTTGGAGCTGATTCACAGCAGTTCAAGATCAAATAAGTCATAAACATCTCCTATTGATCGGTTATGTGATAGTTCAACTGACTGGGAGGTGGGGCTACCATGAGAACTGTAAGGTAAGTTGGTCCGATGTCATTACTTACTTGATGCAAGAGAAACTGCTGTCTCTCATCTGACACTATTGCTTGACTATGATTGTGGCTTCAAATGTGAGGTTCTGCTATGACTGAGATGAATGTTCACATGGCTTGTGTAAAATATGTTGTATTGTTTACTTGCACTATTGACATTACTGTCCTGAGAAGCAATGGTTGTATCACGTGACCTACTCCCAGACAGTACTCCATCTTCTGCACCTTGCAAGACTGTCACCAGCTTGTCTCTGCCATGTCCTAAAAAGTGTACAAAGGGAGACAGCCACTGATGCTCAATGTGCCACCATAATATGCATCAGTGTGATCATGACATTATCCCTACTCACTGCCATTTTAAAGTAATGCTGGAAATCACCATGCATATCCTGGAGGACTCTGACCATACCTTTCAACCTCTTAGAACAAGAAATCTGGACAAAGCCATAAATCAAAGAAGGTTAAAGGCCCAAAAATATGGACAATTTTTAAATATTGCTCTTACAAACTTATAAAGTTGATAGAATAACAGGTTTTGCATTAGCTTGAATTTTCTGAAGGACATGATGTCTGAAACCCAAATGTCTGTCATTATTTTCTATCTTAAATCTTTAATGACTTACCACTAATTTGCCAGAAAACCACAATTTCATGAAAAAAAACAGACCAAAATATGTGGCAAAAATCTGGACAGTCTCTGAAAATCTTTACAGTTGAGAGGTATGACTGTCTATTTCTAGCTGACTCTCTTTGGCAGTGGTCTGAGCCCTAACAATGTCACAGCACATTTCCTGTTTGGCAGCTGTTGCTCAGTCCTCTCTAACATAAATGACAAGCAGGCAGGGTAGTTTCTTTAGATGCTTTAATACATAGAAACAAATCAAGATGGATACCAGCATCATAAAATATGAATAAACTGATTAATAGACAGACCTTTCTTACAAACATGCTTACATCTCAACAGCTTACTACTAAATGGCAATCAGATTTGCATGTATTTATACACTTGTGCAAGCCCTTGGATAGCTTCTTAAAGATACATACAGACACATTGATATACATCCTCCCTCTTAAAACGATTGCCCTTAGTGGAGTTAGACATGCATTATTATAGACATTAGAAATAAACAGAATGTTCATGTCCAAGTTGCCAGTGTATCTGTTACATGGTCTGGAGATACGATTGGATCTCATAACATAACAATCTGAACTGAATTTAACAACAGGGACAGTCTTCGGTGAACAACTCATAGCAGGAATTTCTGGATTCATCACAGGAGTGGAAATATTATCTGAAACTTCCTCTGGAATTGGAACACTGGACAGCTCACTGTGAGATAAAGAGTCTTTCTCACAGGCTATGTGCTGTGGTATAAGCTTGGACATCGGTCTCAAATGTTTCCTATTCCACCTAAACTTTGCTTCTTGTGATTCCACAATGTATGATCTCGGCTGTGGGCAAATAATCTTCACAACTCTAATCTGATCATAACCTTTGGGCATTTTCATCCTTACCACTTCTCCTTCTCGTAATGGATTAAGCGGTTTGCTGATCTTATCATAGTAGCACTTCTGGGCTAAACGCTTCTTCAGCAGATTGGTTTCCACTGACCTGTTGTTCTTGACACATGGAACCAGCAATTGACTACTGATTGGTAATGTGGTTCTGGTTTGTCTCAACAGAATTCTCTGGACAGGTGAACCAAGATGTTTATCACAAGGAATGTTTCTGAAATTCAAGAGAGTCAGGAAAACATCAGTGTTGTCTTGTTTTGACTTATCTAATAAGTGTTTTGCACTTTCAGCTGCCTGTTCTGCCAAACCATGTGACTGCGGGTACTCTGGGCTACTCATGACATGAGTAAAGTCCCATTCTTTAGCAAATCTTTTGAACTGTTGGCTTGTAAACTGCATGCCATTGTCAGAAATAGCTTTGTGTGGACTATCATCGACTGCAAAATGACGCTTCATCTTAGTAATGACTGTACTGGATGCTAGGTTGGGAAGTAGGTCAATCTAAAATCAATTAGCGTAAGAGCCTACTAACACCAAATAATGTTGACCATTCCACTCGAAGATATCAGTGGCTACTGTCAACCAAGGTAGTTTAGAAACCTGGTTTAGATGAAGTGGTTCCTTCTGTTGAGGTGGCTTAGTACTGTTACACATGGAACAAGATGAAAGAACTCTCTTAATAGCTTGTGACACAGAAGGCCAAAATACTAGTCCTCTCAACTTTCTTTAGGTAGAGTCGGTTCCTGGTGACCATGATGCAAGGTAGTAATGTACTATTGTTGCAATGACTTTGGAACAATTACTTTTGGACCTTTCGTAATGATACTATTGTCAGACAAAATCTCATCTCTGTATGGAAAATAAGGTTGCACGTCTTGAGGTAAACTAGATTGCTTTGATGGCCATCCTTGATTGATAAAGTGGTTGAGCCTCTTTAATACTGGATATGTGGCTGTGTGATCACTCAGCTCATCAAGATGTGTGGAAGAAAAAGTTCTCACTTCCATGATTTCAAAATCAAGGTTCTCATTCTCATACTGTTCTGTGGAGTTTCTGGGTGATCTGGATAATGTATCAGCAAGATAAAAAAAATTGCCTTTCTTGTAGACAAGAGTGAAATTATTCTTTTGCAGTGTCAACATTATGTGTTGCAATCTGGCAGGAGCTGAGTACATAGGCTTTCTCAAGATAGAGACTAGGGCTTGGTGGTCTGTTTCAATCTGAATAGGTCTACCATAAACATAATCATGGAACTTTGAACATGCAAACAGAATTTCCAAAAGATCTTTCTCGATCTGAGCATACTGCATTTCAATTTGGATAAGAGTTCTAGAGGCATAGGCAACAGGTTGGCCCTCTTGTAGAATGACTGCACCAAGACCAAATCTCAAAGCATCATATCAAAGTGTAACTGGTTTGTGAACATCATAGCATCTGAGAGTTGGTGGACTAGCAATTCTCAGTTTCAGGACTTCAAATGCTCTTTGATGTTGCTCCAACCAAAACCATGGTTCATCTTTATGTGTAGCTCTCGAAGCAGTGCTGAAAGTTGGCTCAAGTCTGGAATGAACTTGCCTAGGTAGTTAACTATGCCAAGAAAACTTTGCAGGGCTTGAACATTATCTGGAGCTGTCATCTCGAGAATGACTGTTTGTTTTGAAGGGTCTGATAATAGTACTGAACTGGTAAATAAATAACCAACATAAGTAACTTTTTGTAGCCTGAATTTGCATTTCAGTGGATTGAGCTTAAGATTCAGTTGACATGCTCTTTCCAGAACTTTTCTGAGGTTTCTGTCATGCTCATCTTCACCATTACATCCTTCTAGTATGCTGTCTGCTATGATAACACAAGGACACGCAGAAAAAAAGTTGCACGTTGAAAGACTTCACTTACAGAATTTATCCCAAATGGCATTCTCAAAAATCTGTACTGCCAAACAGAGTACTGAACATAGTGAACGATGCGGATTTCTTATCAAGCTAAATTTGGCAAAATGAACTCTTTGCATCTAAGACAGAAAAACAGTGGCATCTGGCATCAGAGTTGTGATTTCTTCTACTGTGTGCATTGGATGATAAGGTCCTTTTTTAGTGCTTTGCTCAAATATCATGAATCAATACATATTCTGATGCCATCTGAGCTTTTCTTATGAGCTGCCACCATAGAATATATCCACTGAGTTGGTTCTGCAACTGGACAAATCGCACCTTGTCACACCATTTTATCTAGATCATCTTTAACTCTGTCCTGCATAGCTATTGGGACTTTTTGAGCTGGCCTGATAATTTGACTGACATCTGGGTCTAACTTCATGGAGTACACAACTGGAAGCTTCTTTAGTTTGTCTTCAAAAAGATCAGCATAAGTAGAAAAAATATACTGGGCGAAATTAGAGTAGTGGTCTTTTAAGCTGACATGATGGACTTCCTTGTTAAATTAAAGCAGTCACATTTTCAAACTGTCTCTGAGCCCTAATAATGACTGGATGTGCCTCTTGACCACAAAAAATAACAAGTCATAACATCTCCCAGCATAGTAACATGAAAGCACTACTGAGCCTTCAGTCTGAATTTCTTCACCATCATAAGCAACAAGCTTTGCAATCCTTGCCAAATCAAGCCTTTCACCATGACACACTCTAGCAAATGTTTCTTCTCACATAACATTGCACTTGGAACCTGTATCAACTTTGAGCTCTGTGTGTTTTCTGTTTATCTGAACAGTACAAAATACTTCATTATTTGCCCTTAAATCTACTGCATTGACTGTTTCATGAAGCACTGACACACCGTCAACATAAAGAGTAGGGTTGCAGCTTTCTAATTGATCGACTTGTTTCTAAAAATAATGTGGGCCTTTTGATTTACAAAACCTCTTGACATGATTCCACTTATTGCATTTGTGGCATTGCTGACCAAAAGCTATACATTTTTCCATTTTAGATTCATGACTTCCACCACAATTACTACATTTGGCAATGAAACTGGGTTGTGGCTCATGCTTTGAGTTTGCTGACTCACTCTTATGCTTCACTGAGACTGTGCGAACTCTGGAATTTGCTGGAAAGCTCTGGGGTTTACCAGAAGGTGCTGCAGGGGCTACAATTGCTGTCTTGTGCTTGGGCCTGTTTCCTTTAACCACATGCTATGTACTATCAACATTTTCCTTTATCACTGTGCCTTCTAGAGCTGTTATCATTTGTAAGCATATTTGTGTGCTTTTCTGTGAGCTCGTATATCTGACAAATCTTAACTGCCTTATTCAAAGTTAAATTACTGTCACGAAGCAAAATCTTTCTCACAGCATCATCTTTAGTACCACACAAAAGTCTGTCTTTTATCAACTCATCCCTTAAACTTAAATCATCAAATCTGCATGTTCTAGCCTTATTTATCAGGTCAGTTATATAATTGAATACTGTAGTTTGTTTTCTTTACCTTGTGTTTTGCTTGCATTCTGTTTTAACAGCATATTAAAACTTCAAAAGAGACCACAGCTCTCTCTGTTCTGAGTCAGGCAGAAATAAGAACTGATTAATTAAGGACTCATTCATAAGACAGAAGAGGTCACTTAAGGTTAATCACTTGTTAACAGAGGGGGTGGAGTTAGGAACTAAAATTTCTATTTAAGGAGTAAACTAAAACATTTCAGAGCTTTACCAGAAAGGCTCACCCAGACTCTGCTACACTTTGCTGTGAAGGAAAGGTTAGTTTGCTGTTATTTTTGTATTTCTGTATTGCCTTTCTATATTTTGAATACTGTAGTTTGTTTTCTTTACCTTGTGTTTTGCTTGCATTCTGTTTTAACAGCATATTAAAACTTCAAAAGAGACCACAGCTCTCTCTGTTCTGAGTCAGGCAGAAATAAGAACTGATTAATTAAGGACTCATTCATAAGACAGAAGAGGTCACTTAAGGTTAATCACTTGTTAACAGAGGGGATGGAGCTAGGAACTAAAATTTCTATTTAAGGAGTAAACTAAAACATTTCAGAGGCTTGCCAGAAAGGCACACCCAGACTCTGCTACGATTTGCTGTGAGGGAGAGCTTAGTTTGCTGTTATTTTTGTATTTCTGTATTGCCTTTCTATATTTTGAATACTGTAGTTTGTTTTCTTTACCTTGTGTTTTGCTTGCATTCTGTTTTAACAGCATATTAAAACTTCAAAGAGACCACAGCTCTCTCTGTTCTGAGTCAGGCAGAATTTTTCCTCCCTCCACCCATTTAAGTTGTCTTGTTAAATACCACTGTCTTTCTAGTTGCCCGCCTCTTATGTTAATCTGACCATATATCTCATTTCTCTCTACTTTCACTGGCTTATGTGAGCAATCACAAAACCATCACTTTTGAAATCCCACCCCTTCAATTATTTAAATTTATTGGCCATCCTACAGTATTTCATAGTACCAAAATACAAAAGTAACCACCCCTTTCAGTCCATCCTGCTGTTTTAAAAATAGTAACTCTCCACTAAACCTTAATTTTTTAAACAGGTAAAACTCAAGTTACCTACTTTCATATCTAACTTCTCTAGTGCACACTGCAGAGTGCATTCTTTTCAATCTTACCTTTAAGCATCCCTGTTACTAGCACTTTCTCTAATACCTAAAAAGATCATCTCTACTTGACTCCAAGTAGACTTTTCTCTATCTGTTAAACCTAGCACTTGCTCCTACAGTACTTATTACCTTGATACGGCACTCTTATAGATAGCACCCCAAAAGGCAAACCCCCATTTCTGCGGTCACCCACGTCCCCGGAATCTCTTTTAAAGTTTTTTGTCTAGTCCTTCTAGCATGTCGAGGATCAGTTGCTAGTGTCCTCTCCTGCTCAGCTGGTGAACCTGGGAATATTGAGGCAATGTTACAATTGCATCATGTACACAGACAACCCTCTCCTCCTCCCACAAAACACAAATACATGCGAGAGATGCAACTATACGGCCAAACTGGAGGCTGAGCTCTCTCAACATAGGACTGGCAAGACCAGTCAGGAGGAGAAGGTTACCACACACATTATAGACCCAGTCTCACATAGTACCATCACAACCTCAAATCATACACATAAACACACAAAGACATACTGGCTCTGATCAAAAATCTACCAAAACAGCAGAGGCCACCAAAGCAGACACCCAAACAACCACCACCTTAGAACACAACACCTGCAACACATAGACCTCACAGTCAGAGTGTCAAACAGTCACAGCCCTTAAGGCCAAACTCAATGCCAGACACACTAGTCATTGGTGACTCCATAGTCAGACACACTGACATCCGCTCACCAGACTGAGTAAGGAGAAGGTCACAGTAAGCTGCCTGTCGGGTGCTAGAATCCGCCACATAGCAAGCACTCAGGTCTCTCAACAGCAGGTACAAATACGACTCAGTCATTGTCCACGCTGGTGTAAGCGACCTGAGGCGTACCTCCTTGGACTACATGAAAGAGACATTGAGGAGCTCTCTGATTATGTGGCCCAGGCAGGTATGACCCTGACCTTGAGCAGTATCCTACCTTCACCAAGAATGATGCCACAATACAGAGATAAGATGATCAGCTTTAACAATTGGCTTAAACTCTGGTGTCATTCAAAGGGGATCCAATGTCTGTCTGCTTGGGATGACATGCTGGACAAACCACGCTGCTTGAGGGCGGCTTGCACCTGTCACCCTGGGATTCGGATATTGGCAAGGCTCTTGCCACCCTATAGTGCCTTTTAGGCAAGGCTCAAATTCTAAACCTACCACCCTAGAACACAAAAAGGAAAAAAACTAAGGGTAATGCTGCTCAATGCCAAGTCTAAATCTCAAAATGCAAGCACTCGAGGCCCTTCTCAGTATGGAGAACATCGATGTCTGTGCAGTGACAGAAACCTGGTTCAAGGCTCCTGAGAGCACCCCAGCACTATCAGGTTTACCTCTTATCATGTGTTCCGGCCCCAAAATCTGGACAATACCAAGAAAGGAGGGTATCGATATTCATCAAGGACACCCACACCTCAAGACTGGTGGCATACGCCGCGATGCATGGAGACCATCCAGGTGCAATTAACCATAGGCAAGACTGCTCTGCAAATTGTAGCATGTTACAGGCCACCCTCACAAACTCAGGAACCTTACATGGCCTTCCTGAAAACACTAGAGGGGATAAATGTATCACCAAACACCATCGTACTAGGTGACTTCAATTACCCTAATATAGACTGGGAACACTACTCAAGCCCAAACACCCTAGCCCAAAAGTTCCTGGAATTCATAAACTCAAATGCAATGGAACAACTAGTCACCATCCCCACAAGAGGAGAAAACATACTTGATCTCATCATCACGAACATGGGAGCACAATGTTCAACACCGGAAGTATACCCCTCACTGGTGATATCAGATCACAAACTAATCTCGCTGGAGGTCCTCATCCCACCCCCACCTGAAATAAAAAGACCACAGTAAAGAACTTCTCGAAAGCCGACTTCACACTTCTAAAGACTAGTGTGGTCTCCTTTAAGGCCCCGAGCATGAGGAAAACAGTACTCAAGCCGCTGAATCACTTACAAATGCCTTCTACCAGCACCTGGGACTGCATGAATAAAGGCAATCCCAAGCAAAACAAAGACTCTTTGTACCAAAGGCAAGCGTCCAGTCTGGTGGACCCCAGCCATAAACAAACTCTACAACAAAAGGAGGAAGCTACTACAAGATAGAGCAAAATCCTTAAAGGTAAGACACCCTTGATCACTATAAGTAAAAACTAAGAGCTCTCATAAAATCATCCAAAGCAAATTTTGAGAGAAAAATAGCTAAAGACTCAAAAGACAATCATAAGGCCTTCTTTAGCTATGTTAGAAACCTGGGAGGAAAACTCCCAGATATGCTCAGAACTAGTTCAAAATGATGTGAAGATTACTGATCCTACAGACATTGCCAACATACTGGCTGACAGGTTCAGTGCAAACTTCTCCCCCCCCCCCACAGCAGAGATATCTATTCCAAGCGATTGCCACCCCCCAACAACCCCCACCCACCAAGTGAGAACTGCTCTCTCCAAAGCAAAAACACAGCATCCATGAGACCTGATGGTGTCCCCGGCTGTGTGCTCCACGAACTCAACGAGGAATTAAACCCACAGCTAGGACAGCTGTTTAATCATAGTCTTACCTCTGGATACGACTGCCAGGATTGGCGCACTGCAACTGTGGTCCCACTTCACAAAGGCGGTGCCTCCACCCGACCCTGGAAATTACCGCCCATTAGCTTGACAAGCCTTATCTGCCAAAAGCCATGGAGATCATAGTACTGTTACACATGGAACAAGATGAAAGAACTCTCTTAATATCTTGTGACACAGAAGGACAAAATACTAGTCCTCTCACCCTTCTTTAGGTAGAGTCGGTTCCTGGTGACCATGATACAAGGTAGTAATGTACTATTGTTGCGATGACTTTGGAACAATTACTTTTGGACCTTTCGTAATGATACTATTGTCAGACAAAATCTCATCTCTGTATGGAAAATAAGGTTGCACGTCTTGAGGTAAACTAGATTGCTTTGATGGCCATCCTTGATTGATAAAGTGGTTGAGCCTCTTTAAAACTGGATATGTGGCTGTGTGATCACTCAGCTCATCAAGATGTGTGGAAGAAAAAGTTCTCACTTCCATGATTTCAAAATCAAGGTTCCCATTCTTATGCTGTTCTGTGGTGTTTCTGGGTGATCTGGATAATGTATCAGCAAGATAAAGAAGTTTGCCTTTCTTGTAGACAAGAATGAAATTATACTTTTGCAGTGTCAACATTATGTGTTGCAATCTGGCAGGAGCTGGGTACATAGACTTTCTCAAGATAGTGACTAGGGCTTGGTGGTCTGTTTCAATCTGAATAGGTCTACCATAAACATAATCATGGAACTTTGAACATGCAAACAGAATTTCCAAAAGATCTTTCGATCTGAGCATACTGCATTTCAATTTGGATAAGAGTTCTAGAGGCATAAGCAACAGGTTGGCCCTCTTGTAGAATGACTGCACCAAGACCAAATCTCAAAGCATCACATCAAAGTGTAACTGGTTTGTGAACATCATAGCATCTGAGAGTTGGTGGACTAGCAATTCTCAGTTTCAGGACTTCAAATGCTCTTTGATGTTGCTCCAACCAAAACCATGGTTCATCTTTATAGCAGCTCTGAGAAGCAGTGCTGAAAGTTGGCTCAAGTCTGGAATGAACTTGCCTAGGTAGTTAACTATGCCAAGAAAACTTTGCAGGGCTTGAACATTATCTGGAGCTGTCATCTCGAGAATGGCTGTTTGTTTTGAAGGGTCTGATAATAGTACTGAACTGGTAAATAAATGACCAACATAAGTAACTTTTTGTAGCCTGAATTTGCATTTCTGTGGCTTGAGCTTAAGATTCAGTTGACATGCTCTTTCCAGAACTTTTCTGAGGTTTCTGTCATGCTCATCTTCACCATTACATCCTTCTAGTATGCTGTCTGTTGTGATAACACAAGGACATGCAGAAAAAAAGTTGCACATTGAAAGACTTCACTTACAGAATTTATGCCAAATGGCATTCTCAAAAATCTGTACTGCCAAACAGAGTACTGAACATAGTGAACAATGTGGATTTCTTATCAAGCTAAATTTGGCAAAATGAACTCTTTGCATCTAAGACAGAAAAACAGTGCCATCTGGCATCAGAGTTGTGACTTCTTCTACTGTGTGCATTGGATGATAAGGTCTTTTTTAGTGCTTTTCTCAAATATCATGGATCAATACATATTCTGATGCTATCTGAGCTTTTCTTATGAGCTGCCACCATGGAATATATCCACTGAGTTGGCTCTGCAACTGGACAAATCGCACCTTGTCATACCATTTTATCTAGATCACCTTTGACTCTGTCCTGCATAGCTATTGGGACTTTCTGAGCTGGCCTGATAATTGGACTGACATCTGGGTCTAACTTCATGGAGTACACAACTGGAAGCTTCCTTAGTTTGTCTTCGAAAAGATCAGCATAGGTAGAAAAAAATATACTGGGCGAAATTAAAGTAGTGGTCTTTTAAGCTGACATGATGGACTTTCTTGTTAAATGAAAGCAGTCACATTTTCAAACTGTCTCTGAGCCCTAATAATGACTGGATGTGCCTCTTGACCACATAAAATAACAAGTCATAACATCTCCCAGCATAGTAACATGAAAGCACTACTGAGCCTTCAGTCTGAATTTCTTCACCATCATAAGCAACAAGCTTTGCAATCCCTGCCAAATAAAGGCTTTCACCATGACACACTCTAGCAAATGTTTCTTCTCACATAACATTGCACTTAAAACCTGTATCAACTTTGAGTTCTGTGTGTTTTCTGTTTATCTGAACAGTACAAAATACTTCATTCTTTGCCCTTAAATCTACTGCATTGACTGTTTCATGAAGCACTGATACACCGTCAACATAAAGAGTAGGGTTGCAGCTTTCTAATTGATCGACTTGTTTCTAAAAAGAATGTGGGCCTTTTGATTTACAAAACCTCTTGACATGATTCCACTTATTGCATTTGTGGCATTGCTGACCAAAAGCTAAACATTTTTCCATTTTAGATTCATGACTTCCACCACAATTACGACATTTGGCAATGAAACTGAGTTGTGGCTCATGCTTTGAGTTTGCTGACTCACTCTTATGCTTCACTGAGACTGTGCAAACTCTGGAATTTGCTGGAAAGCTCTGGGGTTTACCAGAAGGTGCTGCAGGGGCTACAGTTGCTGTGTTGTGCTTGGGCCTGTTTCTTTTAACCACATGCTATGTACTATCAACATTTTCCTTTATCACTGTGCCTTCTAGAGTTGTTATCATTTGTAAGAATATTTGTGTGCTTTTCTGTGAGCTCGTATAGCTGACAAATCTTAACTGCCTTATTCAAAGTTAAATTACTGTCATGAAGCAAAATCTTTCTCACAGCATCATCTTTAGTACCACACACAAGTCTGTCTTTTATCAACTCATCCCTTAAACTTAAATCATCAAATCTGCATGTTCTAGCCTTATTTCTCAGGTCAGTTATATATGCTGAAAAGTTTCACCAGGTTTTTGATCCCTTGTATAAAATAAGTGCCTTTCCATTGTAACATTTTTCTGGGGGTTACACATTTCTCAAAATTTATGTCTTAAGCACTCAGGGTTCTCACTTTATTCAGCCGGTACAACAATATGATGGTTCTCCCCCTCCCCTGCATAGATAGCAGGTATATACACAAATAAACTCTTGCTTTCAGTGGCTTCAGATCCAGCTAAATTAAGCAGAATAAAAGCTTTTGCACGGTCATCTTTATCAGAAAATGCAGCTTGTATGCAAATGTTATACTCTTGCTCAAACACTCTCCAGTTCTCTGCAATATTATGATCAAACACAAGTGCACTGGGTTTTCAAAATCAATCTGCCATGCCCACAAAGAATGCATGAACACACTGAAAATATGGACTTTGCAATTATATACAAACACACTGTTCTATGAGCTTGTAATAACATTCAAATGCACAACAAACTCTCCAAAATACTATACTTTTCAAATATGCTGTGAAATGGTTGTATTTTATGAAATATGCCCTGAAATGGCTGTATCTTGTGAAATAACTTTACTGTAATACTGCAAAAACATGCGGATACTTTATATACTTTTGATAACTCGGATATCTTTAATCAATATGAAAATACATGCTTAATGAAAATCCATTTGTTTCCTCTTATTTTATTCATTTTTTGTAATTTGGACTTTATTTCAAACATTTTCCGTAGTAATTTGAATATTTTTATCAGTATCAGACATATCACTTTATGCAAATATCACTTAGAGCATTTTGTATGCCTTGTTTTATATTTTGTGAATAAGAAATACTTTTGAGCATGTTTTAATATATGAAATTAGTTTCTGACCTGTTTTGCAAATTATGTGTGCAGTATAGTTCACTCCTTTATATTCCTCCATTTCTAACGAGTTGCCTCATGGCTGTAACTCTGGATTCCATTCTGGCACCATGTCTCTTGTCCCTCTCTAACATAGATGACAAGCAGGTGGGGTAGTTTGTTTAGATGCTTTAATACGTAGAAACACATCAGGATGGATAGCAGCATCATAAAATATAAACAAAATGATTAACAGACAGACCATACATTCATACATGCTTGCATCTCAACAGCTTACTACAAAATGGCAGTCAGACTCGCTCGTGTTTGGTATTTATGCACTTGTGCAAGCCCTTGGATAGCTTCTTAAAGATACACACACACACATTTATCAACAGCAGCCAGTGCTTTATGTGTTTCCCGGGATAGCTTTAAGACATTTCTGTACCTGGTTCCCTTTTGTAAAGGTGTCACTTTGGAACCTGTTGTCTCTGAATGCCTGCCATCCTCTTCAAGGTGTTCCCCTGCATTTGGAGATGCTAGCGCAGAGGTGTAGGGATGCTCCTCATGTACGACTGTGAATGACTTGACTTTGTGTTGCAGTGTCACTTTCTACAGAGTTGCTAACATTGTGAAATAACAGAACCTTCCATTCAATTTGGGAATGGCATGCCACTTCTCATAGGCTGCCTGATAAATATAACTATGCTGTCATCAATCATCATCAGCAGCAGCACCAATCGGGCTGCTGACATCATTATCATCTTCATTATCATTATCATCAACCTTCTTTTTCCCTTTTTCTACATGAGATTGGGGTGTCGTGTTAACAGTTGCCATCTCTTTCTATTCAGTGCCACTCTCCTGCTTTCTTTGAAACTCATGCCTGACTTTCATAGGTCTTCTTTTACATAATCCATCCACCTCTTTGTTGGACACCCTGATTTCCTCTTGCTTTCTTCTTGTCTGTCCCATAATTTCTTCACCAGATTGTCTTCTGCTTTTCTCTACATATGCCTGAACCACCATAATCTGTTATCTTTTACATTTTCTGCAATTAGAGCTACTTTGGCTACTGCTCTGATGTCCTCATTTCTTCATCTGTCCCACAGTGTGCATGTTATCACCTGTCTCAGGCACTTCATCTCCATCACCTCTAGCTTCCTCAGCTGTTCTTCCTTTACCACCCAGGTTTCTGTACCATACATTAGCACTGGTCAAACCACTGTTTTGTATACCTTACTTTTCAACTTTTTGGCATTTTTCTGTGATATATTACACCTGACATTCTATGCCAGTTGGCTGCAGCCCCTCTAATTCTACCTTTGACTTCCTCATTAAGACTTCTCCTCCACCACACCTTCTAGATGCTTAAAGCAGTTAACTTGTTCCACTATTTTCACTCATATCTCAGTTCTGACCTTCTTCTGAATGTTACCATTTGCTGTCATTACAAGTGTCTTATCTGTGCTCATTTTCATCCCATGTGCCTTCGGTTTTGCATTCCATTCTCCTATCCTTTGCTGAAGTTCTTGCTCAGAGTCTGCCTGTTATGCCAGATCATCCACATACAAAAACTCTGTTGATCTGTCCCCTCTGACATGTTTGCTAATGTAGCCCATTAACATTATGAACAGCAATGTGCTCAGAGCTGAACCCAGGTGCACACCCACTCCCTCTGGGAACTCCACCGCAAGACTGGACACTGTTTGTACTTGAAACTTTGGGTCCTTGTACATAGCCTTCACTAATTCTGACAGTGTTTCAGGGACTTCAAACCCCCTACAGAACTGCCCTAATCAGTTTTCTTGGGACCATTTCATATACTTTCTCAAAGTCTAGGAATGCCCATTTGGATTCTTTCCTCATTTCTAGCATCTTCTCAACTATCTGTTTCACTGAAAACATTGGGTCAGTTGTGCTGTATCCTGATCTGCATCTGAACTGCTTATCTCCCATCTTACTTTCTTCTACTCTGCATATTCATTTATCAATCATTCTATCCAGAACTTTCAAACAATGTGACTAAGAGCTTGATAACTCTGTACTTCCCACAGTTGTGGATGTCATCTTTGTTCTTGAACACTGGCACTATTATGCTCATTCTCCAGTCATTGTGCATACACCTTTCTCTCTGCACTGCTATGAGTATCCTTAGGAGCCATTTTCCCCTATTTCTCACATCACCTTTATCATATCTGCCATGACTTCACCTGAGACTGCTGTTTCCCTGGCTTAATTTTCTTTTCTGCTTTTATTGCTTCTTCTATGGCAGGCTCCTTACCTTCTCTCATCATAGGCTCTGTCTGGGGCAGTACAGCTTTCGCTGGTTTCATTCATTCAGAAGCATCTGGAGGTACTCCTTAAATCTGCCTTTGATGTCCTGTGGACTGGTGGGCAGGTTGTTGCTGGCATCCCTTATGAAAGGTCCCTGACCATCTTCTTTATCTTTGTGTCTTTGACTTGTAACCTGATATAGTTTCTTTTTGCCCTCTACTGACTTACTTTCCAGAAGCTGGTAGAGTGCCTCTGATGTCTTGTTCTTTGCTATTGCAACTCCTTTCTTAGCCTCTTTGCTAGTCAACCACTATTCCTTCCTAGCCTGGTTTATCTTTTCTCTTGCCCACTTTTTCCACCCACTTTCCTTATGTGCTTTATTTCCATACCTGTCTTGGTTGCATATCTGTTCTGTAGTACTCACATGCTGTTTTGAGCAGCTGCAATTTTTTTAACTGACATGACAGGATATTCTGCTGTTGACTTCATCCAAACTTATTGGTATAGTTGAACTGACTCTTTCTGATGCTGACACTGTAAAAAATTATTTGAAAACATTAATGATAATAATACAACAGCATATAGGAAAGTATGCTTGCAAGGGGGTGAGTGATACACTTACCATGCACATTGCCTTCATCTCCATTCTTTGCTGATGTACAAGGTTCACCTAATAATAATTATTCATAATGTGTTTAATTATATTGTTCCTTGTCAGCATTCTTTCCTCTATATATAAATATGTTCACTTGATTTTACACCAACCTTCTTGATCACAAGTATTGCTGCTGCTGCATGCATTGGTGAGAGGGAGAAGTGTCCACACCACCTCTAATCATTTTTCTACCATCTTCTGTGTCATAGTCATCCACATGGATGGACAGAAGGTATTCTTCAACTTGATTTAACTGAATAAGATTCAGATCCCCCCCAAAGTAGTATGGGAAATTGCATTCTGCCTAGCCTTCCTTCCGACACATGCTACCATATCATTTGCCCTTTTCTTGCACTGTGCCAATGCTCAGTTTCTGCTTCCATTGCATTGATTTCAACTACCTGACTCCAGTTCTTGATCCTATCAGCTTGTCTGGGGCCTCTCTTTACCAAAATGAATTTTGCCATATGTCCTAAGTGCTACCATGAGGGCACTTTTCTGCTTTGATCCCTTATTTTCCATCAGTACTATATGTAAAAAAAGGGGCACAGAAAGTGTGACAGTAATGTTTGGATATAATCATCTTTTCCAGTATGAAAGAGTGGCCAAGTCTTCCTACCACCCACATTAAATAAAACTGTTACTTAAACCATATAATCACATAACAGAAATCTCAATATAGCCAAATAAAATTGCTGTAGTTCATTTAGGTCATGAATACAACCACTTTTGTCACAAAAAGCATCCTTGCCATACCCTCTGCCAGTTCCATGTACTGATAATGCTGCCATTTTTTATTCTTCACTGTCACTTTAAAACAATCAGATTCATCACATGTGCAGGTTGATATCCTTAGCACAGAAAACTATCTGTAGCAAATAACTGCATTTATATCCAATGATGCACAATTAGTAAATTATACAAGAGAAATTATCATTTTCTCTCATCAGTAATCATTTCCACCTTTGCTGTCACTAAATCCAACTTCATATTAACAGACATCTATTAATCAGTCAATGCTGTCATAACATCCACATCATACATGTAAGTGCATTACAGATGACCCTTAATTCAATAATAAAATAATAATGCATTTCTTATTAAATAATAACATTCTTAAAAATATTTCCTTACTGTAGTAAGTCTGCAGTATCCTACTGCATTTGCCACCTGTCTCGGCTATTAGTGAATTACTATGGTGATGCTCAACTTATTGGTGAAAGTTAGGGACATTTACAAATGTTATATACAAATTTGGCTAATTTATACTCATCTTTATGAATTGTATTAGAATACAAATGTGGCCTGAGATATATTGGCCAATTTTGGCATTTTGCTGTTTATGAATGCCTATCTAAAAGTAATGTGAACACATTTCAGAGTGACATGGACATGCTGAGCATGGTTCTGAAGTCTACAGGACTCCACAGCTATCCCAAGTTTTCTGTGGTAATGTGCGAATGGCCTTAAACTAGCCAAAATTAGAAGGTATTTAGAAAATGGTGCCATCTGAATGTCAGGTTTACAGTAATATGAAGTGTAAATTAATCCTTGTCCATCCAACATGTGTCATACCCCAGCACTAAAAGTAACACATAACTGACATTTATTTCTGCCCCTTCCAAAAACAATGCTGTACTACATGACACATACTGGTGTTAGGGTATAAATAATAACCTTTATCAATAATTATTATCAACAGGTTTCCTTTAAGAAAAAAAAATGTGACAAATCAGTTTTGGTTAAGCCAAATTTGCCAATAATATCAACAATTGTTGTAATGACCATGCTTGTAAAAAGGTTTGTTAACGTGGTGTCACACCCCAGATGGAGTGTTTCTAATAATATATCCCTGAGCATAGTTTCCTCATCCTTGTCATAGCACTTCAAAAGATAGTAACTCTTGTGAAGGCACAAGTCTGTACTCCTAGCTGGTTCGATAAGGAGACCATGATCCTGATCTATCTTCTGAATGATCCATGCTGGCATAAGATCGAGCCATGCATAAGGCAGAGGAAGTGGAAAAAAATTGATATCTTGCAGGACTTGGGAGAATACCTGTCAGCCCTGACAGGTATAACCCATTCTAGCCAGCAGCACCATCACTGTTACGATGATTTGCAGAAGCGTAGTAGTGACCACCTAATTGAGTCCATAGGCCAAGTTGCAACAAGGAGGGCAGAGTTCTATAACAATTTAAAAATGTGGTTTGCTAAATTAGTCATATTAAAGATAAAAAACAGTTTAACAAGTTGTCATAACTACAGCCATTTTCAGATGTGTACCTGAAAATATTACTTGTAATGCTATTATGAAATGCATAGGAAATCAGAAGTATGTATATAGTCACACATGCATCTTTTTAACATAGCTGCATATCAGTATTGTGTTGACAGAGTGTAATAATGTAAACAAATGTCACATAAGTGTATTAAAATAATAATCTGTAGATGTTACTCTGTAAATCATACTGGGTTACACGTAGAAGTAGTTGTGACAACATTTATAAATAAAGAAATTAAAATTACCATTACATATTTAAAATGTATTACTATTGCATGAAATGACTTATAATAATGACTTATAAAACCAGTTTTGTGTAGCCCATAAGAATATAACTAAAACTGTTGCTTAACACAACTGTTTGTTCAAAAGTATTTTTAACTTCAGGTACAATATGACTAAAATCTCACACACCATACCCTATTTAGACTGCAAGTTGAGGAGGGAGTAGAACTTGGCCTGCCAAGTGAATGGCCAGCATAAACTTACTGAGAAATGGTGTTTTATTACAATATTACCTATCAGATCAGACACATTTGTACAGAAAAGGAAATTCAGACTTCCACGAATTACTACATTTTGTGTGACTCTGAATTAGTTATACCAGACCACAGTGTTGCATGTATTTTGAAAACCCCTTTCCACACACATTTCATATTTATTTTACTCTTGAACGATGGGGAGTATTGGCACAGTATTGTATTAATACACACAGCTATGCATATGTAAGAGAAAATAAAAAAGAAAACAAAAAGTAGTTATTGCATAAGGTAGAATAAAGAAATGAACAGGCACACACACATATGTGTAAGACGTGCAAATGCAGGTAAACAAGAATTGACTTCTCTCTTTTAATTATAGTTGAGGAAGAAATTAACTACAACCACCAGCAACAACAAAAAGGAGTAGAAAGGTTGTTTGAATCTTCTGGTAAGTGTAATTGAAGTCCACAATCATTTTTTTGTCTTACTAGTTTGTAAAGAATTATGCAGAAAAGGATTTAAAATCATTATAGCACTGTAAAAATAAAATAGAAATATGTGCATGTACAACTGCTGTACTCTTATTACAACTGTTTTGCTGTATTGGTAATAAGAACATTATTTTTATAGCTTTGCAGATGAAGGAAATGCAATTGAAACCATTAAGTTCAAGCTAGTGTTTCTGCTTTTAACCTAATTAATTTGAATAATTACAAAAGGGTACTTTTCCTGTGTTGTATTGACTTTATTGGCTAGACATACCTAAAGAGGTACAATACCTCTTGAAGACGTTACAAGTCCTTGCCATTTGAGTTCATCTAAAGTATGCATTAGCACTAGAATCATTCTTCCCAAGTATAAAAGCAAATCCCAAATCATTAGTCCCATTGTATGCATAAGCACTTCCCATACACAAGTTTTATTTCAATAAAGATTTTAATGCAATATTTTAATAGTGGTATGAAATGGTGCGGAACATTTACTTTTTTTACAGTTTTAAATCCCTCAGGAACAGGCCAGGCATGTACCACCCAGGCTATGGACAGATTTCTCTCTACCCATCTGGAGACATCCTCACAGAGTTACAGTGGAGGCACTGGTCTTGCAAACATTCTGGCATGTGGCAGCCTGGCATGCCTCACAGAAAGGGGGGTTCTGAGCTTGGTAGAGGACATAATGGTGGATGTAGTGGACAGGAAAATTCAGCCAATAGAAACCTCTCTTCAGCATGTAGAAGACATGCTCTCCCAGTTGGTGCCAACCATTGCACCAACACAGGCCCCTAACCCCGTAACATTGGGGTCCTCCACTACAACACATTCTGATAGTGGACATGTTTAAGACTCTGTGGAATGGGAGTCCATCTGGCACTTTCTCAGGCCATCTTCCCTTAACCTGTTTTCTACACTCTGTTACCTATTTTCTATCCACACAACCCTCTCATATAAAAATAATGTAAAAGAAATGGGGTCTATCCCTGACAAAAACATATAGGGACAATTTTTACACATTGCTCTTACAAACTTAGAAAGTTAATAGAATAACAGGATTTGCATTAGCATGAATTTTCCGAAGGGTAATGAAGTCTGAAACTCACAAAATTTGTCATTTTTTTGTAACTTCAGTCTTTCATGATTTGCCACTATTTTACCAGAAAAAGACAATTTTATGAAAACCGGACCAAAAATATGAGGCAAAAATCAGGACATTCAGAGAAAATCTGTGCAGTTGAGAGGTATGATTGTCATTCTTGACTATGCTGGGTTATTTACAGGCTTAGGAAACTTACTAGGAGAATATTAAATACAAGTAAAATCTGATGTTGGGCCAGAAATATATGTTCCCTGAAAAGTAGCTCTCAAGTGAAAATTAGAAATGGAGATAAAGTGTATGAGACGTTTAAGTCTCATTTAATAGGAACTTACAGCCAAAAGAACATGTGAAGCATCTGATTACTGTTGTGTAGAAGGACACTAAACAAGTGAGTTACTCAGTAACTACTGGAAATGTCAGGACCCACTAGAGCAAGTCCTGAAACATGGAGACTGAATGTCCAAAAAAATGACTTGTATGCATCAAGCTTGAGATGGCCATTTCTTGGAATATTCACTTTTCTCTGAGGTATGGCAATCTTGGAGTCTTGGAGTTGGCATACATATGATCAGTGGATGTGAGGGCTCGCCACCCTGCAAAAAAAGAAATTTGAAGGAGAAGAGTGATGTCCAAGATTTGCTCTTCTTCTGGAATTTTGACTTTTTTTTTTTTTGTTCTGTCAGCACTCACCATTCTGAGTGGCAACATTTCAGTAAGGAGCTGAATGACTCACTTTTTATAGTTGAATACATTGTCTCAGCAATTCTAGATGCTACATTACTAACAGTGTTAAATGCCAAGAATATGGTATGGCAAACAAAGTCATACAGAAAATGGGCAAAAATCTTTCAAACAATCTTGTATAAGGCACCTCCATGACAACAGATTATGTTACTTAGTCTATAGAAGTATAATCTGAAATGCAAATGCAGACCAGGTGAGTAATTAGGCATAGCAGGTATAATGAGTAGAGCATGTTTACCAAAAAACGGGAACCATTAATGAATTAGGAATTCCATAATTGAAAACAGAAACAGTTAAAAGAATTAGAGACTGGAGAGCCACGGCTACAACTGACGAAAGAAAAATCCAAAGAATTTCATATATGTGCTGATTATTAGAATTACATATGCTGTAAGATGTTAAATGAAAAGAGGACCTTCACAAAAATATATAATTAAAAAACGGAATTCAGCCTTACTAATTAAGTAGTGTAGAAAATCTAATGTTGACAGCTGACTAATAACAATTCCCAGTCATCAGAGAAAACTAATGCTTGAAAGGACACATGAATCACTTCTGGGAAGATAAAGTAAAAATAAAGAGTGAAACATATAATTTATTGTCCTGGAATATTGACTTTTGTAATATAAATAGTACAAAGCTTTTTATATGCAATTTATGCCATAACAACAGTCCAGAGGAAAAGATTTTAACTGATATACTCCCTGGTCATTCTGTTAGTGAAGACTGGCAATATTTATAGGGTCATGGATGCACTGTTTTGTTTCAGTTCAAAGCAACTATGTTCCACGTATGTGTAGGCAATTAATCCACTTTCTGTGAAATAATTAAACCAGCAGAAGTCAGGTGTGGTTAATGCATTAAATTCAGCATTCTTGAAACATGGGAGACCTGTAATTGTCATATCTTCCAAAGGTCTACAGTGCAAAAGCTATTATTTCAAAATATTTATACATGAGTAGGAATTCAGACGTGCAGCATCTGCCAATAAACTCCACAAATGAATGAAAATGTGAAAAGAACTATTCAAGCTGTGACAAAGATGCTTACGATCTTATCAACTGCCACCGATTGATAAGTGATGGACATAGCTATAGGTTGGACCATTCACTGCCATCAATATTTGATACAATGGAACAATAACAATGTGGTTTATTCCCACCATTGGTTGCCATGAAGATAGAAAAGGAAACTGGCTGTAAGGGTATAGGGTAAATGTACACTCCTGCCTTAGATGATAGCCAGCATCTGCCAAACTCAGATAAGCATTAAACTATACATCTACAGGTCATAATTATAATCACTGGTCCTCAAGGACTTCCCCTGTCTCAGTTCCAGCCCAGTGCCTTTCAATGCAGCCTTGATAATTGACCATACACATACATGCATAGTCCAATGTTTTTCAAAATGGGGGAACACATATTCGACAACACCAACTCTCTGCTTTCCAAATGCATGGTGTAGCATCCATATCCAGGAAGGTAATCATTCCACTGAAACTGGCTCACTTCAGCCATTAAATATAATGCCCAATTCAGTATCTGCCTGTTCAAATAGATATTACAACAGATGGGACCACAATGTTTTCTTATTAAAAGTATCAAGGACCTAAATCACAAAATCTAGCCAGACTGATTGAAAGCTTTGTCCTTCTCAATATAATACAGGCTACTATGAGATGTTCTGTGTCTCAAATATAGAGCCTCAACAGACCCTGTCCTGTCAGACCTGTTATACATTCACAAGTCCAATGGTATCATGAACACCTGCTCAAGGGATCCAAAACTCTTTTGCAACATAAATAGTACATGATGGAGGGATAGATATGTATCAGAGAGAATACCTCTATGATGGAAATGGTTTCTACTCCATATAAACCAAAGTACATCCTTTACTCTGTTCAAATGTAATTTGGACTAATTAATGGAAAACCACAACCCCCCAAACTAGAATCCATGTTCTACATGGATAGGGGCAACACGTAAATATACCAACATATCCTTGTCCTGCCCTGCTCTGGATTTTTCATATGCCAAATATAAGGGCTAAGAACAAGCAATGGAATGTAAGGCTATGCTTCTTAAGACCTTAACTGACCAATAACCTAGTAAGTACTTATGAACCCATACACCAATTTGTAAGGAACACTGTGGCCAGTTAGTCAAAATTAACATAGGAATGTGGAAGCAAATAGATAAAGTTATGGTGGGGGCATAAGTAGGACACAGTAGAAACAGATGTCAGTTCTATTCAACAGCTTAGCACTTTCATCCAGGTAAAGGACTGCTCCAGAAGAAGAGTTCTGCAGCAGACCTTTACCTGAATATAAGTGCTAAATTGTTGAATGAAATTAAAATGTGTTGCTACTGAGTCCTGCTTGTGGTCCCAGCATAACTTTATCTCTTTTCTTTTAGGTACTTACAGTTAAAATTTCAGCTGTTGCTTTGGTTCTTTAAAAACAAATATATGCCTTACTGTTTACCATTAAATCAAGCCATCTTTTAAATGTTCATATAGCAGCTGTTGAGTAGTCACCCTTCCAAAGACAGAAACAGGACAGTTTGACATATGGGAAAAAATGCATAAGCCCTTAAGCTAATAAATATAATGTCAATCAGTAGCATTCAATGTCAGATAATAATATCATTACACGAAACAAATATCATAAACATTTATTTTTCAAGTAAATAATAACAAAGTTAAGGGTCTGACAAGAAATTAAAAAAAAAAAAAAAGAACAATAATGGTCAGGAAAAGATCTAAACTAGGGTCTGTCTACTTTTGGCTAAAGGTATGCTGTACCTTTACTATTTCTGGCTTTTAACCCTAAAAATAGAATTTTAGAGTCTTCACAGACAGCATAGTATAAGTTCTGTCTCCAAGTATGTCTTCCAGCAAGTAAAACAATAACACTTTTGAATTAACAACAAACTCCTTCATTAATAAGTCAACAAAAAATATTTTTTTGTAATTACAAAGATGCACTTCCTGATTTCACATTTGCATAAATCTGGGGTAAGAAGGTCTCAGAAACTTACTGACTAAATGATGTGTCATCATGTGGCCTAGCCAAAATATTTAAGCAATAGACTCTGCAGTAGTTCAAACGGTCAAGAAACAAAGCCTAACCTCATCTCCTGGCTGCGATACATTTTCACATTGGTAGATATAGCTTTTCTTTACTTTTTAATTAATGTATTTATTTATATTTTGTTTACCATAGTAAGACACTGATCAATAAATGACCAATTGCAGGATCAGTACAGTTGCCATTCAAAACATACACATACAGTGTAAACAACAAAAGCGAATGGTTATACAGATAGTGGTATGTAAAATAAAAAGAAGTACGTTATGCAAGATCAATTTTAAATTTAGCTAAAGAGAAGTAGAGAAACAGAAAATAAAACAGGAAAAATAAAAATACTTTGTGCATACTTACATGAGACTTTGATACAGGAATAAGTTGTATGGGTCTATAGTAATTCATCAAAACCCAACTTCAGCTAATGGCCACTCATCAAACACAAATCAGCAGACATTCATATCAGTGAAAGTTTTCCCTAGGAAAGTGAGTTAGTTGGCCACTATATATGGAAAATTGCAATGTTCCCCACTGTAGTGCAATCTGGGAATCGGTTTATATAATTTTGGGGGGTGTGGGAGGTGCAGCCCCCAACTTTGGTGGATTAAGGTTTGATATACTGTGGTGTGTGTGTGTGTGTGTGTGTGTGAGTCACTTGGTATATTGAGCAACTAACTCACTTCCCTGGGAAACACATTCACTCATGAGAACATTCAATGAACGTCCATTCTCTCATTTGTGTTTGATGAATGTCCATTCGCTGAAGTTGGGTTTCGACAAAGTGATATAGAGTTATGCACCATGTGTCACCATTTTGTTTTAAATAGTACACATTTGCTAAAAACAAGTAAAATATACTTTTTTATTTTTATATTGATTCACCCCTGGATTCTCAAAAGCTTGCACAGAGTGTTAGAGTAGTGTATGACATCACACAAGCAAGATGTCTGCCGTGTGATCCAGGAACAGCCTGTAGGGGTGTGCACGTGAGCTGCTAAAGCTAGTCTTGCATGGACAGCATCATGGTATGCAAATTACCTAATTTGCTGGTGAAATTCATGCAAATGAGGTAAATTTGAGATCCAGCAAACACTAACCTGTCTGTGGAAGATTAGTGTTAGCCGCAGAAATGTACTCCATTGGTAACGGAGTAAATTTCTGCAAATAGCTAAACGGAGCTATGACAGCTCCAAATAAAGGATGCATACAGTTAAGGAAGTTGGTAATGGAGTACATTTCCGCAAATAGCTAAAAGGAGCTATGACATCTCCAAATAAAGGATGCATAGAGTTGAGGAAGCATGCCAATGGCAAAATACAAGGCCATTGGCAGTGCAAAATGTTTAAAAACATAAAAATGTAACTCTTTTTTTCCCCCAATCTCTGATTTTTAAGCATAGCGCAGCACCACACAAACATGTGGCACTTTAAAAACAAGAAAATCATTTAAGAAAAGCCAAAAATAAGCATTTTCCCTAAAAGCTTATTCTGCCATGCAGGTGAATGGCAGGCTGAAGACAACATGGCTACTGACTAGTGGTTGCTAAGGGGGGAAGCTCAGTGTGAGAGATGTAACCATGAATTACTAGGCAATCCTATACAAATGAGGATAAGGATAGTGAATCCCAATTTTCCCCAGCATGTGAGGCATGTCCCAAGAGTGCAAGATTTGGAGTAGGTGAGTATAAGACTAGAATATAGGTGACATCATGAGGGGGTATGTCAGACAGGCTGTAAGCTAATTGGAGCACAGTGGCTCGTGTTTGCCCTGAGTTGCTTAGGATTGCAAAGAGATGTGTCTACAGTTGTCTTATTTGAAAACCTCAAACCCAAGGTGCACACTGTTATAAGATAGGAAACTCCTTGCAAACATGCACACAGTGTGTGCATGTGTGTGTGTGTGTTGGCGTGCATTTGCGCTCGTTTTGTGGCGCTTCCCCCAGGTGGAAACAGAAAGGCAAAAGGAAGGAAAAGAAGTAGTAAGAAGTTAACCAAGGAGAACAAAGGCTGCCAGGTGAAATATATCAGAATCAGCCAATTACACAGGCAGCAGACTAGCCCAGCCCAGCACGTTAAACTCTGTAAACACCATCTTCCCCTGTTTTTTCTCAAGAACTCTGCAAGACTACAGTATACAAAGATGGAAAGCTTGCAAAGCTTGAGTCAGACAAAATGTTAGGGGCTGCTCTTGCTATCATAAACCAACATGTGCAAGGTGCTGAGGGTGGTGATGTTGTGAATGCTGCTGAGCAACCCACAGTGAGGAGACGGAGAAGAGTGCACAGACCCAGGGTAACCTACCAGGGGCTACATGAGCTGGAGATAGTGGAGCACTATAGGGTGGACAGGGACCTCCTACAGCAAATTGTTGAGCTGTGCTGGCTACGCCTCACACACAGAACCAACAGAGGGGAACCCATCCCAATGGATACCAAGGTATGTGTTGGCCTAAGAATACTAGCTACATGTACCTTCCAAAGACCAGCTGGTGATATGATGGGGATTTCACAGGCATCTGCATCCAGGGTACTCCACCAGTTCCTGGATGCCATGTCAGCACATGTCAGTGACCACATATATTTCCTCACTTCCGTGAGGCATTGGCCAGCAATATGCATCCTTTCCACCAAATAGCAGAATACTTTGAGGTAGTGGGGCAATAGACTGCATGCACATATGCATCAAAGCACCACCTGGTTAGCGGGGTAGGGTCTACATCAACCACAAGGGCTTCCCCTCCATCAACTGCCAGTTTGTGTGCGATGCCCAGGGCATAATAATAAATGTGGGTGTTGGATGCCCTGGAAGCTATCATGATTCCCACATTTGGCATCTGACCCAGTTGTACCAGTTATTTGCCAATGGGGACATTCCCTATGGTCACCTAGTAGGGGATGCTGGATACGCACTGGAGCCTTGGCTGATGACACCCATCAGAAATGCACACACACCTGAACAAGAACTATATAATGAGGCACACGCACAAACAAGAATCATAATAGAGCGTGTGTTTGGGATGCTCAAGTCACAGTTCCGGTGCCTGGACACATCTGGTGGAGCCTTGCAGTACTCACCAACTACATGTACCCAAATTGTTATGGTATGTGCTATGCTACACAATATGATCCTGCAGAAACAGCTGCAGCAGGAACAGCATGGGGCAGGGCCAAACAGCCCCCCACCATTGCCAAGGCCTGCACAGGTGCAGCGTGACTCGGAGGAGGAACAACCTGAGCCTGCCCCAGTAGGCAGAAGGAGGCATGCCCAGTATGCCCTGGCCTTGGCAAAGAGGCAATGCATAGCACATTCACTGACTCAGTAGGAACCCAGGAAATGACACCTCTCTCTGACTTGCACATACAGGGATGCCTAACTTGACACTACCTGTTTTCAAACATGTATAGAGAGTGTACTATGTGCATCCAACATAGGCAGCCCTGCAGCACCACCCTCAATACTGGCACAGACACAACTTAAATCACTCACACATACCAGTTGGGGGGGGGGTCACATACCTAACAGTCACAGCCAGCAGGACAGTTGTAGACAAACATAAACACAAACAAATGCAGTATCATGCCCTCTGAAGAGGCATATGGATAACCTCCCCCCAGGCTTATGCAGCCAGATAACAGCAGTTCAGGCAGTGTGATGTGGGTTGAGTAAGCTATGAAGTCACAAACTAATATGCATGTAATTGGAAGCTAAGGTCTGTAGTACAGTGGTATGCCTCAAGCCAGTATGATAGGCAATAGTACAGACTGAAATGGAGTACCTGACATAACAGTGCAGGCCTAGCAAATATGTATAAGTGTCAGGTGTATCCCTTATCCTATGTACACCCGCAGTAACTATCAGGTGTGCCCCCCTGGGTAGAAATGTACAAATAATAGCTGTCCCCACTGTATGTAGAAATGTTAAGTCTATGCAAATTGACTCATGGAAGCCCTGCAGGCACAGTATGCTTCCTGTCGATGTACAACACAAAGGTGAGCCCTGAAGTAAAAACCAATTTAATTTTTCACACACATATAGCATATATGCCCATAGTGGGCATGCTCACACACTTAAACAAATGAAGCAAATATCAGTCATCAACATACTGAGAGGTCATACTGGGCATGCTCACACACTTAGGCCATGTTTGAGTACAGCAGTGGGCCACACATATTTGGCAGTTGCAATTCTTACTCCAGACACATATTGCTATTCAGCAATCCTACCTTGTGCACACAGTGATATGAAAACAGACACATATAATATATTGGACCCCTGTCATAATCAAACTATGTAATACAAGTACTTAAATTGTTCAAAGAAAGTTAAAATCCAAAGAAGATCAATAAATCTCCGATCAGTATCATCAAGAAACAATGAGCACTCCTAACATTATCCAAGCCAAGCTCTGCCAAAAATATTGCCAAAGGTTCCATAGAGAACCATGAAGCTTTCTTTAGCTATGTCATACATATCAATGTAAACTCATATATGTTCTGAGTTAGTGCATAGTGTAAATGAATACATGTACATGACTGACATTGCCAACATCTTGTCAGACAGGTTCATACATATTTAACCCCCCTCTCACTGACAAAAGGGCCCATTACCATACCTTGAGATTGTGAAAACCCAGAAATCACATATACAATGGTTAAACAACTCTATCCAAAACTAAAAATATGGTGTCTGTGGGATGACATGGTGTCCCTGGCTGTGTCATATGTGAACTCCAAAACAAACAGACTCTGCACCTGAACAATCTGTTGAGACACCCTCTGTACAGGATATGAAACTGTTGAACAGGTTACAGCAACATTTGGCACACTCCACAAGTGTTGGTGCACAACAGACCATGAAAACTATTGTCTTATAAGCCTAATAAGCCTGATCTGCAAGGCCATGGCATCCATCATTATGGAACTCAGAAACAGAGCTATTGAGAGCCTACAAACACTGAACCCTACCCATTTTGGTTTGGTCAGGGGCAGATCATGGTCCCTAAACCTGCTAGACTATTTTCAAGGCAGTTTCCCAGGACATACATCAATGAAATGAGCTCCACATGGCCTACATAGACCTTGAAAAGCCCATTTCCAACATCCCACACACATGTCATATCCACAAAATCAACAACCTGTGCATAAACACGTATGTCATCTGATGGATTGCCAACTGGGGCACAGACAGATCCCACAAGGTAAGAATTGTGGTCTCTCTGTTGGACTGTAAGCTGGTAACAACTGCTGTCCCCCATGGCTCAGTCCTGGGACCCCTCCTGTCTGGTGTATACTTTTCAGAAGTACAGTCAAACACACGAGGGCTATGGTTAGCAAAGTTTGTGGATGACTGCAAAAAAGTTGCCATAATTGATGTTTGGGACAACAGAGACATCCTTAAAAAGGGTCTCAGTCAGACAGATGTGGTGTCAAAATTATGGCCTCGAGCTACAGTCATACAAATACCACACAGATGCCAACACCCTAAATATGGAGGTAATAATAAGGGATCTATGGGCACATGTGGATAGTCATCTCTACTTTCACAAACACATTCACAAAGTGGTTAGAAAATCATGCTATGTGTCCCCACTAATTGCCAAAGCTTTTGCATGTAGGTCAAAGGAGGTTCCCTCTACTCATCAGTCATCAGACCCATCAGAGAGTACCACGACACACTTGTGATGTATCTGACTAGGCACCTTCAGCAGCTGGAAAGACCACTGAAGTACCTCAACAAGAGGATTACTGGCCTCAAACAGTTACCCCATGCAACAAGACCGAAGTAACTCAATTTGTACTCTGCTGCATACTGTCTACTCTGGCGATCTCTGCCCAACATACAGGTCCATGTCCAATGCAGAACTGATGCACATGCTCTATTTGAAGTAAACCCAAGCTCACTGTGCCACGTGCTCTAGGGATATAATCATCACAACAATAAATAGAACATGTTGGAGGGATACATTACTGACTCACAGACTTCCCTTGCTTTGGAACAGGCTCCCAACCTACATTAAGCTGAGTCCCTCACTGACACTCTTCCAGAGGTGCCTTGATGAGTGCATGTGAAACTGAACTTTCACACCATGGATCACTTCATCAGCTCTACTACACAGAGGCGTAGGGAACTAACCCTAGGTGTGGTAATAGCTGCACACTCCGGCCATACCAATATATGCCTTCAGGCAGATAGCCTATTACCTACCTATGTACCTATATATGTAGGGGGAACACAGTATAATAAACCAAAGATGGATGGGCAGAGATATGTGTAAGAGGGTGACCATGACAAGGAGCCATCCAGAAATGTCCCACTCAGCACACATCCCAATGGCATAAAAGACATGAGGTGCACATCTCACCCACTGTACATAATAGCCAACAGTATCTGTAAGCATTACAGAGTATGTGGTACATGTACCTGCTGTACAACATGACTGTACAATTAAGTACACGTCTACTATCTGTAGACATGTATCTGTCACATAGGTTCATAGTTATGTAGAAGACTATCTTCACAAAGGCATATATTAGCCTAGGCAAGTTGTGCAGCTCTCACCACCCCATTGGTTAGTCTCCTAAGCCCTAGTTTTAATAGTTAGTACCCTAAACCCCTATCTAGTGGGGCTGCTGATGTGATCCCCGGTGTGAATTGTCTGTTTTCCATCCACTCATCAAGGTTCCTATTGAAGAGTGTCAGTAAGGGGCTCTGTCTGATGTACATTGGGACTCTGTTCCACAGTAAGGCAAGTCTCTGGGATGGTACTCTATCCCACCAGCATGTTGTATTCATTGTGATGAGGTTCATATCCCTGGAGTGTGTAGTGCGACTCAATTTTGATTTCCTTAGATGGAGCATGGTCAACAGTTATGTGTTGGACATGGCTCTGTATGTTAGGCAGAGTTTGCCTCTGTGTAGGCGGTACGCAACAGAGAACAGATTCAGTTTTTCCAGTTGTGTTACATAACACAACTGTTTGAGGCCAGTAATCCTCCTGGTGAGGTACCTCTGTGGTCTCCAGCTGCTGGATATGCCTAGTCGTGTACATCCAAAATGGTGCATTGTACTCAATGATGGGTCTGATGACTTAAGAGTAGAGGACCACCACTACCTCTTTTGATCTTGATGCAAAGCCTTTGTTGATTAGGTGGGCCACATAGGATTTCCTAACCACTTTGGCAACATGATTGTCAAAGGAAAGATAACTATCTACGTGTGTCCCCAGATCCTTTATTACCTCATCAGTTTTTAGGGAGTAACACCTATGTGGTAGTTTGTGGGTACTTTGTTTTTCCCAAAGGGGATTACTATGCATTTTTTCACATTGTGCTTGAGGCCATGATTCTGACACCACACATCTGTCTCATAGAGTCCCTTCTGGAGAATATTTGTGTCATCCGGGGAATCTATTATGGGACACATTTTACAGTTCCCAGCAAACTTAGTCAACCACAACCCTTCTGTGTTGGCATGTCCTTCTGCGAAGTATATAGCAAACAGGAGGGGCCCCAGGACTGAACCCTGGGGGACACCATTTATTTCCGGTTTAGACTCTGACTTGTAGCCAGCAATTCTTAATTTTTGGGATCTATCTGTGAGCCAGTTTGCAATCCATCTTGTGATGTATGGATTTATGTGCAGGTTGGTGAGTTCATCTATGATACCTGACTGGGGAGTGGTGTCAAAGTCCTTAGCGAGGTATAGGTAGGCTGTGTGGAGCTCCTTTCAATCATCTGTAGCCTGGGTAACTGTCTCAAAAAAATCCACCCAGTTCAGGAGGCATGATCTGCCTTTGACAAAGCCAAACTTGGTGTGCTCAACTGTGTGAAGGTTCCCAGTGTCTGTATTGTTGAGTTCCATTATGATTGGCTCCATTGCCTTGCAGATCAGACTCATCAGGCTCATAGAGTGGGAATGCCAAGGGTCTGTTGTGGCCCCACCCCTGTGGAGTGAGAAGAACGTTGCTGTGCAACATTCTATAGGTACATATCCTGTAGAGAGGATGTCGAGAGAGGTGTAGGTATCCTTAATGAATATGGATACATCCCCGCCCTATGTGTTATGTTCTGATGCTGAAAGGTACGGAATGAGTAGTATCCTGGTAGTGCTGGTGTGCTCTCTGGAGCCTTGAACTAGATTTCTGTTATTGCACAGATATCAATATTCTCCATACTGAGGAGTGCCTCGAGTGTGTGCATTTGGAGGCTGAGACTTCTGGCATTGAGTAGTATTTAGCTCACTTTGTGGTTATTTGTGCTGGTTACGGGGGTTGGTTTGTCCTTTGAGCCTTGCCTAAAAAAGGTAATATGGGGACAGCAAGAGCCTTGGCCAGTATTCAGAAGCATAGGGGTGACAGGTGCAAACCATCTCTAGTGAAGCAACGAGGCTTGTCTATCATCTCATCCCAGGCAGACAGAGACTGGATCCCCTTTGAATGACACCAGAAGCTCAGCAAATTGTTGAAGTTTATCATCTTTCTGTTATATTGCAGTATCATGTAGGTGAAGGTAAGATGCTACTCAAGGTCAGGGTCATACCAGCCTGGGCTACATGATCACAGAGCTACTATATATCTCTTGTCATGTTGACATGGGAGGTATGCCTCAGATCATTCACACTGACATGTACAAAGACCGTGTCATATATGTACCTGTTCTGGAGTGATGTAAGTGCTTGTGTTATGTGGCGGATCATAGCACCTGACAGACAACTGACAGTAACCGTCCCCTTGTCCAGCCTAGTGAGTGGAACATCTGTGTGCCTGACTATAGTGTCACCTATTATTAGTGTGTTGGGTATGTTGTTTTGCCTTAGGGCCTGTTGTGAGGCACACTGCTTTGGTGTATTATGTGTTTTCTGGCATATGCTTGTAGGTGCATGTTGCTTGCTTGTCTGCTTAGGAGGACACTTTCTCTTTTTCAGATTAATATTTGTATTCTCCCAATATGTTAATGTGTATTTATGTGTGTATTTTGCTGGTGCTTATATTGTAGGTCTATGTGAGACTGTTGGTGTTGTGCTTGTATGACCCTAGTCCTCTTGACTATATTTTCCAGTATTGGGTTGACAGAGCTTAGCCTCCAGTTTGACCCTGTGTGTGCCAGCATGTGGTGCATCAACCCATATATGATATGGTTATGGCCTATGCATACAATCCATCTAGTGACATAGGGGTTTATATTTAAGCTTGTGAGCTTATCTATAATGCCCGAGTGGGGTATTGTATCGAAGGCTTTTGCGAGGTCCAGGTAGGCTGTGTGGACCACCTTCCCCTCGTCAATGGCCTTGGTAACTGTTTCAAAGAAATCAACCAGGTTTAAGAGGCAGGATCTGCCCTTAACAAAGCCGAACTGGGTAGGATCCAGTGTCTGTAGGTCCCCAATAACTTTATTTATGAGATCCATGATGATCTTTTCCATAGCTTTGCAGACCAAGCTAGTCAGGCTTATGGGGCGATAGTTTCCAGGATCCGTTGAGGCACCACCTTTATTTATGGGAGAGGGACCACTGTTGCTGCACGCCACTTTGGGCACATATCCTGTAGTAAGGCTGAGATTGAACAGTAGTTTTATGTTTGGGTTTAGCTCTTCTTGGAGTTCATGTAGGACGCAGCCCAGGACACCGTCTGGTCCCATTGATGCTGTGTTTTTGCTTTGGAGAGGCGGCTCTTACCTGAGCATCTGAGATGTCAGGAGGGCAGCACTCTGCTGGGATAGATATTTGCCCTTTGGTGGGAGGGGGTTTGCGCTGAACCTGTCAGCTAGGATGTTGGCAATGTCTGTGGGTTCAGTGTATTTTTTGTCATTTTGGAATAATTCTGAGCATATCTGGGAATTACCACCCAGGTTCCTAACATAACTAAAGAAAGCCTTGTGATTATCCTTACAGTCCTGTGCAATTTTTCTATCAAAGCTGGCCTTAGACAATTTTATGAATGCCCGTAGTTTTTGCTAATACTGATCAGTGATGCCTTCCCTTTTTGGGATTTTGCTCTATCATTTAGTAGCTTCCTCCTTCTATTGTATAGTTTGTTTATGGCTGGGGTCCACCAGACAGGACGTCTGCCTTTGGAGGATTGGGTCTTGGTTTTATTTGGAATCGCATGATCCATGCATTACTGAAGGTGTTCATAGAATGCATTTATAAAGGATTCTGCGGTCTGGGCCGTATTTTCCACAGGCTCAGGGCTTTGAAGGATTCCACCTCGGTTTTGAGGAGTGTGAAATTTGCTTTAGAGAAGTTTTCATTGTGGTTTTCTGGGCAGGAGGTGGGGTCGGATGTGAATATCCAGTGAGATTAGTTTATGGTCTGATCTTACCAGTGAGGGATACACTTCTGGTCTGGAGCATAGAGTCCCCATGTTGGTGATGATCAGGTCCAGTATGTTTTCCCCTCTTGTGGGAGTGGTAACAAGTTGTTCCATAGCATTTGAGTTTATAAATTCTAGGAACCTTTGGGCTAGGGTGTTGGAGCTTGAGTAATGCTCCCAGTCTATGTTTGGGTAGTTGAAGTCGCCCAATATAATGGTGTTTGGAGAGACCTTCATATTTTCCAGTGTTCCCAGAAAGGCCGAGTGGGGTTCCTGGGTTTGGGGCAAAGCCATATACATAAATGTGACCTCAATTCTTTCATAGGTGGGTACTATGCTTTCTCCATGAAAGCATCTGTTAGCTTTTCCAGAGCATGCTGGCGCTTTCCAGACCTTAGGTTACTTCTGTATTCTTGTGACAAGCTTAGCCACTACAGTGATCCCTGGGCTACATCTTCTGTTTCACATCCACTCATCACGGTTTCTATTGAAGAGTGTGAGTGAGGGTTTATGCTTGAGGTATATTTGAATCTTGTTCCAAAGCAAGCAAATTCTGGCAATGATGACTAATAATTATAGGTGTGCAACAACCTCTGTTGATCTGCATGCAAACCCTTTATTGCTTATGTGCTCCACAGAAGGATTTTCAAAACCCTTTGGTAATGTGATTATCAAAGGAGAGATGACTAAACACATGGCTCTATGGATACATTAATACCTGTTCCACATTTTGGGGGCTACTACCTACGTGGTACTCTGGGATACTTTGTTTTCTAAAAGTGGATAACTATGCTTTCTTTGGCTTATCACTTTACAGCATGATTTTGACACCAGGTATCTGTTTCTATGATACCCTTTTGGAGGATGTGTGTGTCATCTGAAGAATATAGTATAGCCCACAGTATGCATTTTTATCAGATGTGGGCAGACATATCCCTACTGTGTTTGCCTGTACCTAAGAAAACTATATGCCAAACAGGAGTGGTCCCAGGACTGAGTGCAGGTGAATACCACGTGTTACTGGCATAGACTTGTACATGGAGGCTGCAAATGTTACTGTGTGTCCTACATCTGTGCATCAGTTGTCAGTCCATCATCTAACAGCCGTTTATGGTCAGTCTGTTGAGGTTATGTATAATATCAGAATGTGGGATGGGTATGAATTGCTGGGTGAGCTATAGCTTTGCTGTGTGGACCTCCCCTCCCTCACCTATAGCCTTGTTAACTGGCTTGAAGTCTACTAGGTGTAGGAGCCATGATCTGGCCTTTAGAGAACCTAATTGGGTATGGTGCAGTGTTTGCAGGTCCATAATGTCTCTGTTAATGAGTTCCATAATGCTGTGCTCCATAGCCTTCCAGATAACATTTGTCTGGCTTATAGGGTGAGAGATTCCAGGATCTGCTGTAGCTTTACCCTTAATCAATTTATGTTAACATTTGCACTGGGTGTGACAAGGGTGAACAGGATTATGAATAAGTATATTAGAGGGTCAGCCCAGGTTTAAAGGTTAGTAGACCAAGCAAGATAGGCAGGATTACATTGGTTTGTACATGTGCTGAGGAGGGATGCAGAGTATATTGTGATAAAGATGCTAAGGATGATGCTGCCAGGTAAAGGAAAAGAGGAATTCCTAAGATGAGGTTTATGGATGTGGTGAGAGAGGACATGCAGGTGGATGGTGTGACAGTGCAAGATGCAGAGGGCAGGAAGAAATGGAAACTGATGATCTACTGTGGCAACCTCTAATGGGAGCATCCAAAAGGAGAAGAAGAAGAAGAAGTTGTAGCTCAACCCTTGTGGACTGTGAAGAACCATTACTGTGCGTCATTCCACAAGTATGTAACCTGTATAGAGGCTGCATCTGAACAGAGTGTTTAGGTGAGTTGTTTCTTCCTATGTCAGCTTGTGTATGACACAGCCAGGGACACTGTCCAGTAACATTGACACTGTGGTTTGGACTTTGGTAAAGAGATGTTTTAACTAGAGTGTCTGTGAATCATCAGGTTTTACATTCTTCAGTTCTGGAAATGTGGCCCTTGTGTAATGACAGGGTGGTGAAATCTGAATTCAAACTGTCTGACAAGATATTGGTCATTTTGTGTCTTTCGGCTTTTCCAGGTTAGGGGTCGCCACAGCGGAACTCCAGTCCGCTAATGATTGGCAGTTGATTTTTACGTGCCAGCTTGCCAGGCCTGATGCACAACCTTCAATGAAGGTACGCCCATTCACGCATGTCTCCATGCAGAAGACGCTCTAGCTGAGAATCGAACCGGCCAGCATCTTACTGTGAGGTGACAATGCTATCGCAGCTCCACCACCGCGGGTCCCTCTGACAAGATATTGGTAATGTCATTCCGATAAGTGTACTTTGTGACCATTTACATTAACTCTGACCCGATCTGAGATTTCCCCTCTAGATTATAAAGAACACTAAAGAAAGCTTTAGTGTTGTCTTTGGAATCCTTGCCAATTTGTATTTTGAAGCTTGCCTTGTATGATTAATGAGGGCTTGTATTTTCCCAATGATACTGACCAGAGAGGTTATCCCTTCTTGGTATGTATCTTTTTTTTGGTACAACTTCACACCTTCTATTATATATTTAGTTTATGGCAGGGGTCCATAAGACTAATGCACTTTTACTGTATAAGTGAGTATTTCTTGTGTTTGTGATAGCACGGTCCATGCAACCCTGTAGGTGAACAGTGTGCATTACTAAAGGATTATGCAGCTGGGACAGTGTTAACCTTAGTAATGCAAACCAATGACAGATAGCAACAACAGCATCACCCACAGCACAGTGTCAACCCGTGTCATACACACACATGCGTACTCAAGTTCCAAAATGTGTGTAGCACAATGCATATTGGCCACCAATAGAAACTATGGAGTGTTAACACTGGCCAATACAGTGCATGTCACCCTGCCCATGTGTCCAATGTGCATGTACATGCAGGCATTGCACCTCCACCATGTTCACAAATGGACACCTGCAAACCTGTGTTGCACACACCCCACACTTACTGTCCACTGTATAATGCATGCTGACATAACTACACACATCAGCCAAGTGGCACATGGGCAAACAAAACACAATTGGAATAAACACTGGTGAAAACAATACAACATTACTAATTACAGCTTTAATGCATCATGCCTGCTCAGCTACACCTTCAAGGATATCATTACACTTTACTGCTGACAACATGCTACACATACAACCATTGTTATACTTTATTAAAGTCACCCTGTGCATCAGCACTATGTTAGCCTGTTCCTGCATCAATGTTACAGATGACAGGAGGTGGCACAGGTTTCATCATATGCACAGGGTGTGTTGTTGGTTTGCCAGAGGCCTACACTGAGCCATACAATCAACATGTGTGTGTGAGTGTGTGTGTGAGGGCCATGAGTACTGTTATGGGCCAATGTTGATGTCATGTGTGCGGGTATGTGTTTGCCCTAGGTTTCTGGTTTATGTGTATGTGTCTGCATGCACACAGTTCCACCATGTGGCTGCCATATACGGGGATTTGTGAGACAGCTACAGACTGTACCTGGCAGGCTTTCCAGATCACTGTCTCTGGCCACAGATATGGAACCTGTGCCTGGCAGGGGTGCTACAGACAATATCAGGTACTAATCCAGATTGGGTACTATCCTCAGAGGTTGACAAATGTCCACAAGTTCCAGGTCCTTGCTGGGACTGGCCAGACCCACATGCATGTGATCTTCTAGGATGGTCTATGTACAGCCCCCACCAACATTGCTGGGGCTGGTACTGGCATTATGGGAGCAGCTGTTACTTGCTGGACGTCCACGGTGACCTCCAGCTGGTGATGTTGCTGGCATACGTCCACGTCGACGTTTCAACCATCCAGCACTGTCCTGACACATGGACATGACATTGTGGTGGACATCCAATGTCTCACCCCAATGTCTATCAATGACCTCAGTGTAGTTACATATGGCACTTACTAGGTCACAAATACTATCATTTACAAAGGTGTAATGAGCCCTCTGTGCCCTTAGCCCCTGTCTGGTGTACCGCTCCATTCATGTCTGTGCCTCCATGACAGCCTGGAACATGCATGTGGTAGAAAGAGGTGTGGCACGTCTGCCAGGGGCATGATGACCATCAGTGCTCTGACAAGAACCCCTGAGCATCTGGCTATGTGGTACCATTCCAGACATCTGGATATAGCTGCTCTGTCCTGATACATGTGCCATAGATACCACACTGTCCTGGCCAGTGCCAACCGTACACTGTCCCTCAGCTAAGGGCAATGGAGATGATGGATGTACAGGCAGTATGACTGTGTGCATGGATGGGGTGGAGACTTGTGTACTGTCAATTGGTGGCCCAGCAACAGACCCTGACAAACCTGCCTGTGCCTCAACACACCTATCCTCATGATCACTGTCTGTCTCAGTGACATCAGATTCCCTGCTGTACTGAACCAGCCCAACCTCACCACCTGTGAGAGGAAAACAGGAATCACACTTTAATACCTGAACATGATGTCAGACCACATGCGCACGTGCACACATGTACACAGGCACACATGCGCACATGCACACATGCACATATGCACACACACAAAAATATACTCCTCTCTAAAGCAGACACACACAACACCAGCAATCTCAGAACATACACAATAGCAGGTGATGGTTGGGTACAGTATCACAAGCAAAACAGTCATATTACACCTGTCAGCATGCAGGACATGTGTTGCTCAACAGCATGCAGTGCAAGTGTAGTCAATCCTTGTTACTAACAGTATACATGGCTTTCATGCATGTGTTTTGGTATTAGGTGATGGGCCTCCCCCGGAACACAATACATACATGGACACAGCATTGCTGTGCAGGTATTCATAACCCTGTGATGTACTGTGCACCACAACTCACAGGTGTACATACCATTGCTGGATGTGTATCTGTGTGTCAGATAGGTTTCCAATGCTGATTACAGCCTCTGTATCTTTAGCAAATAATTGTAGACACGTGTTAATTGTGGACACGTTTTTAGCACATGCATGATGAGTATTCACACAACATCATCAGTGGTGCATGGATAACTGATAGAATACCATTCGACCACATACCTAATGTACAGTACTTATGGTGAGTGTAGGTCATATCATGGACATGCCCGTCTCATCCATGACATGGCATGCTAAAACACAACTGCATATTTAAACACTACACAAACCCAATATGTGTCATATGACCTAGCCACTCAATAGCATCATAAGACATATATGTGTCAGTTGTGCAAATGGTGATTGGTATGCATACTGTTTAGAGGTGCATATGTGTGCACACACGCATCATTATGGTGTGTAGCAATGACAGCTATGTGTAGTACTGTGGTTACAATAACTGGATGGGGTATAGTACCATAGGCCATCATCATGAGGCATCAGGTGGTCACTCAAGGCTACAAATGTTTCTTAAACCAGCACAAATCATGCTGTGCCGGAACTGTACTACCTTGGCTAAATTCACCATTTCACAACCAGTTGTTACGTGATTTTGTAAAGAAGCCAAATAAGGAGCATTCTCTGACATGAATGTGTAGTGTGTCGCAGAGTGTTTAAATGCCCCAGGATAGGCCTCTACCCCTCAGGTATATTCTGTGTAATTTGTGGATGAGACTTTGGATACTGGAGTGTGTCTTTACAGAGGGTTTGGGAATCTGTTATGTGTAGCATGTTAAAATGCTCTGTGTATGACATAGATGTGTATGTTATGTGGATGTTGAGTATCAACTGTGCCTATCCAATGGTCACTACAGTCTAGCCACATTTGTTTGAGATGGTCTGGGTATTGCATGTGTTTGAGACTGCTAATCACATTAGTGAGATGTGTGTGCTCTTACACCAAACATGCACAACATGCATTATGGGTAGGTGTGTTACATGTGTACATGGCCTACCCCTTAACTATGACATGCAGTTTTTAATTCCAATAATAAATGTAGAACACATTCACCAGCATCTGTCCGCTGCCTTGACGTCACCCCAGAGGTACCTACATAGAGATGAGACAGTTTGTCAGTGGCCACAACTGTGGCATTGCTACTGTGTGTTTGCAATCTTACAGTACAACAACAGTTTACATTCACAGGGCTACAGATTATGTTCCAAATGATCAGTATTGCACAACAACAGGCTCCACATCTTTATACGACACACTCCACATCTCATATATGCATGATCTACCAATACAGATAACAGTAGTCTACAGATATGCCATGTTACCTGCATGCTCCATGTGTGCTTGCTGGGTGGCTCCACAGCAGCGGAACACTGGCAGACATGTCGGAAAAGATCACTGCAGTGGTGGCATACCTGCTCATATGTGCAGTTATGCAGGCTTACATCACTGACCCTGCGGACAAGATCTTGCCACATTGCAGTATGTTCCTGCTGGTCATGGCTGGTTCGTGAAAAGAGTAAATGGTAGTGCTGAATCATAATGCTAGTGATGATATCATCTTCAGCCCTACTGTAGACTGGGTTCCTGTGGTGGGCCATGATCCCTGGAAGACCTAAATACAAAAATATGTCTGAGCAAGTCATAGGGTACATTTAACATTATACAGTACAGATATAACTGAACTGCTATATATATATATATATATATATATGTATATATATATATATATATATATATATATATATATATATATATATATAGATATACTTACATACATAATACAATAGGTTGTACCTGAGCACAGATTACAATAATTACTCACGCACATACATCTACATGTTGGAGTACATTTTCTGTAGTGTTGTATGATTGTACTGGATGTTATGTTTGTGAATACATAAATGATATGTATATCTGAGATGGCTTAGTGGCAAATCACTTATGCTGTGATGTGAATGGTTGTGGGTTTTTTCCTAGTAAATGCTTTTTATTTTGTTACTAGCCAAAACAAATGTCAGGGGCTACAGACAGAATAAGGCACCTTTCAACAGTTGCAAGTGGGTTTTCAGAAGGGTAATCACAGCTTATGAAAGTTTAACAACCTATAAGCTAACTGAGAGTGAGACACTGTAACTGCCACTTATCACTGCTCACCCCACAACTGCTTGAAAGTGCCTTGCTTACTCTCTATCCAATGAACCATGCTCTGCAGAGCAACAAAATAAAATCACTATATAAGACTATAAAAGAGTACCTGGCACACTGTATGCAACATGATGCACCACCTAGCTACAGCAGATATACATCAAGCTGATGTGTAAAGAAATATATCATCCATCACAATCAGTGTAAGGTCCAGTAAATGTATTAATATTATACCACACAACTTGTTAATGCCAAACCGGTGGCCAAAATATGTGCACAATTGGGAATATAGGTCACATACTGCTGTAGTACAGTATGAATGTTGCTAGATACACAGTTATATGTATTACCACACATATGTCAAAGGACATGTTACAGACATACCCACACACATATCAGACATAATTACAGGACACAAAGGTATGAAAACCCAGATAAGCTTTCAGTGTGTACTATACAGTACTGTGTGTCAATACTTACATAACCTTAATCTTGAGAAATGTAATCTGTGATGAACACAGGGACCACACTAAACAGTAGATGCAAGCAATATGGACATACACCATACTTTGCTGTACAGGCCCAGAGCTTCAGTTAGTACTACAGTACACACATGATTTGCTTTCAAGATCGGTACCAATCAATAATCATAGATGTAGTGCTTTAGCCTCTAATGACACACCCTAGTTAAAACCAAGGGATTTAATCACACTGTATGCAATAGCACTTGTTCTGCCTAGCAACAGAATACACAGCTTTTGCTAGGATCAAAGCAAGGACCCAGAATACCATAAAATAAACAGTTTCCTAGTAAGCTATCCCACAGATACATATCTTTGATGTATTCACAAACATATTGACCATCACAGTCAGTCAACAGTACAAAGAATCTATTGCAACAAGTAGATGTAGGTGTGTATGAGTACAAGAGTGTCTCTCTCTCTCTCTGTCAGTCTCTGCAATAGAGTGACTGAGTTTGTTGGCATAGATTGCAGCCTGCTTTTGTATGAATTGCACATGAGCATGTGATGGCCTCTGCACCAATTAGTGCCCACCATTTGCTAATTGCATGCAGCCTGCTGTGTAGTAATTGAAGTAATCACTGTCATAACAACCCAGTACTATAAATTGCTGACTCGTGTAGGCATGGCCCTTTCAGCTTTCCAAGATGGAGATTGTCCTTGTTTGGTGTGGACATCATTGTTTAAGACAGAAGGTTGGAATAGTTCTTATATCAGAA
This sequence comes from Protopterus annectens, assembly GCF_019279795.1. Taxonomy (NCBI): domain Eukaryota; kingdom Metazoa; phylum Chordata; order Ceratodontiformes; family Protopteridae; genus Protopterus; species Protopterus annectens. The sequence continues at coordinate 1,428,315,748 of NC_056731.1, read as the reverse complement.
GCCAGGGGTGTAGCCAGAGATTTACATTTTGTACTCAGACCTAATGTTGCTGCTTCCAGTACCCACTTGTCAGTGTAAAAATTTACTCATCCCTCAAAATGCTAACCCAAGATACTTGGAAAGATGTACTTTCTTTTCAACTGTTACAGTTAACTGCCATACAATGCTAGTTATAGAAGTGTATTCCTTTGGCACAAGAATTGTTTGTGAACTGCTATACTGTGAATATTCATTTACACATTTATAGGTTCATAGGTTCATAGATTAGTACTAAGCTAACTGCCCTTGGCCTATTTCCAAGCCTTGCTAGCCAATTATCCTGTGTGAGACTCAACCCAAACCCTGCACCTTGTAAGGCAAACACAACAACCAACCATTAACCCACTCTAAACATTTTGTGCTTTTTTAGTGTTGACATTAGCACGAGCTGCTCAGAAAAACTGGACTCATTTCAGTACAGTGAGTATGCTTACCAACATCCTTGGTAGACCCTGCACACACAGGTAAATTCTACATTTGGGTAGGGTTGCAGAGGTACAGAGAGTGTAAGTAGTATTGTGTGCATTTTATCTTGCTGGACTTACAGGGTTGCTGTGTACATGTTACTTTATCAAGGAATGTAGTCTGTCTGTGTAACTCCCAACAGTGGACCTATCCACATGATAGCCAGAGAATAGCCTGTTATTTTTTGTCTGTGCACCACACAGGTCTTTCCACCAATAGAGCAATGGCATTCTTATGGTTGGTTGCTGCCAGTACATGGCTACATCCATTTGTATTTCAGTGTTTTATTCCTACATAAGGATATGTTTCCAAAACTCCTTCCAAATCTATTTGCACAGTGTGTAACAGCAGAAAAGCTGATACGCCTCTGTGTTTCTGCCTCTGCCAGACCTCTCAACCAATCAGGGACAAATTTGAACAGAATCAGGAAAAAGTCAAGAAAAAATAAGGGACAATCAGGGACACTTAAAATATTAGTGCTATTACATTGAAACATTGAGATAATCAGAGCATATGAATTAATACACCTTTTCTGAAGTAAAAGAAGTGTATAACTCTTAATTATTGTCATTATTCATTAAGTGTAATTCACCACCTTTCTGCCCAAAGTCACTAGTTTTAGGAGGAATTCAGAGGGACAGAGCTAAAATTTGAGTCAAAATCAGGGACATCCCTGAAAATTACAGACAGTTGAAAGGTATGGCCTCTGCCCTAAACAGATATGCCAGTGTTTGTCCTGCTGTGATACTGTGTGGGGTTGTAAGGTGATGGTGTAACATAATTTCTTGCTAGAATGGTTGTTTCTCTTAATACAGTCATGTAATGTAATCCCACAACAACTGTTGGTCAACATCCACAGAACAAGTTATGTGGTATGGTATTCCCAAGTTTCCTTTACATTCACTCATTCTGATGCATGATATAATTATTTAAGCACCAACTTAATGTATATCTACTGTGGCTTAGTGGTACATCATGTTGTGTAGTGTGTGCAAGTTGTGGGGTTTGAGACTTACAGAGGTGTTACATTTTGTTCCTGAGCAGAACAAGGGCCCTCACATACAGAGTGACTAAGGCACTTTTAAGCAGTTGTGAGTAGGTTTGCATGGGTTTGCGCTATGCCTCGCACAGGTTAGCCAAGTGCAAACAAGCACAAACCCACTCACTATTGCTTAATAGTGCTTACTCCTACTCATCCCCGCACTAATTTCTTTGAAAGAAAAGAAAAATGGGGAGATAGGAAAGTGGTGAAAAAGGGGCACAAAGAGGGAAAGACATTATGGAAAATAGCTCGGGATGTGCAGGACGGATGTAGGGAAGGTTCATAGCTGCCCATTTCTTCAACAGCAACAGCTGTGCATATGCAATACATTTGGAGGTAGATATGAACCTTTCAACCCCTGAGAGAGGGGTGAGGACAACAAAGTATGTTGTAATGCCAGTTAAATAACATTTCATGTGTCCAGTAGACATGTGTGCAAAATGGGCAGCTATGTATGGGGTGTCATTTTTTTTTTGGGAACAGATTGCCCTTTTTTATTTTTTTCAGGTGAGAGTGGAATGTGGGGTAGGGGAAGTAGGTATATTTGGGGAGGTAGGTTGGGGAGGTAAACATACAAGACAAACAAGATGCATACAGGGGCAGTATATGACACATGTGGTGGGTAAACACCTTTGATGGGAAGGGATGTTTGGAAATCGCAAGCCCATGAGCCCCAGATGGAAACAGTGGGACTGATGTCCCACCCATGGACAGTCACCACTGCACCTTCACGGCCCACAAGGTGGCTGTGCTGGGGGCTGAGTAGGAGGGGCAGGTTGAACTGTGAGTTGCGCCACTCGGGCCTCAAGCTGTTGTAGAGGTTCTGCAACAGGACATTCAATCTCTCTATGCACCACAGCCCGGACCATACGAAGGGTGATAGGTGCCTCTCTGCCCACACTTGCACGGGGGGGCTGAGCCCCATCCCCTGCAGTGCTTCCACCCGAAGGTGGCACAGGGCCAACAGAGGAAGAGGTCCCAGGCTGGGCACTGGATCTGCTGGTGCCAGGTGCCATGGCCAGCTGAGGTGGGACAGGTGTGTCCGCTGGGACCAGCCTTCCCATACGAACTATGTTTTGGAGAGTTTAATAAAGATATGGGTTAGTAACAGTCAACAGCATTCCCAATTAGTTATAACAACATGCAGAAGTATTCCCATTAACCCAACACACCAGATTTTCAACAGCTGAAAAGCAAGCATAACATAAGCATATATAGAACAATAGTGGACATTACAACAGCATGCAGGTTTAATTGATGGCAACAAGCCACCAATATTGTGGTATTTTAACAGGGCACATGCATAGAAATAAATGCAAATATTTATAAACCAATAGGATATATGTCCCAACAAATGTTTTGAGATCAGACATACCGATTGAGGTGTGGAATTGCATTTTTTATGCACATACAGTAGGGTGGAAAAAGATAGCTCGATTTACAACTTATATATCCTTCTAGTTTTCACTACATTCCTATAATTGCAGTTATATGCCCCTTACATGTATTATTACACTACCCAATGTCCTTATATTGTGCAATTGGATTTTGCTAGATCATTATATAAATGAGCTGTATCTTACATACAAACTGTCCAAGATGCAGATGTTACTGCAACATATTTTGAGAATTGCTCACACATACTACTGCTAAGATGGTACACTGACAGCTCTACTTTCATATAATTATCTAGATATGTTCAGGTGAAAGTATCAATTATATGTTAACAGCTCCCTACATTTCTGGCAGCACACTGACATTTCTGGAGAACACAATACCAAGCTACCCATGTGTTAGATTAACCTGTATATGCTGAGCATGAACCGACAGTTGAGGGCTGTAAATATGCATAAAAGCTACTGGCACTCCCTTCATCCATGTTATATCAGGCTATCCAAGTGTGGGTTGGCACTGCTTAATACAACACTACTATTTGTAGAATGCAACAGTACAGCAACATATCGAAGAAAATGACACAGACGCACTCCAGGAATTATACATTTATTAAAGGATTATTGCACCTTTATTTATTGGGTTAAAACACTTTTTGAAGGATATCTCATTTATTTTATATAACAGTACATGCAGAATAATTACTAACCTGCCTCATGATGCAGACTTTGCAGCCTTTCTTCATGGGCTTGCAGATTCATAGCCCGGTCACCTGCAGCTGTGAAGTAAATGCAGTGATATTGAGACATACCTATCCATAGTATAGACAAGCATGGCAATTCTTAACTACTTAATACAATGGCTACTTATTCAGTACTGGAGCATTAAGCATCCTACGGTATTCCTGGATCCACCAGTTCAGTTTATCCCCCCTACGCTGCTTTAGGTCATAATAATGATGCCTGACCTGCTCACCAGTCTGAGGAACTCCAGTGGCACTGGTGAGATCATGTGCAAGACTGTTCTAGGCCTCCATTTTATATTGGGTACCCTGGTACTGGCCCTGCAGGAGTCTTTGCTCATGTTTTTGGATGAAACTCATCCACGATTCATGTAAGCTTTAGAGTTGAGGCAGCGTGCCCTCATTAATATGCATGGTGCGCTGCCATCATAATCTTAGACTGGCGCTACCATGCAAGACTAATCTAGTCTTACACGGAAGATTAGTAAATCCGGGGGGTCAGTATAGCTTTAGTATAATTTTTCTTTGAAAAGGCATCAACATTTTAAAAAAAGAATTACATTTCTTCTCAGACAAACAACGGCAAAAATCATATGAGAAAGAGCAATAGGAAGCAATTTTTTAATAGAGGAATACAGCAACATAGGAATACCACCTCAACTCTTAATGACCATATGCTTAAAAAGGTACTTTAGTTATATCATCAATGCCTGCAAATCATTTCAAAGTAAAGAAGATGTTGGAAATAAATCATCCAGAATCAGAAGAATGATAGAAAATACAGAAGTCTAAAAGAGGTACAGGTTAAAGGCAGAGTAAGAATAAAAAAATGGGGAACTCTGAACCTTGAAGATAAAGTAGATTGCTGTAGCAGCCAATGTAAGATCTTTTGTAGTTCCTGGGCAAGATGGAATATTGTAGAAAAAAGATGATATCTGTACAAGTGAAATACATACCATTTCTAAGAATGTTAGAAGTATTACAGTATTCAAGTGAGAGAATAGAGAGTATAAGCATTGTAATTGTCAGGAGCAACACATAGGTGTTCTTCCAGCTGTGTCCCCAAGTGAAGTTGTAGTACAGCAAAATGCATTCAAATAAACAAGATACAATGTCCATTTTTAATGAAGTCCCTTGTAGAAGGACTTTTCAGAAATAAAAATGAGTCTAAGGACTGAATAGTTTCATTTACTTAAAATGTTTCTATACAGATTAGAAGTTTTATTTTAATGCAAAAACGCATTGTATAGTTATCACAGTTTAAAGTTAATTGTATATGTTTAGTGTAAGGCAATGCATTCTACCTCATATACACATTCAAATATGCATATACTTTGTGTTTTAAAAAGAGAATTGTTATATATGGGACATGTAGCTTTAATGATAATGAGCTAGCTTGTGATGTGTAAGTCATGTGGTAGGGTTTCTAGGGATTTCTTAGTTTGAAAAGATAATTCATCAAGTCTAGACTATATCTTCACTGACTGTTATTTATCATACATTATGCATTTGGTTTTAAATAATATGCTTCAACAATACTTCTGAAGTATTTTCTGTACTTTAAACAACTTTCCCTGATGTAACACATCATTAAATTTTTCAAAATTATGATACATTTTCTTTTCAATAGCAAGGTATTCAAGGATGTTACAACTGTAGACACATTTGCAAGACTGATAACTTATTATAGCAATAACCCACGCCTGGGTGTGGGTAATGCTGGATTTACCCACGGTTGGTGTGGTTTGGTCATGAGGGTGAAGCCCGAGTGGCCAAACAAAGCCAACCGTGTGTAAATCCAGATTTACCCACACCCAGAAGTGGGTTATTGCTATTATACAATGGCATTATTTAAGAAAAAAAAAAATTACTTTTCTTAAATAATGGCATTGTATAATGCCTTTTTGCTGCCCTTCCGCAGCTGTCTGGCATTCTGCGGCAGTTCTGATGTACTGCGCATGCGCATGCCTACACAGTACATCAGAGCTGTGAGCAAAAGCAACAGAGAAAGCAAGATCTCCGTTGCTTTTTAAAAACTGTTTTGCTATGTTAAATGAGTTTAACATAGCGAGACAGCTTTAAAAAAAGAAACTGAGAATATCCTTTGCTTTTTTAAAGCTATCTCGCTATGTTAAACCCATTTAACATAGCGAGACAGTTTTGAAAAAAGCAACAGAGAAAGCAAGATCTCCGTTGCTTTTTAAAAACTGTTTTGCTATGTTAAATGAGTTTAACATAGCAAGACAGCTTTAAAAAAGCAACAGAGAATATTCATTGCTTTTTTAAAGCTGTCTCGCTATGTTAAACTCGTTTAACATAGCGAGACAGTGTGAAGCAACGGAGATCTTGCTTTCTCCGTTGCTGTAAAAAAGACCGGACCTTTTTCCATTACTATAACTCTGATTTACAATGTGCACGCTGACCAATCAGCATGCATGTTTTTGAATATTTAATGGAAGGTAGTTGTATAATCACAGTTATTCACCCATCTGTATGAATAAACATTCTGATTGCCCCAAATTATATTTAACTAATAAAAAATAAGCCAGATAAATGCACTGCAATACAGAGGAACAGTACACTGACTGTGACCCTGATGATTAAGAAATTACTATAAATCCAGCTACTTGAATAGCCAAAAAAGGTTAAATGTGTACAAATCATACTGTCTCTCCCATTCTTTGGGTGGAGAAGGAAGGAGTCAGTGCATACCTCTCAACTATACAGGTTTTCGCAGTATGTCCAGATTTTTGCCTCATATGTTTGGTGTGTTCCCCCTAAATTCTGTCCCTTTCTTGCAAATAGCTGAAGATTGAAGTCATTAAATAATGAGAAAGATTTAAGTTTAAGACTCCACATCCTTTGGAAAATTCATGCTAATGCAAAACCTATTATTCTATCAACTTTCTAAGTTTGTAAGGGCAATATTTAAAATCTGTCCCTATTTGCCCCCCCCCATCATTTTAGACTTTATCCAGATTTTTTGCTCTAAGAGGTTGAGAGGTAGCAGAAATGTACTGAGACAGAGAAAAACAGAGGGAGAGAGAGAGAGAGAGAGAGAGAGAAGCTGGTGTTGGGCAGTTTATGTTCTGTGGGTTTGCATTTCACTCACACAAACTCTATTCATGAGATCAGACTAGGAGATATAAGAAACCATAGCAATTCCTCACATCTGTGTCTGTTTTTGTCAGCTACCAGGAAAGAGGCTGTAGATATAAAGAGAGAGAATCTACTGATGGCTGCCTTTGGGACTTCTTCACCTCTCATATGAACTGATGTTGTGCAAATACATTTTTGGAAGACAGGGAATTAACTTAATATGGAGGGACAGTGAGTTTGCTGGCCAGCAACCCAATAAAAAGCATCAAAATATGGTACTTGGTTGAATGGTGTGCTCCATTACCATCCGAAAAATTATCAGTAAATGTTTTTTGCAGAGGGGCAAAGTTTTAATAAACAATGTCTCATATTGGTCATCATCTTCATTGAACCTCTGCTGTTTTTAGGAATATAATGCTCTGGGTTATTATTTACATGCATTTGTTTGTTTGTTTATTTATTTATTTATTTATGTATGTGTGTTAGGCTGGACTATTGCCACTTTTCTTTTCCAGTAAGCCCAGGAGTTCCAGTGATTGTCACTGCTCAGTGCTAGGAGCTGAAATGAGAATCTCTATACTGTACAAACTCTCCTCACTCTGGAGAATAGAGACATCTTTGTCATTATTAAGAGATGGTTTAAATCCATAGAAAGTACTCAAGCAGTGCAAGGCTTCACTACCTTCCACGCATTTAGACCAACTGCTACACAGACAGGAACAAAAGTTGGAAGAGTCTAAATCTATATTAGCAATCTACTTGGTCAAAGTGGACAATGCCCTGGAATTTATCTACATCCAAATTACCATAGAAAAAGTACCATACTATATTCTAGCAAGCTATATGTTACTCTTTATTTCCCTAAAATTCCATAGTGTCTACCTAGATCTACTAGAGACACTCATCTTAATACCAGTTACACTATTCATGGGGTAATTTAACTGATGTTATATAGACTGGGAAGCATGCACTGCCTCATACCCACAGGCGCAATGATTCCTGGACTTTATTAACACAAATAACCTTGACCGGATAGTGCACACACCCATTAATGATTCAAATACACACTTGCCCTGGTACTCACTACTAGGGAAGAGTGCCGCACCCCCTCCACCATGTCATGTCCTCACTGGTGAACTGGGACCAGAAAACGGTTTCCTTCAAAATAAAAAAACAACTTGGTAACCCCAACAAATCCTGTAACTGTTATGATCTATTCCAAAGCAAATTACATCCTATTAAGTGATAGTTTTATTGCCCTTCTCAACCCTGAGTTCACATCAACCTATGCAGAATTGTTCACAGTGACTCGGTACAGCCATGTAAATGGCTGCATAGAGGTTCCTGAGCCTACTAGAAATAATCCGAAAAACTAAAAACAAATTACACTGCTGAAATCCTAACCTTAATAGGGTGTATAACAAATGGAATAAAAAAGTCATGAATAGATTCAGGAAGAACAACTATGATAATGATAGGAGCTCTCTATTTAAAATTAACAGGTGACTAAGGGAATTAATTAAGCTCAACAGGGCCATTTATGAGGCCAGGATAGCCTCACAGACTAAAGACGACCACAAGGCTTTCTACAGTTATGTCCATAAATTCAAAGGCAACACATGTCAGTGTGCTAAACTGGTGGTCAGTGGTGCCACATTTAATGAGCAAAATAACATAGCAAATTTGCTGGATTATAAATTCAGCTTAGACTTCAGAGCCCATCTGCCCACCTCCCCCCATGAAATACTATTGCCAACAAGCTGGTTCTGGCAGAATTTGCTAATGTCAAAAAAACAGCCTCAATGGCCCCCAGCAATATCCCAAGATGCCTCTTAAATAACTTGAAAAATGACCTAGCAGGACAACTTAAGTTACTTTTCAACTATATCCTTAAAACATACTTTGTACCATGAGAATGGAGAATTGTATTGATTATCCCACTTTACAAAACTGAATCATTAACTGACAATGGAAACAGCATATCAATTAGTCTGACTAGTCTAACAAAATCCATGGAATAAATTATCATGGAAATGATTAATAAAGACATAACAACCTTCAGACACTGGAACCAACCCAGTTTGGCTTTGTCAAGGGAAGGTCATGCTGACTAAACTTAGACTTCTTTCAGAATGTCACCAAGGCAAAGGATGAGGGGAAAGTAGTCATACTGTTTACCTGGGTTAGGCTAAGGCATTTGATATAATACCCAACTTTAGTATATTTGACAAACTCATTGAACTGGGCATAAACCCCTACATAACTCACTGGGTTGCCAACTTGCTCACAGACAAAATATATGCTTGTTTCACAGTCTTGCTTTTGTAGTAACATAAAACAAATCATATACATGCAGATACAATTAGATATTAATGCTACAATTGCCATTATCAACATATATGTGAGGAGAAATAGGAAATAGCTTGCAGCATGCTTTTTATTTTATGAGAGAAATGATTGCATCAAATACAAAAAGGAAACGATTTACATTATGCAATGACTTATCTAAATGTTTGCAATAAGAGATAAATAGTTGTGGAAAGGAAAGAAAAAAGATAGAATTTGCTTGAGCCAAGTAGTTGTTCACAGATGAAATTAGCTTATTCTTTGAGAAGTTAAAAGGAACAGGATATATAGACAAGAATGGTAAACAAGACCTTATGTTTGCTAGTCATCCTTTTTTCTCCAGAACACTCTGATGTAATTTGTCGCAACTCTGGGTTCCCTCAGTGAAGGTATTTTATTTCTGTATTCATGCTTAAATACTAACCTGGGTGATGTGGCTGTGTTCCTCTTTTTTAAGGTGTAAGGGGTTTTAATATTGTTTTATGAAGGTGTAAGGGGTTTTAATATTGTTTTTATAAGTTGTAAGGGGTTTTAATATTGTCTCAGTATTTTATTTATCTTTTTGGATCATGGAATGACATTGACACTAGTAATTATTATGTTTAAATATATTGTACATATGCTTTCTTTTTTGTTTCAAATTCCTGGGTCAGAAAACATTGTCTCAATATTTTATTGTTTGTTAAATGTATCAGAAAACATTAGATACCTTACATAAAATTATTAATCTATCGGATGACTTGAAAAACAAATTATCTTCACCATTTCAAAATCTTACTGTTTAAAAATTAACTTAATAATTTCAGTGAATAGATATTAAAATCATTCCCATTTGTACAGCATCTAAATTTTATATAGTTTTGAATGTATAAGCTATGAAAAAAAATCCTTATATTATAGTCACTGTCAGCTACAAATTGCATGTGATACAGTAATGAAGTACCGGATTAATATATGCCTTACTGTAGATAGGGTGCTTTAAGTAGTCACACTACTTTTACAGTTCTCTTTCACATTGTTTGCATTAAGACCTGTAAAGCCTTTCAATAGGTTTTCTGATCTGATTTACTGGATTATAATTTTTAGTGTTCTGCTAAATTTGTATTCACTTTGGCAGATAAGGACATATATAAGTATGCACAGTGAATTGCCTTCAGCACATTAAGTACATAGTAGTGACTTTTGTTTGCATTAGGGAGTTTTTTTAATCAGGCAGCATTTCGTACCTCACTAATTATCAGTATTTATGAGCAACTTACATTCTGTAACAACTTTCTTCCTTACTGCTAACTTTAATTCTTGAAATATGTTGGCAAGAGTGTAGCCATCTGCTGTATAGCATGAGACACCTACTGCAGAAACGCAAAGATATTTGGCAGATTTTTTAACAGTACACTTCATTAAAAACTGTGGTAGTGGTGCTGCGGTAGCGTTGTAGCCTCACAGTAAGACGTTGTCCTGTTCGATTCTCAGCGAAAGCGTCTTCTGTGTGGAAACATGCATGAATGGGCGTACCTTCGTTGAAGGTTGTGCATCAGAGCTGGCAATTCGGCACGTAAAAATCTACTGCCAATCATTAGCGGACCGGAGTTCTGCTGTGGCGACCCCTAACCGGGAAAAGCCAAAAGACGCAACAACAACACTTTTCATTTGATTCCTACAGGAGTGCCAGTTATGAAAGCTGACTTATGCTGCTTGTACAGCTGTGAAGGGCTAACTTCTGAAAATGTACTCAGACTCACCTGCATAAATATTATCATACATAGGCAAGGCATGGTAAATTAGTTAACAAGGCTTTACAAACAGTTAATTTCAGTTGAGCTACATATGCTTTCACATACAGCCACTTAAAATATAGTATCATATTCATTAAACCTTTACTGAGTAAAATACTTTTTTGGATGCAATATTTTATTCATTTAACATTTGTTTACCGGGAAAGTCCGACTTGGAACAAAGCCAATTTTCAGCAGAGCCCCGGGGAGAAATGATCCAGATGCATATCTTCTTAATGTGGGAGGAAACCCCCATGAACACAGGGAGGACATGCAGACTCCACACAGAAGGCACCCCAGTCAAGAATCAAACTGGAAAACCCCTTGCTGTGAAGTGACAACGCAACCGCTGCTCAACCATCCATATTATGTCAATCAATGTTTTATCATATGATCCTAAGCAAAGGTGTCATATATAATTTGCACACAGTTATAAAGTCCAAATAACATTTCAAAATCTCATTTTGATTGTGTAAGAATTTTATGGAAAATAATTGAATATACACATATATGATGCTGTAATCACCTTAATTTGATGCATGATAACAACAGATTATTATTACAATGCATGAGAACAAGGGGGATTTTTGAAAGTTGTGAGTGACAGTGTATTTATTTATTTTCTGTTTCTTAACTGAATAGGTGAGATGGTCAAGTGGACCATTTCTTTTTTAAACCATGCATACATGTAGTGGTACAAACAATGAGAAAAAAAAATATTACATACACACGGCTACCTCATTTTGGAATTAAATTGGTTAATTTTACAGGGTAAAAATAGGGTTGTTTAACACATCAGTGGTTTCTATGTTTGATAATATCCCAAACTCCAAGGTCTTTTAATGAAAATTCAGTAGAATCTCTCTATCTTGTTGTTGTTGATAAGGTTTGGGTTAAGGGTGTAATGGTTGAAAGAGGAAGAAGAAGAGTTGCAGGTGTGTCCTTAATCAACTTTTGAAAAAGTTTTATTTTGAATTTTGTATTGGGGGATAATTTTAATCTATTTAGAGTGTGTGAAAGAAAAAAGAAGGGGAAGATAATTTTATTATTAAGAATATGTCTGTGCCAAATCTTTAACCACGAAAGGTAACAGATGTGAAGATAAATCTAAGGGAGATTTTTGCATGATGATAGAAGCCTAAACTCGCACTCTTAGAGTGTTCTTAAATTTGGAAAAAAAAAGAGATTAAGAAGAAATCTAAAAGCGCATTGAAGATTTATGGCAATAAGAATAAAAAAAGTGTACATACTGTGGATGAGTTACACGCTTCTGTATTTAGAACAATAGATATTGAGAATGAATCTTCATGCCTATACAGAAACTATATCACTGGGGGTCAAACAACACACACAATTTTCTGATAAACTCCATTTGTAAACAAAATTTTATTTTAAATACATATGCATTAAAACATTTACTTACTTACTTACTTCAGGTGTCTTAGCCATTATGAGCTTTAATACAACTATACACAAATAGACTAGAAAAATGTTCAAAAACATTAGAAGTTTGTCCTTTAATAAAACTGAGGTCCGCTCCAAGCACACCATTTAAGTAGCGACAGTCACCATAACAACAAGGTCGAGTTGGTTAACAAAACCCTTAACTTTTGTCTGCTTTCTTTTGATAATAAAGGTAAATCTTGTGAGAAAAGGAAATTTTATGATTTTTCCACATAAAGGATTTATGTTTTTTTTATGCAGTTAATATTTTTTGCACTTAGTTTAACATAGACTTGTAATTTCAGTTTCTCATCAGTAAGTTGTAGTGCAATGTATCAAAGATTTGTTCTGGCAGTATTAATTAAGCTTTTTGTTGTCATAACTCTCAATTAGAATATTAATTGGAATATTGTTTCTCCGACTTCTTATCTAAATCTGTTATCTTCATTTTTGTCTGTTATATTGATGATTATTTGATCAGATCTTCAGGTGAGAATTGAATTTGAATTTCATTGTTTTGTTGTGTCCAGAGTGCAGATTTGCCAATGGTTGATAACTGTTCGAAAAGTTCTGGATAGCTGTGTGAATGGGTTGTAAGGCCTGTTGTAGTTTGTCCATGTGAAGAATAAATTTCATTAGAGCTAGTTATATTTTTTTGAGTTAAGATTCTCTTTTCTGGTGAAAAATTACAGAAGACTTAGCTTTTTGATGTGTGTGTCCCATTATAATAGGATCATCAAGATTTTTGCTGTCTGGCTATGTGGTCCCCCCCATGTGCTGCAGCCAAGACTGAGCCTTCCAGATCAGAGAGTATAACTTTGAGAGAGCAGGTAATAAAATAAGTGGTTGATCTCAGTCAAGTGGACCATTTCTGTCATTACTTGATCTCTTATAGAGTAGAAGACATATACAGAGTAAGTTATAACAGATTACATCAGAAATAATTTACAGTCTCAGCAGTTACAATCCCACCTGATTATCCATATCTAATCATTTATACATAGACTATGTTTATTTACAACAAATCGTATGAAGTATATCTGTTTATATTATATATTTACTGGAGTTAAGAATGGTACATGACTAACAGCTCATTGATTCCTCAGTAAAAGCCTAATGAATATTGATAGAACTAGCATAAAAGTCAGAGATATATCACCAAGTATACTAAGAGCCAATGAATGGAACTCACTTCCGACCACTCTAAAAAAATTCCAACCAAGTCAACTTCAAAACCCTGTGCAAAGTTTAAATCAAAGCTGCTTTAAAATGCTCAGAATATGTCATTACATACACCTTTACTCTCAGAAAGTCCCGTTAGTAAGTTCTAATGCTTGACAATCCAAAACCTAAATTCCATAACACATATGTTCTCATGTAATATAACTTTGCTGTATACTCTCATGTATTATGAACTCTCTATTTATTCTTTTACCTGATTTTGAACCATACACTTTTACCTTGAAGTCAGACTGCCCCTTTCACTAATCTTGCTATACTCCCCAGCAATCCATTATTCCCTTTGTGACACTTTTGACTTTTTCCTGTCCCTCACTTAAACTACTAATTAGTTAAATGCCTCGACCTCTCGCCCACCTTTACCATAAACTATAAGGATATATTCATGTACCTTATCATGAAACCTCAGAGTTTATTTCTGTACTCTTTATGTATGTACTCTCTATATAGGCTTAAGCACAACCTAAAGCAGTGGATGGGGAATAGAAAATTTACACTGGGCCTGGCATCCACGTTCCTTATGCACAGAGGTGGCTTGTAAATGCCTGGCCCTCAATGTCCTTTTTGGATGCAGGGTGTCATTATTCTTTCAGGAAAACTTGTCTAGGCTTAGACTGAATCTATGAATCCATAATGAGTATCATATTAAGTTGTAGCATGCATGTTTTTGTATGTTCTCTAATCCATGTTGAAGCCTTCATTATTTATTTACATGTATCCAGGGTGTGTGTTTTTAACTTTATAATTTCCATTCAAATTTTTACATATATTTTTTAAAATGTTCTATAAATTTAAATATTGCTTCTCACTGTTGTCTCTATTTTGCTTTAATGTGCACCCCCTGACAATGGAGACTCAGTAGGTGAAACAACTAAACAAATAAATAAATATCATAATGGAATACAGTGAATCAGCTGTACTGGCAGTTTGTCAGAAGTGTGAGACTTATAGAAGTGAAATAAGCAAAACCATATAGATAAATAGCCAATGTCATTGAAGCACCAACATTCATTTTCTTGGAGGAGGTACTGTTGCAGCTTTGTTTTGTAACCCATTAATGCTTCTTTTCGCATAAGACACATATACCCATTCTTGACAGAGCTAGACACAGCCAATGTTTAAATTTAAACCATCTCATTCATATCAAGTTGCTGATTTATGACACACATACTAACATTATTAATGTATATTAGTCATTTAATAAATTTGTTTCATTCACGCCCTAATGTTTTCACCACAAACTTTCTTTAGCATACAAAATACTCAGTTTTATCCTTCTGCTTGTAATATATTTCAATCTAAACTCCTATCTCTTGAAGGCATTGATCTTTTTACGTGAGATATGTAGCAGTAGTTGCATTATTTTATTTTCTTGTATGTCTTTTATATCCTAAAGATTTATTTTATTTTCAAGTCTGTCCCTATCATTCGGTAAACAGTAAGGTGGGATGGCCACAAGGAAGAATATATCATGTTTTGATTGTTTGATTGTAGTTTATAGCTGTTGTACTTTTTATATCTGTCTGTCTGGCCATCTATCTAAATAACATTTTTTTTTAATTATTGTGTTACTTTACAGAGCATCACATATTTTAGTGGTGGCCTAGACAGAATAGCACCATATCAATATAATACTTTATCAACAAACTAAAGGTGATAGAGAGTTAATATGAACAGAATGTAACTACTGGAAGGTTAAAAAAGAACATTTTTCATTACATTGTTTTAAATTCATTTGAGAAACACAGATCCACAAATACAGATAGTGAATATAATGCAAGTCTGTTGTGTATCTGTTGGTCGTATCCCACAGATATGTTACCCTTTGTGTAGATGGATAGGACAGATTGTACATTGCTAAGTCCACTGCAAATTTTCAGGATAGTGATATAAACACCCACTCAATAAATCATCTTCAGATCCACTTACATTTAAATTTGTTTTAAATTTGTTTTAGATTCTCAAAGAAAGCACTAGAATTGCTTGCAGGAAAATGGGGAACAGCATAATAATTTAGTTAATGCTGATATATGAACCTTCACTTACTGGACTTTTCATACTTAACCAACATCTTCTTATGCTCACCTGCAAACCAGTCACAAATGGCAATGAATTTCTACAGAGTAACCAATTCCATTGTAAATATACAAAATAATACTAGACTGCCATACCTCATTTTGGAAAACTCCTGGTTTATAATATGATTTTTATAGCTGCCAGATAACATTCTATACTATTTCTTTCATTTTAAAATTAGGGATGGGTCCAATTATTTCTTAGGAATTTATGAACCATGAGGTTAGGAATAGGAACATTAAAAGGAAACCCTACAAGGACATGAGATAAAAGGCAGAAAAGTGTAATGGCAGGCCTTGGCAGATCTAGTGAAGGACGTGTCCGCACAGGTGAGGAATACCAAAAGTAAGTATTCTGGTAATTGCTATGATATGGTTACTGGGAAACTGTAACGCTGAAGAAATTCCAGGAACGCTAGAATCAAGTACACATTTTGAACAGTCATCACCAAAGCATTTTCAGTGAAGTGGTAAAACAGACTGTCAGTGTGAGAAGGTAGGACATGCATGGATGGGATAAAGGAGCACATGCAAATGTAACTATGCAATAGACAAAGCATGAAAGAATGAACTCAAGAGACTTTGGGGTGGGAGATATGGGCAGTGTCTCTGTAAATTGCCTTCTGGGACCTAAAACAGTTAGCAGGTGCGCTTTGAGAATCAGTGACTCAATTATGCTGTCTCTTCTTAAATACTAATGTGATTCTACCAAACTGAGTCTTTCGGTTATATAAAGAAAATACTTTACTTTACTTTATAGAGAATCACATATTTTCGTGGTGGCCTAGACAGAATAGCACCATATCAATATAATACTTTAACAACAAACTAAAGGTGATAGAGAATTTATATGAACAGAATGTAACAGTACTGGAGGGTTAAAAAAGTGCATTTTTCATGACATAATTTTAAATTAATTTGAGAAACGCAGATCCACAGATACAGATAGTGAATATAATGCAAGTCTGTTGTGTATCTGTTGGTTGTATCCCACAGTTATGTTACCCTTTGTGTCGATGGATAGGACAGATTGTGCACTGCTAAGTCCACAGCAAGTTTTCCGGATAGTGATATAAACACCCACTCAATAAATCATCTTCAGATCCACTTACATTTAAATTTGTTTTTGATTCTCATAGAAAGCACTAGAATTGCTTTCAGGAAAATGGGGAACAGCATAATAATTTAGTTAATGCTGATTTATTAACCTTCACTTACGGGATTTTCTTTATAATTCATACTTGCCCAACATCTTCTTATGCTTGCCTGCAGACCAGTCACAAATGGCAATGAATATCTACAGAGTAATCAATTCCATTGTAAATATACAAAAGAATACTAGACTGCCATACCTCATTTTGGAAAACTCCTGGTTTATAATATGATTTTTATAGCTGCCAGATAACATTCTATACTATTTCTTTAATTTTAAAATTAGAGATGGGTCCAATTATTTCTTAGGAATTTATGAACCATGAGGTTAGGAATAGGAACATTAAAAGGAAACCCTACAAGGACATGAGATAAAAGGCAGAAAAGTGTAATGGCAGGCCTTGGCAGATCTAGTGAAGGACGTGTCCGCACAGGTGAGGAATACCAAAAGTAAGTATTCTGGTAATTGCTATGATATGGTTACTGGGAAACTGTAACGCTGAAGAAATTCCAGGAAAGCTAGAATCAAGTATACATTTTGAACAGTCATCACCAAAGCATTTTCAGTGAAGTGGTAAAACAGACTGTCAGGTGAGAAGGTAGGACACATGCATGGATGGGATAAAGGAGCACATGCAAATGTAACTATGCAATAGACAGAGCATGAAAGAATGAATTCAAGAGACTTTGGGGTGGGGGATATGGGCAATGTCTCTGTAAATTGCCTCCTGGGACCTAAAACAGTTAGAAGGTGCACTTTGAGTATCAGTGACTGAATTATGCTGTCTCTTCTTAAATATTCATGTGATTGTACCAAACTGAGTCTTTCGGTTATATAAAGAAAAGTCTAAAAGGGAGATGCACAATTACATGGATGTAGATCTTTCTTTTATAGGAAGGCCTATCAAAAAGATTCTGCAGTGCAGACTGGACATCTTGGATATTGATTGCTAATCAAAGATGAAAGAGCATAACCTCACAGAGGACAGGATTTCTATGAGTGAATCATCATAAGATCTGCACCTGTGGAATATCTCCTCACTGACAGCTTACCTCACTGGATCTTGGCACAGATATCAGAGAGAAAGGGGTTATGCCTTAGGTTTTGAGACAGAAATTAAATCTATAGTCTGAATAGCAGTGAGCGGAGCAGGAGAGCGACATTGTCTGAAGTAAAACAATTAACCAGATGAATGCCATCAGCTAATTTTGATTAGCATATGTATTAAATGCCACATAGAAAATGGAAACGATGAAAAAATCTTAAAAGAAATCTTATGGTAATAATTCTGCATTGGCTAATTGATCTTTTGCTGAATGAAAAGGAAGCAGCTAAACCATTAGATGTGCACCCAGGAATGTTCATTCAGTTGGTGCCAAAACTGAGCAGGTTCTTAGTAATATAACACTTGATTTACATACTGCTCTGTAAGCAAAAGGGGCAAAAGGAAGTTCATTTTTAGGAAAGTGTGGGTCAGAAAGGTACTAAAATGGTGAGAAGACTAAGGGATGCTGAAGTGTGCAGAACAAATTAGATTAATTGGTATGCATGCAGGAAAGAGAAAGGTTGGTATAGCCTATATACACTGTATAATCATGAGGGAAATAGAGCAACTGGTGTGACAGCAAAAGCAGAGAGGAGACAGAGCCAGAAGACAGAAGAGGGCATCGTAGGTTGGAATGATTCAGAAATCACTCTGGTAAATATGATTTAAGGCAGAGCATGATGAAGTCCTGAGATATTTTCCTAGATAACATGACAAAAGAAATGCAATGAAGATCGTCATCAGATACCCTTCATAATGGATGCTAGTAACAACCTGTTTATCAGTCCACAAGGCATTATAACCAGATGAAAGGAATACTTCCAATAGCTTCTGAATGAAGGCAACTCCACAGAAGCTGTACTGTACCAGACACAGCCTGTGATGAAAGAAAAGCAGGAGACCGCAGTAAGTAAGAACAGCACTATGAAATACCAAATCAGGAAAGGCACAAAGCTCAGATGAGATCAGGGCAGATATGAGCAAGATGTTGGGTGAGTTAGGGGAGAAATGTCTCTTGAGGGTGCTCATAGCAGTATGGAGGGAAATGCATATCCCTCATTATGGGAGAATAAGCATATTAGTGACAGTGTGTACAAGAACAAAGGAGATATTCACAACTGTGGTTATCAAACTCCCAATGCACTCCATGAACGTTCTGGAAAGGGTTCATTGATGAATACACAGAATAGTAGAAAGTAAGACAGGAGAAGAGCAATTTGGATTCAGGTCAGGATGCAACACACCTCCCCATACCTCTCAACCTGTTAGCAAAATAATTCTGGACAAATCCTGAAATAATGGGGAGATTAGAAAAAATAGGAATAGATTTCAAATGTTGTTCTTTTAAACTTTGACAGTTGATAGAATAACAGGACTTGTGTTAGCATACATTTTTCTGAAGGATATGAAGTCGGAAACTCAAATGCATGTTATAATTTAATGACTTCAATCATCAGTGATCTGTCAGAATCACAAATTTTATGAGGAATGGACAATATATGGCAAATATCTGGGCATTCTGTGAAAATCTAGACATTTGAGAGGTATGACTTGAGACGATGTTTGTACTGAGACATATAGTTGAGAAAAAGCTAGAGATGAGGAAAATGTCCAGCTGGCCATTTCTAGACTTGGAGAAAGCATATGACAAGGCCCTAAGAAAGCTGATTTGGACAGTCATGCAATGGTTCTTGGTTCTAAGTCCCAGAAACATTAGTAGAATTAAAGCAGGCTATTTACATGGACAGAATAATACAAGTCTAAACAGTGTTCAGATTCACAGATGGATTCCCCAGTGGAACTACATGTGCATCAGGGTTCAGCTTCAAGCCCACTGCTGTTTATACTGGTGATGGACTACATTTGGAATACATTAGCAAACAGGTCAGAGGGGACAGATCAATAACATTTCAATATGTAGAAGATGTGACATTACAGGCAGAATCTGATCAAAAGGTCAGTAAAGGATAGGGGAATGGAATGTAAAACGTAAGGCACAAGGGATGAAACTAACTAAAGATAAGACAGTTGAAATGGCAGCAAATGGAGGAAATAAGAAGAAGCTGAGAAAAGGGATTGAAAGGAAAACAGTAGAATAAATTAGCAGCTTCAAGTACCTGGGAGCGATGGTTGAGGAGAAGGAAAGTCTCAACGAGGAGGTCAAAGCTATAATTAAATGGACTGTAGCCAAATGGCACATCGTGACTGATAGTGTATGACAGAAGAATACCCAGAGAGCTAAAACATAAGGTGTATAAAACAGTGGCGTAACTAGTACTACTGTATGGTACAGATACCTGGGAAGTAAAGATGGACCAGCTGGGGAAGCTAGACGTGATGGAGAAAAATTGCCTTTGGTGGATGGTAGGATGCACAATGTGGGACAGTCACAGAAATGAGAACATCAGAGCAGAAACCCAAGTAGCTGCAATTACAGAGAAGGTCAGTTCAGGCACATGTTCTGGAAAGTAAAAAACAATCTGTTGAAGATTTGGGACAGACAGGAAGAAGGCAGGATGAAAATATGGAGTCCAGTAAAGAGATTGATGGATTTTGTATGAGATATGAGAAGATATGTGATAGTCAGGCATGACTGTCAAAGAAGGTAGGAGAGTGGCATAGTTTCAGGAGAGATGGTAGTGATTGACATGACATCCTGATCCCATGTAGATAATGGGAAAAGTGGAGTTGATGAGGATGATGATGATGATTGCAGACTCTATGATCAGGAATGGTTAAGGATTCCCAAGCTTCATAGATTATGACACTGATTAGGACACGTCCACCATTGAGGGCTTCATTTAAGTACTTGAATCTATACATGGCTATATACCCCTAGCATTCCCATATATTACTTTGTTTTCATTTATGCATACTGCTGAGATACAGAAACTAGTTACTGCTGAATGACTAGCCAACTGAAGCAACATGCTGAATCACTAGGTTAAGCTGTAGTACATTGTAGGACTACAGTATATGACACCATGGCAACTATTCAAAATGTTTTGTTTGGATGGAGTCTTGTCATTAGTAACTCAAAAAATGCAGAGTAGGTCTCTACTTCCCAGTTACTCTGTACCTTTAACTAGTACTGTGCCAACTAACTCAGAGCCTTAGTTTGGGTGGGGTGCAGGGAGATGCTGCTGCCAGTGCATGTTGTCAGGGGCAGAATTAACAACTGCCAATGCTATGTAACTGCAATAAGAGTGCTGAGGACAGTGTATTTGCAATAATGGCTAAAAAGCATAGAAGCACTCATTAGGTTATATGATATATAGCAATATATGTGAAGTATAATGTTTGTTAATGTTAATTTGTTAATGCAGTTTGATTGCTTTTGTATAAATGTAAAATTGCCTATGTCTCCAATGATAATTCAATAAGGGTGTGTTAACACTCATTGTGCATTAACTGCAAGCAGGTTCTTGTTACTACTGTAGCAGGCAGTTTGCTACAGTTACAGGAGCAAATAATTGCTTTTCTTCTGGCCTTCTGACCTGATCTAATAAGGTTTGAGAGAAGAGACGAGTAGAAAAGGCAAGACAAGTAGAAGAGAATGTTGTTAAGATCTTTTTTTTTTGTATGCTTGTTTCTTTGTTTTTTGTTCTTTTGCTTCTCACCTGTGAGCTGAAGTCAGTCTAGGGAACTGCACTGGAGACCAGCTAATCTAGTTTGACTTGATACTCTGTGCAGCTTCTCTACCCAGTCTAAAAAATGTATGCTTTGAAATGTTTTTATATATTTATGATACTCCTGCTGTAATCTACTATGTCACAGGCTATGTGTAAGTATTAAAACATCAGAAATATAGTGTTCATACAACAATTATGCTGTTAGCTAACTTTCTATGTGCTACATGTTTTGTTTGGTCTAGGAAAAGTAAGTAGACAGAGCATTTAAATTGCCCAACAAAATGTTCAGTGCTGGTTTATTCTGTTACATTAAATGTCCATCTTGAGAACACACATTACCTTACCCATTTACTAAGCATGTTGTTATTTGGGCCAATGACTTGTACTATATGAACATATTTGCATGTAGAAATCAAAATGTACTGCATACTGTATTGCATCTAGAAAATCATGCATGCTATGTTATTTTTGTGTCTTATATACTGTTTCTCATAATATAACTCCCAGGCTAAGACTGAAGTGGGTGACAACAATATCTGCCCACTGGCACTCTCACACACTCTCTGTGTTATGAGTCACAGTATCAGTTAACAAATAATAGGGTGGGGGTGTTATAAAAGCTGAACTGTTATATTATTGAATTGTCTGATGAAGTTTGGTCTATGTGCCTGACGAAAGTGCTTACTTTTTGTATCAAAATACTGAGTGTTTTATATTTATTTTAGTAAACTTGTTTCTGCTCAATGAGTGGTTCCTTTTTTATTATTATTTTTCACTTGTTATCTAGTTGGTGGGTTTTTTTTGAGTTAACAAATAATATGTAAATAAAAATGATCATGATACATATTAAGGAAAGTTTGTTTAGGGCTAGTAAAATATAACTGTTATGCAATACTTGGAAGTGCTGTGAAAAACAATCCACTTACTACCAAAATTACTTTACTCTATTATATTCTAATCTATTTAGTAAATAAGTTAATTGGTTACTAAGTTAGCTAGTTAGCATGTAGTTAGTTAGTTAGTTTGTTTACTTATTATTTTTTCTCTCCTTTCACCCTATCCTGCTGTTGCCCTTTTGGCTGTGTTCCCTCACATTATGTCTGATCCCCATCTGCCACTATGAGCAACCCTAGTGTCCATATTCACCAAGGATATTCACAACACCAGGCTAGTTGCCCAACACAATGTGTCTGAAATTCTCCAGGTGCAACTAACACTAGGTAAGACTGCATTCCAAACTGTAGCTTTCTACAGATACCCCACCATGCCCCAAGATTATCACTACACCTTTCTAAACATACTGGAAACTATTAAGATACAACCAAACACCCTAATACTGGGTGATTTCAACTACCCTGCAGTTAACTGGGAAAACTACTCATGTACCTACACCTTTACCCAACTGTTCTTGGAATTCATAAATTCCAATGCCCTGGAACAACTAATCCTTAGTCCCACCAGGGGCTCCAGTATCCTAGACCTGGTCATTACCAACATGGGAAATTGAAGCTCCACACCTATGGTCACCCCCTTGTTGGTCAGGTCTGACCATAAGCTAATCACCATTGACATCCACATCCCATCCCCACCTCCCAGTAAGGAAACAACAGTAAAAAACTTCTCCAAAGCCAACTTCATGCTACTCAAGTCAGAAGTGACAAACTTCATGACACCCATGCAGATGGGAACTGAAAGTTCGACTGCTGAATCCTACACTAAGGCACTGTACGAGCACATCCACTTGTGCATGAATCATGCCATCTCCAATGGAACCAAGACGCTCTTCTCCAAAAAAAGGAAGCCAATCTGGTGGTCTCTTGTCATAAACAAACTTTACAACAAAAGGAAGCAACTGTGGCAGAAAAGAGAAAAATCCCAGAATGCAAAAAACTCCCTTACTAACCTCAGTAAGAAGCTCATAAAATCTTACAAAGCTAGTTACAAAAATAAAATTGCCAAAGATTCCAAAGACAACCACAATGCATTATATAGCTATGTCAAGAATCTAAATGGCAATGCTCAGATCTGCTCTTAGCTATAACAGAATGGCATTAAATATACTGATCCCAAGGATATTGCCAAAATCCTGGCAGATGGATTCAGTGCAAACTTCACCCTCCTCTCACCCTCTAAAGGGCCCATCTCAGTACTGAAAGATTGACAAATGCTGGTAATAATGGCCACACAGGTAAAAAACACACTCTCCAAAGCTAAGAATACAGCATCCATGGGACCAGATGACATCCCAGGCTGTGTACTATATGAGCTACAAAATGAACTGGCACCTCACCTAAGTGCCATGTTTAATCATAGCCTCACCTCAGGCTTCGTTCCCACTGAGTGGCGTACAGCTACAGTTATCCCACTCCACAAGGGGGGATCCACCTTGGATCCCGGGAACTACCACCCCATCAGTCTGACGAGACTGATCTACAAGGCCATGGAGCATATTATCATGGAACTTAAAAACAAAGACATTGGCAACCTTCAAACAATGGACCCCACGTAGTTTTGGTTCCTGAAGGGCCGATCTTGTCTCCTGAACCTGATTGACTTCTTCAAATCAGTCTCCAGAGCCATGGACAAGGGTAAGGTGGTCCACACAGCCTATCTGGACCTCACCAAGGCTTTCAACACCATCCCCCACTCTGGAATCATAAATAAACTTTCTAATCTGGGCATTAATCCCTACGTCACTCGATGGGTTGCCACCTGGCTTATTGAGAGAACCCACACTGTAAAAGTAGCCGACTCCAAATCCACCTCCAGACAAGTGACAAATGGAATACCTCAGGGTTCAGTCCTGGAACCGCTCTTGTTTGGCATCTACTTCTCTGAAGTATAGGCCAACACTAAGGTAATCTGGCTAACAAAGTTCGCAGGTGACTGCAACTGGGAGCCATTATTGAATCCCCAAATGATGTGGATATTCTACAAAAGTACCTTACAGAAACAGATGCTTGGTGCCAGAGCCATGGGCTCAAGCTCAAGGCCAAGAAATGTATAGTTATCCCCTTTGGGAAAAAAACATGTACTCGTGAATTATCACATAGGTGGCAGTACACTAAACAGCGAAAGTGTGATAAGAGACTTAGGGACACAGGTGGACAGTGGTCTCACCTTCAATAACCACATCGCCATAACAGTCAGGAAATCCTTCTATGTGGCACACCTTATCACTGAGGGCCTTTCATCCAGAAAAAAGGAGGTCATTGTCTCACTGTACTCATCCCTCTTTAGACCCATTATTGAATACAACACCCTGTTTGGTATATACCTCTCAAGACATCTGCAACAACTGGGAAGGCTGCAGAAATGCCTCACTAAAAGAATCACATGCCTAATGTAGATGCCCTATGTTGACCGTCTAAAAAAAAAATCCAGCTATACTCTGTTGCATATCGCCTACTCAGAGGTAATCTCTGCTTAACATACAAGGCCATGTCAAACCCAGAGCTGTTGGACATGCTACACTTAAAGAATTCCCAGTCCCTCAGGCACACACATTCCAAGGATCTAAACCTTGTCATCACAATCAACAAAACATGCTGAAGGGATAGGTTCCTGACCGAGAGACTCCCCAGACTCTGGAATAGACTGCCCATACATGTCAAGCAGATCACCTCTTTGGCCCTCTTCAAAAGGAACCTTGATGACTGGATGGGAGATAGGACATTCACCCTAGGGATCACGTCAGTCACCTGCTAGACAGGGGTCCAGGGAAGTAAATACTGTGGAAAGAAATATCCAGGGAATTGTTATGGCTAGGCTTGTATAGGCCCTAGGACCAATAGCCTAGTACCAACCTATGAACCTATGAACCTATATACCTTGTCAAATATTTTGGGATATTCCCATTGCTGAGTGGGCTCCAATCTTTTTGCAGCATTGTTCTTATAGTGCAATTGCTTGATTCAGGAAACAGTGACCCCATGAGGACCAAAAGACCAGATGCTGGGAACCAACATCCTGTTGCATTGTTTAGTCACAATCCCTACCAAGAAGGTGTGACATAGAATTATATCAGCATATCTTTCATCCCACGTACTGAACTTCTAAGCTACAAGGCTTCTGCTCTCCACTAGAGGTCACACAGGCAGCAGTTACCTACAAACCCTTTTCTTGAAACAGGCTGCATCATCCAGTCCCTCCATTCAGTCAAACCTGTAGCCTGAGGCCCTCTCCTAATCTCAGGTCACCAGTGATATAGATGTATCTCCTGCATCTGAGCCATTGGACCAGATATTCAGCAAAAATATTTTAAAAAGTCAAGCACTGTATGACAGCCAGCAACAACTAAGACAATTTAATTAACGTTAATAAATCTTGAATCAATACTCCCCAATGTAAACTTCTTAAAGATCAAAACAATAATCTACATATCTCCCGGGTAAGTAAATCTTGCCTTAGTGAACCTAGAAAGTAATCAACATTTTATCAGCTAGGAAGGTGAAAAAGAAATGCTTTGGTACTGTTTCGCACTGTAAAAGTCTTCTCCACTCAAAGAGATAACTATAATTTGGGGTTTTAGTAATAATCACAATATGCCAGAAATATTTTAAGTAAATGCTCACTTGATTGGATGGGGGCAGGTTAAATACTATTCATTCTGCAACCATTCCAGAAGGTTCAGTGAAGAATCTCTGTTGTTGGGATTACATGTTTACTGATGTACCTCTGCTGTTAAAATGATCATATATTTTAACTTAAAACAAACATATACATACCACATTAGTAGCCTTGCAACCATATGGAAATGGCATGTTTTTAACAAACAGTGACTGGAGATATAACGAAATGTATTTTTGACTACATCTTCCTCATTAGCATGGAGGCTTAGAGGCCTTATTGTGGTCCCAAAGGCTCAGTCAGTGACCCAGTAGCTGTATGATTCAGCCAAAGAGTAGAGTGAGGGTACAACTGATACCAGCTCACCCATCTGAGATTTAGTATACATCTGACTGCAGCAGTGATCATCTTTGGTCATGACACACATGTACATGCCATGAAACATAGTGGACACGGGGCCGTGAACCATCTAAAGAGGGCATTGTTCTGTAGACTGTCAAAGCAGATATGCAGAAATACAAATCTGTGTCAGTGGCCAGTCTAGCAGACATTGTATGATGCTTGAAGGCAAACCAGAGAAGAAAGCTTAGGAGAAGTAGAAAAGTCTCTTGACTCCATGCAGTGTGCATTCAGTGATCCCAGGCTATCTCCTTGCATGCCCAAGAATGTTAGACACCAGGATGAGAAGGGACTGGGTCTAATGGCCATGAGGACAAAAGGAAGAAAATAGGACTGTCCAAAACCAATCTACTTTTGACTTCCATCATGACATTTTTATGTCTTTCTTCTGAGAAAATGGATTTGAGCAGATTTATTGGCAAAGCTTAAAATAACATAATATGAATTTCCCTTTTAGGCAGCATCTTTTTCAAGAGGCTGGTTGTCGTTTCAGCATGCCTGCCAAATGTCCAGATTATCATAGAACATCCAGAGTTTTGCCTCATATTCTTGGCCCCTCTCCTGATAAAAGTTGTGTTTTTTTGACAAATTATTGAATATTGCAGTCACTAAATAATGGCAGACATTTAAGTTAGAGACATCAAATCCTTCAAAAAATGCACTCTAGTGCAAAACCTGTTATTCTAGCTACCTTCTAAGTTTATAAGAGTAATACTCAAAATCTTTTCCTGATTTTGGCTCATTGCTCCCTCATCATTTTAAGCTTTGTCTAAAATTCTTGATGACAAAGATGAGAAATATACCTTTCAATGATGTAATGTCTTCATTATGAAGACCCTGCATATTCTAATGAAAACTCATACAGCAGGAGTTCCTGTTAAGAAAATGCTGACTGAAGTCTCTACTCTGTTGAAGTCTGCAAATCTTCCAGTGTTACTTGTTGCATTTACAGAATATGTTTTACCTGAGAGTACTGAAAGCTCATATTCTAATATTTATCGAACTGAAAAACCTAGACCTATTTCATTAGATTTTTTTTTTAAATGAGTGAGGCACCATCCCACTATTTGTTACCTTCAAAACCAGAGAAACTATTAAAAGTTCAAATTCAAATTTACAGCTCCAGTTACTAAAATGCAAATGAAAAATGGAAGAGAAATCAAAAGGGAAATGCAGAGTGCAAGGGTACATGTGGATCAATTCCTCTAGTAAACAACATTTTGCAAGCCAATAGACTCTGTGGATGCAGAAATGTGAATCATCCATGTAGGCGTTTATGATTCTGAACATTTGAGAAGTCCCATAAAGCTTTGGATATGCTACTGCTGCAGTGTTGAACTACACACAATACAAGTGGAGCTTATCCCACAGTAAACAATACTTTGCAGTCTCATAGACTATGGAGCTGCCAGGTAAGAGGAAAAGAGGAAGGCCTAAGATAAGGTTTATGGATGTGGTGAGAGAGGACATGCAGGTGGTTGGTGTGAAAGACAAAGATGCAGAGGACAGGAAGAAATGGAAACAGATGATTTGATATGGCAAACCCTAATGGGAACAGCCGAAGAAGAAGAAGAAGACAATGTGACCTCAGAGGCATGACTTATTTCAGGAGTCCCCCCCCAAAAAAAAAACATTGGGTATATTGCTGCTGCAGTATTCAACTACACACAGTACATGTGGCTAGCTTCCTGCAGTAAACATCATTTTGCAGGCTCACAGACTCTGTGGACTAAGATAAACGAATTAGCTAACTGGGAGCATATGTAAGATCTTCCATCTGTTTAGTTTTACTGTTGTGAACTACCTTACAACCCAAAAAGATCTTATTTGCCTTTCCTATGTAAATTCTATGTATTTCTCTCTCTTTTCTATCTTTTCTATTAACTTTCTGCACATCCTACTTTTATTTCTCTCACAGTTTTTTATAGTGATAGTATTTCCTATATATTTCTTTTTTTCTGCTGCTACCTCTTTTAAACCAGACCTTTCTCGTTCCCTCTTTGCCTGGCTTTTACTTCATGAATTTTGTTTTCTAGTATTTTTGCTTGACTTACAGTTGTTCTGTTGCTTTTACTCCTTTTTCATCCACTAACTCTGTTCTCTATGCTCATTTCTGACCATATCTCATGAATCTTCTACCTTACTCATTTTACTTTTGATTGACTCTATACTTCTCTTTATTGTTTCAACCTTTTGTCCTATCTGTAACACCATAGTATCTGCTATAATCATTCTGTTCACAACCCTGTACTCGGCTGTTTATCTTTCAGGGATTTTCTCACTACACCATCACCCATCGTTTTCAACATTCACCTTTTTGCACTTTTCACTATAACAGTAAAGTAATTCTACACTGTGCTAGTTCTCTGGATGGACTTTGTTTATTTTCAGCATTGCATAGATTGTTTTATTTGGGAATCACACTTACCAATGGTGTCTGGTTGTCTGGTTTGTCCCTGCTATGTACAACATAACTACACACAGCTTTGCATCACTCCCATACACTTCTCTTCCATTTATGCTATACTTAACCACAACCACATCTTCTACTTTACAGTCACCTTTTCAAAGCCACTTCCTCATCCAACTCTTTAAAACTCTGCTGTCTACAGCAAAAAAGCATCCTCCAAAAGGGCCTCATAGAAACAGACAACTGGTGCCAGAGCCATGGCCTCAAGCTAAATGCCAAAAAGTGTATAGTGATCCCCTTTGGCAAAAACAAAGTGCAACAATTACCATTATGGTGTGGTAATCCATTAGAAGAAGTTCATTTGACAAAGTGGTTAGAAAACATTTTATATATAGCCCACCTAATCATGAAGGGATCACATCTAGATCAGGGAGGTCATCTACTCATCCATCATCAGGCCCATAATTGAGTACAATGCCTTTTGGGATGTGTACCTACAGACACCTGCAGCAGCTGGAAAGACCCCAAAGTACCTCACCAAGAGGATCAAAGGGCTCAAACAGATGCCATATGCTGCCGGTTAAAGAAACTCCAGCTCTACTAGTGGGCATACCCCCTGTCAGAGCGATTCGAGCTCGCCTGACGATAAAGCCATGTCCAACCCCGGATTAATGGACAAGCTACGAACCTCGAGAGACTGACCTCAGCACTGAAATGGACAGATTCATAATGGAATAAAATCCCAGTCCAGGTTAGGCAGAGTCCTCATTGACTCTCTCAAGAGGAATCTTGATGAGTGGATGGGAGATCATCACTTCTGTGTCACTGTTAGACAGAGGCACAGTATACTAAACTCGAAAAAGGACATAGCAAAATAAATTTAAAATGGGTGGCGAAAGCCAAACACATTTCTCTGCTAGCTTATAAATGCCCTAGGGCAGATAGCCTAGTATGAACCTATGAACCTATGAACCTAAGACCTTAGTTCCTTAACTGAAAGGAATAAGCTCAAATACTGTTCTGCTCCCTCTCCCCTTTATACTATCTCTCCGTCTTAATTTATAGCACACCACCACACCCCTATAACATAATGA
Organism: Protopterus annectens; assembly: GCF_019279795.1. Classification (NCBI taxonomy): domain Eukaryota; kingdom Metazoa; phylum Chordata; order Ceratodontiformes; family Protopteridae; genus Protopterus; species Protopterus annectens. Next base: position 1,428,285,789 of record NC_056731.1, on the reverse strand, counting down.
CACTCATATTATTAATAATGCCTAGCTCCTTTCTCCCTCTTATTAGAAATCTTACATTTAACTACAATCCACTGTAAATATACAATCTGTCATCCACTAGTCACATGCTTACTAACTAGTTAACCACCAGTCTATCCCTCAGTACAGCACAAAACCTCTGCAATACATCTCACATCCATCTGTCCAATTATATCTATATATATCTATATGTATATCACTATCTATCTATCTATCTATCTATCTATCTATCTATCTATCTATCTATCTATCCATCTATCTGTCTATCTATCTATCATTAGGGTCTATATTACATAGTTAAAGTTCCGTAACTTCGACTGACATATGTACGAACACATATGTTCAAAGTTACAGAACTTTGACTACATATAAAAACATTAAAAAAAAATGTAAAAGAAAATAAAAGGGTATATGCAGGGGGGCAAGCCCCCCTGCATCTCTCGCTCTTTAAATATACCAACTCCGCAGTAAAAGGAAAATTTGCTTTACTGCACTGCAGTGCGACCTTGGAGTTGGTATATTTAAATAGCGGGGGATGTGGGTTGCCTGCATATACCCTTTTATTTTCTTTTTCCATTTGTTTTTATTTTTTATGCATACTCAAAGTTCCGTAACTTTGGACATTTGTGTTTGAACATATGTCAGTCGAAGTTACAGAACTTCGACTATATGATATAGACCTATATATATATATATATATATATATATATATATATATATATATATATATATACAAAACTGAAAGCTAGATTAAAACCAAGATGTTCCTTGGAACATTACCCTTTATACTAAAAGTATGCATCTGTGTGGTGACCCACTCACTGTACCCATCTAAATTTATCTTAAACAGAAACTGTTCATCCAGTGCAATGCAATCCACAACCCAGTGTGCATCTCATCAATCTCTTGTTAACAGTACTTGCTTGAAACTAATCAATAGCTGCAGCCTTTGCAATAAACTAGCAGAAGTCCATGCTTGGATAAGCCACCATTCACTTGCTATATTAGCAATCACTACAACTTGGTTAAAACCAAATATTAGCAATGAAGATATTCTCCAGAACATAATATAACCAGGAGTGATAAAATAAAGAAAAGCAGTGGTGGTGGTGTTACCATTATCTATTCCAAATCCCGGGAAGTGACATACTACCTAACTTCTATCCCACAATTTAAAAACACTGGGTTTCTCATGACAATCTTCAAACATAATAATTACAAAAGCCTATGTGTAATTGGGGTCTATATTCTTCCAGACAAAATAGCACCATAGATGAAGAGATATTATCCTGGATATCCACTACCATCACTTAAAAAATGTTATTTTAGGTGATCTAGCTATTAATTGGTAACCTTTCACTACTGAAGAACCTGGAAACACTATTAATCTCTATGGCTTTACTCAGTTCATTAGCATCCCAATGAGATATAACAAACAAAGCAATAACGTTTCTGTATTAGATGGGATACTCAGTCCTACCCCTCCTAATTATTCATCTTCAGGGACCATTCCAGATAGCATCAATGATTATTGTCTAACTTTTAACATCCATATAAGAAAGCCTCATAGTGCAACATGGCATGCAGCTAACAAGTTGTAATTCAAAATCTTTTGCACCCACATTACATAGTTATAATTGTTCTATTCTGAAAACACTCCCACATGATGATGCCATTGCCAGAATTCAATAGTGTTTCTCATCATACTTAAAAACAGGCTGCTATAATAAGAAAAACATTCAAAGTCAAACCTGTCCCAAGGCTAAGTAGATCATCTGAAGAACTAATGCACACTAGGGACAAGGTTTGAAAAACCTGGTCATAACACAAAACACAGCAAAACGTCCAAGCCTACAAATACCTCTGTAACCTTCCCAAAATCAAAATTATAGCTGAGAAAAAACAATTCTATATCACACTACAAGACACTCATCAAAAAATCCAAAGCTTTTCTGGTTATTCATTAAGCATTTATTATCCATTGTGGAAAACAACCAGTCTTGTACATCATCTAATAATAAACTATCAGAAATCACATCAATATTTATCTTATACTTCACTGATGCCATGGAGTCTGCATGCCGTCCCTGTGGTCGCGTGGGTTTCCTCTGGGTGCTCCGGTTTCTTCCCACATCCCAAAGACATGCTGTAGGTGGATTGAACACTCTAAATTGGCCCTAGGTGTGAGTGTGTGTGTGTGTGTGTGTGTGTGTGTGTGTGTGTGTGTGTGTGTGTGTGTGTGTGTGTGTGTGTGTGTGTGTGTGTGTGTGTGTGTGTGTGTGCCTTCTGTGGAAGGTTACAGCAAAACTCCACTGCCAGTCATGAGCAGACAGGTGATCTGCTGTGGTTACCCCTAACCAGGAAAAAGCCGAAAGAAAAAGAAGAAGATATTTCACTGATGGTGGTTACTTTGGTTCTTTTGCTTACTGGAATTATCGTCCAACATAACCTTTGGGTGGCAACAACAGTTTGTTTTTCACTGTTCTTAATTTTGGTCTGTTGGCACCTCCACATGGGTGAGGAAATTGATATTAAACTGGAATATATCCCCTCTAATAACAGAACGCAATTGGGATGGGATAACATCATGTCAGCAAACCAGGAGAATCCATTATTAATAATGAGCATGGACAGTACTTCTCAACTAATGACACAAAGCAGTACTATGAATTTTCAGGATTTCTTAATGGTGGTAAGAGATCTAGAGAATGACTTGTTTAAATATAAGAGATTTGTGTGGCAAAGACAGCATATGGAGGCATGCCTCCATTTTCATGTAGTTCCGAGAGGGATGAGGGTGCTTTGTATGCCTTCTTATGGGGACACGCACCCAGATTTGTTAAAAAAGTGGCAACAGATGAATCTTGACCTTAATTATGGTTATATCAAACTAATAATTGATTATTTTGTGCCACTGGAAAATGAACTTAAATGACAAATACACAAAAAATATAGAGACATTAAGAGCAAGTACATTGGGGAATCGTTTAGTAGTGTGCTGAATAATATCTAAATAAATGTGTCCTGTTACGATAATAAATTAAAACAAATTAAGCAGTGTAAGCTGGAAAGAGACTATCAAGATTTCATCTCTGGCAATGTTTTCTCCTGGTCGAGAGTAAAAGATGAGCCTCCATGGGTAAATGATGCTCTATCTATGATTCCACCCTCAGGCTCTAGTCAAACAGGAGTATCATCACATTCTATTGAGTCTTCCGTTAAGGAACTTAATGAACATCCGATTAAGAGCAACAGTTTGCTATTGGAGACATTGCAAGATACAACGGAGCTGAACTCTACCCCTCCGCCCAATCAGGAAGCAAGGCTTCAAGTCAAAATGTGAGCAAGACCGAAGCAGGTAATACCGAATACCATTGAGCATTTTTTACCGTTACCCATAAAACAACAGGTATACCAACAATCTTGGTCAGTGAGCAGAGGGAGATGAAAAAGGAAATACTCTGTAGAAAGAGGAACCTCGAACTGAAGGGTGAGGCGATGAAAGGACTGGTGATTAATCTATCAAGCCATACATTAACAGAGGAAGAGACTCGAGTACTAAACAAAGGACTAACATTCATACCATCCACTGGGACTAAAGTGAGTGAATTATTGACTGATTTGAGACTTCTTTGTCACAATTTAGCACTGAAATTATATTTTAAAAATGATTGTGCACCTGATGTAAACACATTCAAGAAAAAAAGCTTGTTTGTACCTGCTGTTCCATCACACGTTGACATGTTTGTTAAATCATGTGAGAAGGACATATATGACAGTCTATATAGTAAAAGTAAAGGTACTTTTTTACAACATGAGCAGAGATGAAAAACAGGCTTTATGCTCTTTACAAAGTAATGAAAATATAATTATCAGGCCTGCAGATAAAGGTGGGGCCAGAGTCCTTATGAATAGAGAGGACTATGAACATGCAATGATAGAAATGCTGAGTGAAACACATATAAACTGTTAGACAGATCTCACTATGAAGTAATCTTTAGAAATCTGACCTACTCATGTGTAGACAGTTAGATGAGCAGCTGTATTCTTTTTTGCTCATAGAGAAACCTATGATTCCTTGTATTAAGGGTGTAGCTAAAGTACACAAGTCCCTGAATCATCCCCCGATGAGACCTATAGTCGATGGATGGGGATGGATAACTGAATCTATCTCTTTATACATAGAGAGTAAGTTAGGACCCATAGTGAGAGGCATAACCACTATTCTACAAGATACAACACAATTATTGAATCATCTGAGAGAGCATAAAGAGAGATTAGCTACCAAAAAATACTTGATGGTCACCTTAGATGTACAGAGTCTATTTACTTCTATTCCTAATGACTATGGCATAGAGGCTATTAGAGAAACCCTCAATGCTACAACAACAGTCAGTAATGAAGAAAATATATTAATTTGCACACTACTTGAGTTGGTGCTATCTAATAATATTTTTATGTATGGCCACCAACTGTATTTGCAACAATGGGGTGTGGCCATGGGCACCCTGTGTGCAAACTTGTATGCTAACTTGGTTGTATACCACTGTGAGAAACAGTATCTTAATAGCCATGGCCTAAGTACAAAAATGATTATTTATAGATGCTTTGTTGATGACATTCTTATGTTTAGGGATGGACATGTTAAGTCCCTGGAAGATTTTATTTTATATTTAGAGTCAACCACATCCTTTTTAAAGTTCACCATGATATAGTCTCATGAGTCGATGAACTTTTTGGATGTGACAATATATAGGAATGTGCAACGAGGTGTTAATACCAGATTATATTGTAAAGAAAGTTGGAGAAATATTACATAGGATCATAGTAGTATGCACCCAGGACATGTGTTTTTTAATATAGCTGAAAGACAAATGAAAAAGATAAAAAGGATATGCAATGTTCCACAAGTTATGGAGAAGGAAGTTGAGAGGTTGGAAAGTTTATTCATAGATAGAGGGTATAATGAGTCAGAACTGAGTAGAGCAAGGGATAAGACTTTGGGTGGAATGGAAGAACAGGGCGAACAAGATGTGTCAATTTCTTTAGAGAATAAGGCTAAAATAAATAGGAGACATCAGGTTTGCTTTATGACCAATTATACGGATGATAATAGGAAGGTAAGCAGTATTATTAATAAGAATTGGCATCTTTTAACTATGGATGAGGAAACAAAGAAGTGGGTGGGGAAAACACCAAGTTTTTCCTATAGGAATAACACGAATCTAAAACATCTATTGTGTGGAGAGAGACACATGGATGTTATACAAAGCAAGGAATTAAGTACATTCCTATGTGGGAAGTGTAGAATGTGTGATGTGATTTGTAAAGAACAATGCTATTGTCACTCAACCCTGAACTTTGTTTTTAAACCCAGGTTTTATGCCTCTTGTAATAGTACAAATATTGTTTACCTTGTCAATTGCAATTATTGTGAATGTTTTTATGCATGTAAAACCCTGAAATGGCTTAAGGGTAGAATATATCAACATCTGTATGGCATAAAAAATAAGAATACACAAAATGCCTTAGCGAAACATCTCATGGAGTTCAAAAAGCATAGTTTTAGTTTTAGGGTACTACAACAAGTAATTTTTAACACAAGAGGGGGAAATAACAATAATTATTTAGAAAGAATTGAACTTAGATGGATTTTAAGACTTCAGGCACATATACTTCCTGGACTTAATAGCAGTATATGCATTAAGCCTGTGTTAGATGTTCGTCCCCTTAAGTAGTATGTCACTGCCTCTTTTAGAGTTATTTCTTGTTCTAAGAGATGTTTTTAGCTAAAAAGTTTTGACTGCTTAATTGACTAATTACCAATTATTGTCACATGATGCATATATAAATGCAGTTACTTTTGATGCATTTTAAGGATCTGGTGAATCATAGATTTTACTACATGAAAGCACTTATCCATTGTCTAGTATTCAGTAAATCAACTTTTAACTTTTAACGGAACTGGATTATTCATCTGTGGTGGTTACTTTGGATTTTTGCTTATTGGAATTATCGTCCAACATAACCTTTGGTTGGCAACAAAAGTTTGTTTTTCACTGTTTCTCATCATACATAAAAACAGGCTGCTATAATAAGAAAAATATTCAAAGCCAAACCTGTCCCAAGGCTATGTAGATCATCCAAAGAACTAATGCACACTAGGGACAAGGCTTGAAAAACCTGGTCATAACACAAAACACAGCAAAACGTCCAAGCCTACAAATACCTCTGTAACCTTCCCAAAATCAAAATTATAGCTGAGAAAAAAATATTCTATACTACACTCCAAGACACTCATCAAAAAATCCAAAGCTTTTCTGGTCATTCATTAAGCATTTATTATCCATTGTGGAAACAACCAGTCCAGTACATCATCTAATAATAAACTATCAGAAATCACATCAATATTTATCTTATGCTTCACTGATGCCATGAAGTCTGCATGTCCTCCCTGTGTTTGCGTGGGCTTCCTCTGGGTGCTCCGGTTTCCTCCCACATCCTAAAGACATGCTGTAAGTGGATTTGACACTCTAAATTGACCCTAGGTGTGAGGGTGTGAGTGTGTGTGTGTGTGTGTGTGTGTGTGTGTGTCTGTGTGTGTGTGTGTGTGTGTGTGTGTGTGTGTGTGTGTGTGTGTGTGTGTGTGTGTTTGTGCCTTCTGTCTGAGGTTAGGCTCTGGGCTGGCAACTCCACACCGTAAAACTCCACTGCCAATCATGAGCAGACAGGTGATCCGCTGTGGCGACCCCTAACCGGAAAAAGACAAAAGAAAAAGAAGAAGATACTTCACTGATGCCATAACTGTCCTAATAAAAAATAATTCACCAAGAAACTAAATACCTGTCAAAAAGCAAATAAGTCACTATACAACCTGTAGATCAGAGTGTATGCTATGTGTGCTGTGTCTTTAAGAAGCATGTTAAAGACTGTAAGTGCCCGTATAAATTCCAGACATGTGCAGCCCCTAGTGTCATTTTGGGCAAGCAGCCAGAGAGTGAGCATGCATGATTGCCGTTGTTAGTTTGTATACAAGTTACTTAAGTTAAAGTCAGTAAACTTCTATAGTGATGTGTTTGTATAAAATAAAGCTGCTTGAACAGAACCTGCACATTTTCTTCTATTCTGACCAAAGTAGGATAGTGACATGGTGTCAGAATTGGGATGGCAGAGAATAATATTTGGAGCCATGAGGTGCAGAGATGACAGTGAAGGTAAAGTAAGAGAAACGAGCATGCAAAGAGCCAGAAAAGAATCAAAGTTAATCAGAAGTAGCACAAACTGTTTATTTGGTAAAAAAGACAAACCAGGGCATTACAAGGGCACAAACCACATTATTAAGCAAGTGGAAGGCACAAAAGGTTTATTAACTAAGGGAAATGTTTAAAACAAAGGTATTTGTTGAAACGATTAACAATAAAGCAAAATGAGCATGTTTAAAGCAAAATGAGTGTGGTTGAGGCAAAACGGGCATGTTTAGAGTAAAACGAAAACAAGAAAAGTACAATGGGCATGAAAAGGGCTTAAACACACAAAACAAATATAATAAGGGCAAAAAGGGCACATTAAGCAACAATAAAGCAAGACAACTGCATGTGTTTTGGCAAAGTGCTGTATTTTGGTATAACTAGGACTTTGTATTGTATCAAGGGCATAACTAAAGTTATTTGAAGTATCTCAAAGTGTGTAAAAGTGCTTACAGTGTGTTCTTATTACTGTGCATATATTTTGAAGAGTTATCATTTGCAAGATGCAACTATTTCATGAAATAGTTGTCAAAGTATAGCCATTTCGAAAAGTTTCTTGTGCTGGATATGTCCATTCGAAAAATGTTTCTTGCACTGTAAACAGTTGCCTAGCAAGGTACTGCCATTTTTGGGAAATTTCAGTGTGCTGTGTACAATTTATTCACAAAGTGCAATTGCTTAGACTTATTATTGACATTCGGGCAACAGAAGCTCAATTCATTTGCATCATGAAGTCACTTGAGATGTTTCTTAAAATGATGATAAATGGCTTTAGCAATGCAATAATTACAAAGAAGCCCAGTTAATTTGCATGTTGCAGTTATTTGATATGTTTCTTACACTGATAAGAGGTGATTTCTTGCAAAACAATATTATAGGAAATTACAGTGCCTGAAAGTTTTATTTCGCAAAGTCCAATTATTCAAATGTGCTACAAGTTTGTCTAATAGCATAATTTCAGGAAGCCCAAAAAAACATAAATTTAGAAGCACAAAGGCATTGAGCAAAGTTACAAATGCTGGCATAAGTTTCCTGCATATGTGCATGTGTGTATGTTTGCTCTTATTTGCAATACCCTTCACTATTATGTGATAATATGGCAGACAGATTTTAAAATCCCCTACCACTGTATTTGATAAGAATATTGCAGAAAAATGGAGAATATTTGAGCATGAGTATGATATTTTTATACAGGCGGCTTATACATAGAGAGATGCATGCACCAGGGTATTCATTTTGCTAAACCTAGCTGGATCAGAGGCCATTGGAAGAGAGCATTCATTTGTGTATGCACCAGCTGTATATGAAGGAAAAGATGAAAACCATCATATTGTTGTACAGGCTGAATCAAAGGAAGACCTTGAGTGTTTGAAGTGCAAGTTCAGAGAAATATGTAACCCTCAGAAAAATATTACATTAGAGAGGTATTTGTTTTATATGAGAGATAAGAAACCAGAGTAGACTTTTGCAGCTTATATAACTGCCCTGAGAAACAAAGCTAGAACATGTCAGTTTGGTAACTTAAAAGATGAGTTGACAAAAGACAGACCTGTGTGTGGTATTAATAATGCTTCTCTGATAAAGATTTTGCTTCATGACAGTGATTTAATGTTGAGCAAAGCCATAGAGATTTGTCAAATTGATGAGGTGACAGAGAAACACACAAGTATGATTGCGAGTGATTAGAGCCTAGTTTCAGTAAGTTCCAGAGCAAATGTAGATAGCATGCAGCACCTGGCAAAAAGAAGCAAGACCAAGCGCATGGCAGCCACAACCCCTGCTGGTTCACCAGGGAGACCATGTAGCTTTCCAGCAAGTTCTAAGAAAGGAGTAAGCCTAGTGCAGTACAAGCATGAATCAGCAAAACCCAAATCTAGCTTTATTGTTAACTGTTGCAATTGTGATGCAAATCATGAGTCTAAAAGAGAGAATTGCTTAGCATTTTGTCAGCAATGTCACAAGTGTAAAAAATGGAGCAACTTCCAAAAGTTTTGCAAATCAAGTAAGCCTCAAACAGTTGTAATGAAAGGTCACACAAAGAAGCAAGTTGATCAAGTAGAGCCAAAGCAGTCAGCTTTCTATGTAGATGGTGTATCAGTGTTTGGTGAAAGAGTTGATGCAGTGAATTTATTAGCAAGAGGCAAAGTGTTTTGTACTATCTGGATTAATGGAAAACCCACAGAGCTTAAAGTAGACACTGGCTCAAAGTGTAATGTTATATCAACATTCACATTTGCTAAAGTGAGAACTAATGAACAACTGAATGTGGCCAGTAGTGTGAAACTTGTTGCTTACGGAGGTGAAGAAATTCAAACCAAAGGCTCAGTGATACTTTCATGTTATTTGGCCAAGAGCTGTTGCAACTTGTTATTCTATGTAGTCCGAAGACCAGTACAGTCTTTATTGAGTCTCACAGATAGTTTGAGAATTAATCTGCTTTCTTTTGCTAAAGAGGTTCATCACATAAGTGCATTTCTGAGCTCTAATTTTTCTGAATCCATTTTCCTTGAGTATGCTGATGTTTTCGATGACAACTTAGGCAAACTTCCGGTCGTGAATTCCATAAAGTTAGACACAGAGATAACTCCAGTTGTCAGACCAGCAAGAAGAGTTCCTATAGCTATGCAGGATAAGGTTAAAGCTCAGATGGATAACATGGTGCAGCAAGGTGTGATTTGTCCAGTCACAGGACCAACTGAATGGATGTCATCCAAGGTGGCAGCTCACAAAAAAGGCTCAGACAAAATCAGAATATGTACTGACCCAAGAGAGTTAAACAAAGCATTGAAGAGACCATATCATCCAATGTGCACAGTCAAAAAGGTCACAGCTCTAATACCGAATGCCACTGTTTTTTCTGTCTTAGATGCAAAGAGCTCATTCTGGCAAGTGATGCTAAATCGTAAATCCTCATTTCTAACCACTTTTGGTACTCTGTTTGTCAGATACAGATTCCTAAGGATGCCATTTGGAATACATTCTGCAAGTGAAGTCTTTTGGTGTGCAATGGAACAAATTTTTTTGTGTTATCCTTGTGCCATAATAGTAGATGGTTTATTGGTTGGAGGCAATGGTGAAGCAGAGCATGACCGAAACCTAAAGAAAGTTCTAGACAGACCACATGAAGTAAACTTGAAGCTCAATCCTCTGAAGTGCAAATTTAGACTTTCAGAAGTTACATATGTAGGTCATTTATTTACCAGTACTGGCTTGAGACCAGACCAGACCAAGCAAGCAACTATTCTTGAGATGTCAGCACCAGACAATGTACGAGCTCTACAGCATTTCCTAGGCATGGTCAACTTTATAGAAAAGTTTATACCAGACTTCAGTTAGTTGACAGCACCTGTAAGAGAGCTAACGTGCAAACATGTTGCATGGTTATGGCTGGAACAGCACCAGAAGGCATTTGAAGACCTTAAGCAGAAAATTGCCACCCCATCTACATTAAGATACTATGATGTGAGCAAACCAGTCACTCTTTCTTGTGATGCTTCAAAATTTGGTCTTGGCGCAGTCATACTTCAAGAGGGTAGACCAGTAGCCTATGCATCTAGAACACTTACCAAACTGTGATGCATGCAATATGCTCAAACTGAGAAGGAGCGTTTGGCAATTGTATTTGCATGTTTCATGTTTCATAATTATATTTATGGTCAAGCTATTCAGATTGAAACTGACCACCAACCTCTGGTTACTATTCTAAAGTAGCCTATGCATTATGGTCCAGTGAGATTACAAAGAATGATGCTCCGATTGCAAAAGTACAATTTCAAAATGGTCTCTAAAAAAAGGCAATTTGCTCTATCTGGCTGATACCTTATCCAGGTCACCCAGAAATACAATGGAACAGCTTGATGCAGAGAATTTTGACTTTGATGTGATGGCAGTGCATAATTTTTCTTCCACTAGACTTGATGAGTTAAGAGATCACACAATGACTGATCCAATTTTGCAAAAGCTCAATCACTACATTAATGTTGGATGGCCATCAAAGCAATCTAGTGTACCACCTGAAGCATAAACCTATTTTCCTTACAGAAATGAATTGTTGATGGAAGATGGCATTGTTTTCAAAGGTCCTAAAACTGTTGTTCCTGCTTCCTTACAACAAGAATATATCCATATTTTGCATAGTGGTCATCCAGGTTCCACATCCACTAAGAGAAGAGTAAGAGAATTGGTACTTTGGATTTCATTATCAAAAGACATTGATAAAGTACTTTCTTCTTGTTCAGTAGGCAATAGTACTAGACCACATTTGCAAAGAGAACCACTTCAGCTAAGTCCAGTTACTGAACTACCCTGGACAACAGTAGCCATTGATATTTTGAGTGGAACAATCAACACTACTTGTATTTAGTAGACAAATTCAAATTGATGAGATTGACCTACTACCTAACTTATCATCCAGTGCTGTTATTATTAAGTTGAAACCCCATTTCTCAGTCCATGGTAGTCCACACAACGTTCTTTCTGACAATGGCACTCAATTTACTAGTCAATTGTTTCAGAAATTTGCAAGAGAATTGGACTTTGTACATGGCACTAGCAGTCCTGAATATCCTCAGTTCAATGGTCCAGCTGAATGTGCAGTGCAGAGTGCAAAGCAATTACTTGAGAGATGAAAGTGTTCTTAAATTTGCTTAATCTCAGAAACATACCCTGCCATGTTATTCTTGGCTCAACTGCTCAAAGACTACCTTCCAGGCAAACCAGAACTATGCTACCCATTAATTCCAGTTTATTGAGGCCTAAAGTTAAGACCAATATAACCATCAAGGTTCAATTGTTTAAGAAGCGTAATATCCAGATGTCCAGTTATGACACATCAAGCAGATTACTTTGTCTGTTGAGGGAAGGAGAGACGGTATGAATCCAGATGACAAAAAGTCAACAAATTGGTCAAATTACAGGCATCTGTGCCGAACCAAGATTTTATCTGGTCGACTCTAAGGGTATAGAGTATAGGAGGAATCATAGACATCTTCTTCCTGTACCAGAAAAATCATCATCACAACATTGTTTCTGTGATGTAGACTCCAAATCTAAAAGCGAACCAGATCTTGTTCCCATACCAGAGTGTATACCAGAGTGTGTTCAAACCTCTGATTCTATTCCCGAAAATGTTCTAAACATTCCAATGTTTGAACATTTTGTAGAGACAATTCTGGTTGCTAAATCCAATTCCCAGTTTTATGTCACAAGATAAGGACAAATATCTAAGCCCAGTGTGAAATACGCAGCAACATGAACTTAACAACTTAACTGTATATATATATATATATATATATATATATATATATATATATATATATATATATATATATATGTGTGTGTGTGTGTGTGTGTGTGTGTGTGTGTGTGTGTGTGTGTGTGTGTGTGTGTGTATGTCTGTGTAGCTAGTCTTGTATAATGCATGACAAAGAATTACCTGTGATCTCTGCATGCTAAATAGACTCATAACATTGCATGATCTATTTCTCAAAGTGGGAGGATGTAGATCAGAGTGTATATGATGTGTGCTGTGTCTTTAAGAAACATGTTAAAAACTGTATGTACACGTATAAATTCCAGACATGTTTAATCCCTAGTGCCATTTGAAAGAGCAACCAGAAATTGAGCGTGCATGATTGCAGTTGTTAGTTTGTATATAAGTTACTTAAGTTAAAGTCAGTAAACTTCTATAGTGATGTGTTTGTATAAAATAAAACTGCTTGAACAGAATCCACACAGACTCTTCTATTGTGTCCAAAGTAGGAGAGTGAAACAACCCACACATTGCACTGTAGCAACCTATTCTATAGCAAAAACTACAAAAACTACAACTCACTATACTTGTTCCAGACAATCTTCCCACAGAATATCTCAAAGTGGCTCCAGGCCCAACAACCTGCTTTGTGCCCATATTAATACATAGAGCCACCAATACTACTCAGTGGAGATATTCCTTGTAATCCAGGCCCAGAAACCACATCTAAATAACTTAGACTTTAGCACTTCCTAATTCTAACATTAATATTACTAGCCATTTTTCCATTCCTCTTACAACACTTACAGGTTTTAACCTTAATAGTGCTAGCAATTTCTCCATTACCTTACAATACTTACAGGTTCTAACCTTAATAGTACTAGTCATTTCTCCATCCCCATTACAATAATTACAGATTCTAGCCTTAATAGTGCTAGCCATTTCTCCACCCCCTTACAATACTTACAGATTCTAACCGTAATAATGCAAGCCATTTCTCTATTCCACTATCAACACTCAGACTATCCATCCTCAACATCAGAAGCATATTCCATAAACTAGAATCACTTCACAATCTGGCTTCTCCTCCACAGCCCTCATATTAATTGAATCCAGGCTGATACAAACATTTCAGTAAACGATTACTTCCACCAAGCTACACCATTATTAGACCTGTCCATCTGCTCAAAAGAGAAGGTGAAATTGCAGTTATATTTTAAAACAATTTTCAATTCTGTAGTCCAATGCTAGAATACTGGCAAATGCATTCCAAGTCTACAGCCATGAAGCATTTTACATATTAGCTCTTCAACTGCCCACCAGTCCTCTGAATCCACAATCAAAGAATACTTATATAGGTTTCAGCTAATACATCTCATGAAACCATCATCGTAGTAGACATTGATGTAAATTGGACTCTCTCAGATCATTTGTCATACACATCCAGCCAGAACGCCTCCTCCTCCTCCTGCTGCTGCTTTCACCTTTACAACTTCATCCAACTAATCTGTACCTGTACTAAATTAGGCAAAACCAGTGGCAGAGAAAATGCCCTCACCTGGATCTTAACCACTAACCCAGAAAATATAGTACAATCTGGGATTCTACCAAACTCTCTTATGAACCACCATCCAACATATGCCATCTATGTGGTCATTCAATCCTTCAAACCACCTTATTCAATTTTATTAGGACTTTATCTAAATTTAATAAAGACACCTTAATGAATACTTTCAAACTCTATAACTTTAGCATATTAAAAGTTTTCATGCAACGATTCAATGAAACATTTCTAAGCAACTTAAACTATCAGACTGTACTCAAGAAGACAAAGGTTAAAGCAAATTCTGCCCCTTGGCTAGCATTTGTAACCCAATAATTAATGAGATATAGACATGAGCCCAAATAACTCCTGCAAGCCATTAATACTCATCTACAAAAATATAATAAAAAACAAAGTCACCTCTGACAAAAAATAAAAAGAATTAACCAGTAATCAGGAACCACAATATAAACAACTCTTACTACATACAACTTCATTTCAATCCAGCCAAGCAAATCTCCACCTACCACCAACTCTAACTCCTTTACAATCTAGTTTTCACCCATCTCCACAATGAAATGACATCCCACTAAACTGAAACCACACCTCCTGGCCCAAGCAACCTCCCTGCAGAATACCTCAGCTTAGCTGCTAATTCCATTGACTACCCTGTCTCTGTCTCTATAAACAGATCTGTACTGGAATTATTCTTCCCTGTGTCACAGAAACAGTTCTATATCCTTCTGATACACAAATTGACTCTTCCACAGAACTTTCTTACTTCAGAATGGTTGCAATCATCTCTCCTTTTAACAAAAATCCTTGAGAAATGAATCCACTCTCAACTATTAACCTATCTTTTAAGTAACAACCTACTCTCCCCATCCTAACATAGGTGCTGTCCATCCCATGGAATTGGCACTGATTGTATATATTTTCTTAACAACATTCATAAACAGAGGAATGACCATTATAGCAAATACCGTGTATCATCAATCTGCTTTGAATTATCAAAAGCTTTTGATGCAGTTTTTCACTCCAAGCTACTCTGCCAGGTCTTCTCTCTTCTTCTCTGTCTCTCAACCCTGGGAACGTTGAATACCTACCATTTAGTAAAATGGCAACACTCCAAATCTGCCTTTCTTCTTGTACAACTTGGAGTTCCTCAGGTGAGAGTAATTACCTCCCTAGTTTTCAAAATACTCATTAGCAACCTTCATCTAGCCTCTACTACCTCAACTCTTACCCAGTATGCTGACAATTCGTCCACTATCTGTTCCTCCAAAACAATCCATGAGTTTTAGAACATCATTCAACTCTCGTTTACCTCCACTGATGCCAGTCTTGGATAGTCTAACCTTACACTAAACCCAAAAAAAAAACTAATGTAATGTCAATCATCCTAAAGCAGAACTCAGACATAAAAACTATATTCTGTCTTCTTTTCTGTTATTGTACTACCATTGAATCAGTTTCCCACAAAAAGCTCCTAAGTGTCATCATTATTGTAAATCTAAAATTTGACCTCCACATCCAACAGGTAATCACGAAAACAAACCAAAAACCTTGACAGCAATACATAGCAAAATTCTTTTTGACAGACATGTTGTGCACAACAAATGCATAGTTACCTCCTACACTTTCACATGCTGCCCACATATTCAAAAATTTGCATTCAGTCAAGCTTGTAAAACTTGAACAGTGCTATAATAAAACATTTATGTTTGCTTCTAGTGTTTAAACAAAACAACAGAACCCACCACTGCATCACTGCAAAAATTACTCAATTCAGTCTATCCAAATTACCTAAACTACGGTCAACTAAAAATACCACATAAAAAATTGCAGACATCCCAAACAGTTTCCTGTCTAAGATGCTTCTTGATGCTATATCCTCCCTAGAAAATTTCAATAATTCCATAAATTTATGACCTGTATCACTCAGTCCAACAACTCCTATGGTGACTCTCTTTGCTCTAGCTATGCTTCTAAAATGTTGAATTCCCTACCCAACTCAAACAGGCAGATTGGTAAATCCATTCTCTTCAAGTGTTCACTAAAATCGTATTTCACAAAAATGTGAATCTTTCACTGTACCTATGTCCTTGGATCTCATCTATCTCTGCCAGGCTCCAATCTAAATTAACTTTTTCTCTATGTAGTCATATAGGACTTTGCAGATGTAAGTACTTTACCTTAAGTTACTCATCTCTTAGTTCCTGTCACAGTACTATACTCCTTACTTAATATCCCTTAGCCTCCATTCAGTACATCCTCTTTTACAAACCAAATCTCTCAAAAAATGTATTTGTTCCATGAAGGTAATATGCTCTACTGCAATGTGATATGCTTTTGAGAATGCTTCCAGAACTTGAAATGGTCTGCTTTCCATAGCACTAAGCATATATCATGTTACATTTTGGTACAGACCTCCTAAAAATTGTTACTGTACTATCAACCACTGTTATGCAATATTCCATTATGTGTCTTACCTTATGTGATTGACTATTATCTTTTGCACAAACATTATACAATGTTCCTATATATATATATATATATATATATATATATATATATATATATATATGTATGTATTTTATATATATGTGTTCAACTGTTAATCATATATTTCTATCATATATGTGTCCACCTATGTAATATACACTGATTGTAGTTTATTTATTTATTTTTGGAGGGGGGCTTTTCTCCCAGCCCTCTGTTAAAAACTGGTTTCCAGCTCATTCACTCTTTTCTGGTAAACAAATGCAAATAAATACATGAATTATTACGCTATGTACAGTCTGATTTTTTAGGCAAGAATTGAGAAGCTGCTTGTAAGAGTGTGTGTGTGTATGTAGTTGTGTGTGTGCATGTGTGTGTTTTTGTGAGCACAAGGGATTACCCTTTATTGTATCCTGTGATGGAAGAGATCCAGGGAAGTAGAGCATTGTTTTGGTAAATTAGGTATTACATTAACAGTTGTACAAGTTAGCCTTTCATTTTGTAAGGGTATCTTTCTATAAATCCTTCCACCTGTTTTGTTTTATTCATTTAAATTGTATGATGCTGTAATATGCTAAACTTAATGTTAACAGTTTGCAGGACAAAAGAGTGATGGCGAGTCCACAGCTTTTTGCCTATCTTCCCAAACCTGTTTACTCCAAGAGAGTCATACTATGGCATCATTGTCAAATAGGTGATAGCTTAAGTGTTTGTTGTTTTTTTTTTTTTTTTTTTTTGATGACTTGTCATTCTCTGGGTAGTGATCACAGCACATAAACTGCTATTTTGGTTTCTGCTTAGTGACAATGGGACATAACGACCTTGTTATTCACATGGTGTTTTTGCTAGGCAGAATTTCTGGGATAACAGGCACACTGGAGAGCATATCTTTTAATCTTTTAGTGCAAGAAATTTGGACAAAGCCTAAAATTATGGGAGGTGGTCAAATGCTCAAAATAGTGACTGATTTTAAATACTGTTCTTAGAAACTTAGACAATTGCTAAAATAACAGGCATTGTGTGAACATGATTTTTCATAAGGATATGAAGTCCAAAACTCAAATGTGTGTCATTATTTGTTGACTTCAGTCCTCAGTGATTTACAGTAAACCACAAATTTTGTGAGGAAAAGACCAAATTATGAGGTAAAAATCTAGACATTCTGTACAAATCTGGACAGTTGACTGGTATGCTCAGATGTGGCTATGGCCCACATATTTAATATTATACTTGCCTCTCTACTCCACACAGAGTTTGACTTGCTTGTCTCTATCACTAGTGATATTACTTGGTGACTGGAATTGTGCACTGAAACTAGAACTTGATCTTTCCTTCTGATCAATTAGTGCACACTGGGATAAGTAGTAAGAGGATTTGGAAGAGATGTGTTTCATAGATAGTTTTATAACTCCATGATGTAGGATTTACTTAATTACCCAAAATATTAATCAGGCAGGTGAACTAGTCCTAAGGGCATTGCCAGAGGTGACACAGGTTAA